>NC_050448.1:9901875-10201875 GCF_903995425.1 Onychomys torridus
GGCCTGCTTGGATGAACGGCAGACGCTGGAGAAGCGCCTGGGCAGGGGAGTGAGTTCAAGACAGCAATGCTGGCTTCATTCAGGAAACTTCTTGAGAAGCCTCGATCCAGCTACCAGGAAGCCAAGATTGGACATTTACTTCTAGCATTTTTGAGGTTGCTCTTTTTCCCACAAAGATAAGAAAATGGACTTCAGGCAGAGAACTCCCCAGACTCTATGACCTTGTTAGCAGCAGCAGCAGGTTGATAGGTGTCCTGATATCTGTCCAGTGCATTTCATCAGCTCTAGAGGTCCAAAGGCAGCCTGGGAAATGGAGCGAGGCATTCTGTCATGTGCCAGTCCTCTGTTCCCAACCTCACAATTTCTTCTTTAGAGTGATCATCTCCACCTATCTTTCTTCTCCCCTAGGGATACATTAGCATCTTAGAACACACTTGCACCCTCTCGCTATATACACTTTCATGGCCATGCATTTCTGATATTTTTCTTTCCACTTCCTACTTGTCATCTGGCTTAGCTGAATGAGTGTTGGTGGGAGAGGAAGACATGATGAAAATGTCCTCTGGCACTTTAGTCAATTTTTTCTTAGAAAACAGAGAAATAATTCTGTTAGGATGCTTTCATTATTGCCCAAGTCTCTGTGGTCTATGTAACCCCTTCATGGAATTTAGAGAGAACCATTTTAAGAGGCTCCCCTAGGTTTGACTAAAGAAACATTTCACTGCAAAACTCCTGAGTCTAGGAACTGGCCATTTTTGCTTGACTTCCCACAGTGCAAACTTACCTGAGAACAGAGACCTCAAGAGATCACACCTCCTCACACACACAGTGCAAACTTACCTGAGAACAGAGACTTGTGGAGATCACTCCTCCTCACACACATAGTGCAAACTTACCTGAGAACAGAGACCTCAAGAGATCACACCTCCTCACACACACAGTGCAAACTTACCTGAGAACAGAGACTTGTGGAGATCACTCCTCCTCACACACATAGTGCAAACTTACCTGAGAACAGAGACCTCAAGAGATCACACCTCCTCACACACACACAGTGCAAACTTACCTGAGAACAGAGACTTGTGGAGATCACACCTCCTCACACACATAGTGCAAACTTACCTGAGAACAGAGACCTCAAGAGATCATACCTCCTCACACACATAGTGCAAACTTACCTGAGAACAGATACTTGTGGAGATCACTCCCCCACAAGCCTGCTTCCTACCAAAAATTTAAGAGGCGAGGCAAGATTTTGAAATCCTAAATCATGAAACCTTTTTTGAAAAGAAAGGCCAACAGATCCTCATAGGTTAGTAGAATCTTGAACTTGTTTTCTGTGCAAACCAAATATGTACAATAATAGGTAATTGTGGTAATATATTGTGTACCCCAATAAAGCTTATCTGGGGATCATAGAACAGAACCAGCCACTAAATTAGACATAGAGGTCTGGCAGTGGTGGCACATACCTTTAATCCTATTACTCGGGAGGCAGAGATTGGTCTGGATCTCTGAGAGTTCAAGGCCACACTGGGCTACACGAGAAAAACAGAACCAGGCAGTGGTGATACACAACTTTAATTCCAGGAAGTAATGTGGCAGGACACAGAAAGGTATATAAGGCATGAGGAAACAGGAACTCAATCTCTTGTGGTTGAGGATTTCATAGAGGTAAGAATGTGGCTGGCTTGTTCCTCTGATCTTTCAGCTTTCACCCCAATATCTGGTTCTTGTGTTTTTTTTTTTTAAATTAATAAGACCATTTAGCAGTTTGTGTCACAGGTAATAATATGGGGAGACAGATGGGAGATGATCAACTGGTACAGAGTCTCTAGGAGTTGGGGGGACCAAGAAAACCAGGGCTAGACCTGGACACCGTGTGGAGAAGAGCACTGTTGCCTCCCGTTGTTCTTACACGATTTCCCGACTTCTGCCCACGTGCTGGTGTTCATCTGGTGTACATTAATGATGCATCTCAGGAGTGAAGAGTAACAGGGCAGAAAACAGGTGGGGTGTTTTGTCTAGTTACCTAAATAATTTGCTGCAGGCTATTATAATTAGCAATTAGTAACCTACCCTTGAATTAAGTTATTAGTTATTCATATATTTCCCTAAAGGAAACTGCTAAAATAGAATGCCTTATATTCTTTTTTTTTTTTTTTTTTTGGAATTTATTTTTACATGTGTGGGTGTTTTGCCTGCATGCATGTCTTTGTACCATGCCTGTGACTGGGACCTGTGAAGGCCAGAAAAGTGCATTGGATCCTCTAAAACTGGAGTTAGAGATGGTTGTCAGCCACCATGTGCATGCTGGGAATTGAACCTGGGTCCTCTTAAATCATCTCTCCAGCTCTGTCTTATATTCTTACCTGCTTCCTGTTGATCCATTTTTTGTAGGTAGCCTGTATATCACCTCAAGGCTGTACATGTTCCTCCTCCCCTGGTAAATGAGAATTCGATGCATTTGAAGTCACACCTCAGGGAGAGCAGGGGAGTGAAAGTACTAGATGTGTCTTTAACTCTTCAATGACTGTGCTTCTAATTGTGTGTGTTTGTGTTTGGGGTGAGTGCAGGTCCCCTGGAGGCCAGAAGAGGGTGTCAGATCCTCTATACCCTCAGTTAGAGACAGTTGGGAGCCATCCAGAGGTGTTGGGAACCAAAACTTGGATCCTCTACAAGAGCAGTCAATGCTCTTAACTGCTGGCCCATTTCTCTAGCTCTATAGTTTCTTGTTATTCTTAAGGAAAGGGGCTTGGGATCTTGATTTTTGCATTGGCCAAATGGCAGAGTTTCTCCCCTATATACTTTCCTCCTGGGAACTGAAAGTGTGAAGAACAGTATACTTAGGAGATGGTAGGTACAATCAGGGATCTATTCACATCGCTACCAGCACAGACCAGGATTGCTAAAGTCCTTTCATATGTACTGGTTACCTTGACTTTCAGTTTTGGGTAATAAAATAAATGCTGAAAGTTCAGAATATGCTTTTTAAAATTCCCATATAATTTAACACATAATTAACCAAAAGAAACAATTGTGTGTCTAGTCTAATTGTAAGTTTACAAAGGAGGGAGACAGCCAACAGTCCCACCAGCTGTGATGCTTGTGAACGACAATGAGCAGCATGGCACCATCACCCTAACGGTGCACACATATCTTGACTGTAACCAACAGCTCTCTAATTGGACCTGATACCCTCTCAACAAGAGGAAAATCATGGCTGGTACTGGAAACCTATCCAACTACCTAGGGCTAGTGAAGCCGTGCATCTTGGAGGAGAACCCACAACTATCACCTTACTAAACCAGCAGAGTCCCTAACTACATTCTAAATATTTGTCCTTATGCCCACAAACAAGTGAAGTCCTCACCCTTCATCATGGAAACTCTCTTTGCAAGAGATGGAGACCATTACAGAAAACCATAACCAATCAAAATCTGGAGTTGTTGAGCCCAGTCCCCAGGGATAGATGTACAATACAACTCCCAAACCTAAGGCTCAGGGACCATTAGGAAAGAGGGAAAGTCTGTAAGACTGGAGGAATTTGTTGTGAGACCGTCTCCTAGGAATGCCAGAAGTTTACACCCATAAAATTTCACTAACATGATTGCCTACACATGAGCTGAGCAAGGACAACAGCAACAGATGTGGAAAAGCGGGTGGGGAAGCCCTCGATACCCCAACCCCACACAAAGTGCTACAGGCAGCTAAGGAAGGCTGAGAGCAGGAGAAATCGTCTTCCCCAGGGAGGTGCACACCAGCTGGTTGTCCAACACCAAATGGTCATCCCTGAAAACACACAAGTAACATCATACAGACCAAGCAGGTTGTGTTTGGGCATTTTGAAATATACATCAGTATACATATACATATATGTATATAACAATTAATGAAAAGAGACGCCATAGTTTGAAAGAGAGCAAGGAGGGGTATATGGGAGGGTTTGGGGAGAGGAAAGGGAAAGCAGAAAAGGCATAATTATAATCTCAAAAATAATTAAAATATTAATAAAGAGTAAAGATATTTCTCTTTATATTTAAACTCTGTAAAGCAATATTGTAGTAAGTGAATTTTGTTCAACTTCACTTTTTTCTCTTCCTTCTTTTCTGTCTTTTCACCCACTTTTTGGAAGGTCTCAGTTTGTAGAGCAACTACCTGCAACTCTCTATGTTGACCAAGAGGGCTTCTGGCTCACAGAGATCTGCCTCTGCCATCCCAGCAGTGGGATTAAAGGTGTGCACCACCACATCTGGGTCAGCTGCATTTTTAAATTAAATTTTAATCATTTACAATTTTCCCATTTGAAATACTTTTAGACTTATTTACAATGTTAGAAAGTTGCAAAAATAGTGTGATGAAGTCTCACCTGCTTCTTAGGATTGAGAACCTGGGTTCTGCAGATTCAAACAGCTTACATCATTACAGCTCCATTTCAAAACTAGAAATTATAATTATAATGGCATTATTAACAAATCCAGTTTCCTCATTAAAAATTTGTCAGTTGCCCTACTCTGGTCCTTCCATAGTTCAACCGCAGCTCGTAAGCTGCATGCAGCCATCTTGGACCCCTGGTCTCCTCCACCCTGGCATGGTTCAGTTTGTCTTTTATGACTTAGGCTCTTTAACGAGGGTCCAGCAGTTATTTTCTAGACTGCTAGTTGCTCAGTCATAATTAAATTCAAGTTATACATTTTTGGCAACACATTGCAAAGATGTCATTTCCTTCTGCATCTTGTCAGGGGGACACAGCTGAGCACTTAGTGGGGTGGGCTTCTCCAGAAGTTACCACTGCACAGCTCTTTCCCTGAGGTGACTAAGCATCTGATAAGGGATACTCTGGAATGATGGACACATTCTGCTTTTCATTATTCTTTTACTAATTCTAGCATCTATTAACCATCATCAGAAATAATTATTAACATGGGGTTTGCCTATCAAATGCAAAAGAGGTCCATATTGCTTTCTCCCAGGGTCTGTGGAAGAATCTAACAACCAGCTAAGAACCTAAATTTAAGGATATTGAAAGAATCTAAGTACACCAAGCTCTTTAACCCATTCACTTTATTTTTTAAAATCAATTCTATATAGACATCTTCTTTTCTGCTCTCATTCTTAGCTCCTCTCTGTCCCTCCTGCTGTCCTCTCATTAGCCTATCTAGTTCCTTCCACCTTCCTTTTCTTCTTTGTTCCCCAAGTATGTATGTGTATATATATATATCCATATCCATATATATACATACACACACACATATATATATATATATATATATATATATATATATATATATATCCATTCATTAACAACTTGTTCGTAAAAACTACAAAGCAAACTCTCAGGGACAGGTATTCTGGTAAGAGTCACACTTGGCAAAGACTTGGTCAGCTTATTTGGTGACTGACAATAGCTGTAGGTGGTCAAAAGTTCTGGCTATCTCTTAAAGGGATAGCTACAAGGGCTACAAGGGAAGAAATTAAACTAATGAGAAATTTAAGAAAAGACAAAGAATACATATACTTTTTTTATGTGATTAATAATATCCAGACATGGTTAGTCAGTTAACAGCCCTTTTCTGTTAATCACCTGAATTTCAGGACCTATACATAGATAGTCTACTGAGCCTAAAATCTTGCATTAAAAACTGATATAGAGATAAATATGAAGTGTTAATTGTTATTTGAATCAGAGTGGGGAGGTGCTGGTGGAGGAAGCTTAGGGGAGCATTGTTGCTATTGATCTCTTGAAGGACTAAGATATACCAGGGCCAGACACCTGCACTATCACTTCTAGATTGATATAATTCTTCTGAAGGGTTTTGATCCAACAAGGCCAGGCACCTGCAATTCCACTCTGTGAAAGTTCTACAAAGACACTTTGTCCAGCCAATTTTGCCTTGTTAGTGGCTAAGGATGGAGAACAAGACCTCTAAGTGTCTACAGTACACATGGAACAATAGACCTAGTATGAAGCATATTTTAGTATGTTTCTATTCATAAAAATTGTACAGTTAAATAAGAAACCATCTTCTAGACTATCCACAGTTATGTGTGCCCATAATATTAAGATGCAATCATGAGATTACATGTACACATTACTTGGAAATGCATGGTAAATGAGGAGATATCATAGTTGTTATTGCACAAGAAGGTTACAACAAGAAACAGCCAGTTCATTCTAAAGGCAGTAATTTCATAACACCTTGCATGATGGTTTCCTCCATCAGAACTCTTGGTTCTGATAGGTTGGTCATCTGAGCACTAGTTGTCACCTACTGTGTACTCCCATGGTCTTTTGCTACCAGCAGCTCTCAATATTTGCCAAATGCTGGTCTTCTGTTGCTATCACTTTGTACACTTATTAATCAATTTGTTCATTAATGTAATAACATTAAATTTCATGTTGGCTTGACCTGAAGATGGTTACTTGGGAGCAGTTTGTGAATGAGAATTGACTTGGTGACATTGGTACTGAGCTTCTCACCTCACCCAGCCTGCATGTCCCCATTGGTGATCCCTATGCAGTAATGGCTTTTGCCTCTTTTTTTTGGGTGAGGCCTGGAAAAGAGCTTGTGTGGTTTTTGTGGAGACAACCTCGAAAGCCTCTCTTTACATGAGTCTTACTATATCTACTGATATAATATATATATAATTTATAACATATTGATACAATAAATGTTTACCCACAGCTAAACATCCTTCCAAGAAAAAGACACTGCCCTCAGTGAAGGATGCGAACACCGTGTCTGATATGGACATGAAGTCAGGAAGCAATTTACCTTAACATAGACCTCTGGCAGTTTACATGACTGTCAGCTGGAGTATGAATGTTTTAGTGGTTGAGGTCCAAGCAACCTTGTAGTGGAGCTCTGTGCTACTGCAGTTGGGTGCACATCAGAGGGAATGTTCTTCTCATTTTGAAAGCTCAGCTGTTTGGATGACTAGCCTCCAGGGCAGCATTCCTGTGCCATTTCTACCTGCACAATAGCAAGATGCTAGGTTAATCCCCATTCCATCAGTAGCCAGAGGAAGCCACAGGCATGGGGCAGCTTCAGTTCTGATGTATTCCTCTGTGAGACTGACTACCCTTGAGTTCGGAGAGGCCCAGTCCAGCTACCAGAAAGGCAAATAATGACCATGATTGACAAGTAAGCTCCCTGAAGATTCTAGCAATTTTCCAGGAATAGGGACATTGGTTAAAAAAATACAAAACCAAAACCAAAAACAAACACAAAACGTAGCTGGCCCTTCACACACAGTTGAGCATGAATGAAGTGCTATTGAGATTTGAACGTCAACACCATGCAAACCTTTTTCAATGTAGGGGACCCTGCAAGCTAGAGTAGCTCCTGAATGTTAAGCTTTCACACAGTCAAACTGATGCTCCTTACAACCATAACAAGAAAAGAGAGACTAGTAATCAGAAAGTGCCAATTAGCCTCTAACCTGAGTCTTTCTACGTAACCATTTAAATGTATTTTCTTTGCCATATTTCTACCTTCAGCCTGTTACACCCTCGGTCAGCTCTGAGGCAGCAGGGGTGACTCCCTTCTGGTTCTGGATGCTGCCCAATATATGAAGTGTTCTCTGCTCAAATAAACTCCTTAAAACTTTAATACCTCTATGTATAACTTAAACAGTGAGTGTGAATGGCACACACAATTGTACATGCACACACTTGCACATACACATTGTACACAAATATAACATGTTCTTAGTGCAAATGAGTATTAATGTCTTTTCTTCATGATTCTGTGTTAATAAGTTGTATCCAAGGTTTAGATTATGAACTTTAACATATTTATAAGTGACCCCCAAACAACTGTAGCTTCTATGCTAATGAATGACCATGCCACATACCAGGAAAAAATCTACAAGGAAAATCTTGCGCAATCATGACTCTTAGGACCAAGAATCAAAGCAAAAAATCTGGAGATCAGATCTCAAAGAAACGTGGCATTCATCATTGGAGGGCAGCCCCTGAAGACCTTTCTTGATCTTCTCCACCTGCTTTCTAATGCAGTGGCTGACACGCCGTGAACTACAGGCATCAATGCCCCTCTTGCCTTTAGCTTCAGGTTAGGCTGAGCCATCAGGAAGCCTGGAAAAAGACTGGAGGGGGCGTGAACCGCACTGTTCAGTCTGTGGTGTTTTCTGTGAGAGGCAGTGGTCTGTTATGTCCTCAGCTGAGGATCACAGCTCTTGTCATATGGTTTTCCACTCAGCTTCCTTTCCTGGGGTTTTGGAATTGGCCTCCTTCCTATCTTGTTGGGCATAGACAGGGGGTAGGTTCCTGCTGCATCTACCTGAAGAGGAGACACAGACAGAGCTCTCTAGGAGGCAGAGTATCTGGAACTTCCTGTCATGTGAGGGAATTGACGGCCAAACTCTGACAGGGTTCTGTCTATCAGCATCAATGGCTCTTGGTCACAACCAGAATAAGGAAGAGCAATACTTTTTATAGAATTGTAGTGAGGGTGCTGAGAGATGGACACTCATCTTGCTGGCAGGATTTATATTAGTGCAATTTATATGGAATGCAACTTAGTATGAAAATTGTAATTGCATAAGCCCATTTGGCTCAATCTATAAGTTTCAGAAACTTGTCCTATAGACATACTTTTACCTTTATGAGCTTGCATGTACATATTACTAAAAAAATAGAAGTATGAAAAAAATCTATCAGCAGAGAACTAGTTATATAAACCATGGTTGGGGCACAAAATGGAATATTATACACCTTTTTGTAGGAAGTAAGAAACAGTTTAGACAGCTATTTTGAAATAATCTTTAGTTAATTTATTCTGTGAGAACCCCAACTTATTAGTACAGATAGTGCTAATTAGTACAGATAGAATCATGGGGAAGAAAAACGTCTAAAGAAGAAAGAGACATTAATACTTGTTTGCAGTAGGAACATATTTCATTGCAATTTTATTTTATTTCTATATTTGTGTATGTACAACATGTATTTACAATGTGTGTGTATGCCTTTGTGTGTGAATGCGGGAGCATGTACACCATGGTAAACTTGTGGAGGTCAGAGGACAAGCATCTTGGGTGACATCCATGCTTTGCCCCATGTTTGAGACAGAGTTTCCTTGCTGCTTTCTTGATGCATGTGCTACACAAGCTGGCCCAGAAGAAATCCGCAGCTTCTGCTTCTCATCTTCCTATAGGAATGCTGGGATTGCAGAAGTGCATGCCACACACCTGGTTTTATGTGGGTTCTTGGGATTTGGATTCACGTCCTTAAACTTGTACCACAAGCACATCTACTTATCAAATCATTTCTCATTTGTTAAAGTGTGCTATCAATCAGGTGTGGCGGCTTAATCCTGGGATTTAGGTGGCCGAGGAAGGACATTTGATTTTCAGGCCAGCCTGGTCTACATAGTAAGTTGTAGCCAGAACTAATTAGTGAGACCTTATTAATCATAATCAAAATAAAGCCCCTGCAGTGTGGAGGTTGAATTTCCTCCACAGGCCCACATGTTAAAGGCTTGTTTCCCAGGGCAATAGCATTAGGAGATACTGTGGACCTAAGATGGAGCTAGTGGGAAGTCTGTAGGTCATGGAATCATGCTGCTCAAGGGGATCATGGGATCTGTTGTGAAATAATCTTTTTGTACACTGTGAAGATGTCTTTGCAAAGGTGCCTTCTTATTGGTTTAATAAAAAGCTAAATGACCATTAGCTAGGCAGGAGGTATAGGGAGGATGCTGGGAAGAAGAAAGGTGGGGTAGGCAGAAGGAACAAGACATGCTGGAGGACAGGTAAAGCCATGAGCCACATGGCAACACATAGATTAATAGTAATAGGTTAATTTAAGTTGTAAGAGCTAGTTAGTAACAAGCCTAAGCTATTGGCCTATTATTTATAATTAATATTAATTCTCTGTGTGGTGATTTGGGAGCAGGCTGGCAGGACAGAGAAAGACTCGATACAGGGATCCATGTTTCTCTCTCTCCTTCTCTTTCTCCTTCCCCTCCAGTTTGAGACTTGTCTGTTCATTCTGATGCATGCTGCTTCTCCCATGATACACTGTCATTCATTCCCATCAGAGGGCAAGCCAGCAGCTCTCATACTCTATCTTGGACATTGAATATCCCCAAAATGAGAATGAAGTAACTCCTCCAAGCACCCTGTCAGGCATTTCAGCATGGAGACCGAAAGCTGAAGGAAGAGTGCATGCCCACTTGTGCCTGGAAGGCGTGGCATGGTGGCAGGGCAGGGTTGAATTGCAGGTTTTTTACTCTTTGTATTTTCTGAGCCTCATGAACACATGCCCTGAGGTTTTAGACTAAACATTTATGTGCAGATCAGCAGCCAGTGTCACTGAAGGTCAGAGGACTCCTCTGTCAGCCAAGGTGTGCCCAATATGGGGACTGCAGGTCTCAGGTGTTGAGCACACATCCATATGAGGCAGCAGCCTGGACTCAGGCTCAGGAATGAAGGACAACACTTCCTGCCAGGCCTGGCACTGTGGTGTCCTAGCACTGGGTCAAAATGTTCCAAGCTAGCCAAATGGGTAAAAATGGGGCATGTTGCTGTGGATATCGCTCTGTGTAAATAAAGTTCTGATTGGCCAGGCAGGAAGTATACGTGGGAAAAGAGAGTAGAGAATTCTGGGAAGTAGAAGACTGGAGAGAGACACCACCAGCCGCTGCCATGGAAAGCAACATGTAAAGACACTAGTAAGCCACAAGCCATGTGGCAAAGTATAGACTAACAGAAATGGGTTAATTTAAGATAGAAAAGGTAGATAACAAGCAGCCTGCCATGGCCATACAGTTTCTAAACAATGTAAGTTTCTGTGTGCTTTCTTGGTTGGGTCTGAGTGACTATGGGTCTGGCGGGTAAGAGAGATTTGTCCTGACTGGGCCAGGCAGGAAACTCTAACTACAGCATGTCACTCTTAATAGGGACAAATAAACCTATTGGTCATTTGGGAAATCAGGTGCTCTGGAGGTGAGCATGTAATTAAGTGGATCAGCCTCCTGGGAGTAAGATTTGCCAATTTCGACTCCTTCAGTTAGCACACTCAGCCTACCCTCCATTAGCCACCATGTGCTGGAAACATTCATTTATTGTTGTTTTTTAAAATTAAGTTTATTTTTATTTTTAACATTTATTGATTCTTTGTGGATTTCACATCATCATCTCCCTGTCACCTCACATCTGCCCTCTCTGACCTTGCAACCTCCTCCCCAAATAAAAACCAAATTTAAAAGAAAAAAAACAAACCAAAACAAACCAAAACAAACAAACAACAAAACGAAACAAATTAGGAGAATCTCTTCATGGAAGCTGTAATGTGGTCCAGTGAGTCACACAGTTTACTCTTTAATTTGTTCATCTTTACTTGCAAGGGTTCATTGGTCTGGCTTGAGGTCTCTGGCCCCTACTACACCACCCATAATGGGCTCTCACTGGGCTCCACTTGGACATCCTGCTGTTGTCCTGTGTCTTGGAGATCTTGAAGTTTTGAATCTGTAGGTTTGTCCCCTTCGTATACTCCAACAGTTCATACATTTGGTGGATTTTGGGGTGGGCTAACTCATAACCCTAGTTCTGGACCTGGGTGATAGCTGGGTTTGGTCAGCACCCTAGCTTTCCCTCATGGTCATCGCCCAGGTGAACTTTCCAACACCTCCTCAGCTAGCTCACCCAATGCAGCCTGCATCAAGGAGCAGGGCCAGTTCTTCTGCTCTCATGCCCTCAGAGCTGGCTCATCTGCACCCCGACAACAGGGTCAGCTCTAGTGCTGTTCAGGTGAGGTCCATGCCTGAGGTGAGGGGTAGGGCCATCTTCCCAAGTGCAGGGGGCCAGGTCTCTCCTGAGGGGGCAGGGACAGTTCCCATGCTGCATTATCCAGCAAGGGGTAGGGTCAGCTATCCTAGGGCCAGAGAAGGGCAGGGCTGGCTCAGTACAGCATTGCTCCTCTGAGCCCTTGTGCTAACACAGGCCCTGGACATCATCACAGACCCCGGCTGCAGCAGGATCACAGACCCAGACATGACAGCAGCTCAGGCCGGATGTCACTATGGCCTGGAGGCAGCACAGGTCACCCAGATCTGTATGGCTTTGGTGGCATCATGGCTCTCGGGCACCAACATGGTCTCAGGTGGCTGACCAGACCCTGGGCATTTGCAGAAACCTCAGTGGTAACAGAAGCCATGGACACCACCCCAGATCCCAGCTGCTGCAGGGCCACAGACCCAGACATAGCCCTAGCTAGCAACCAGTGCCCCGACATCTCCATGGCCCCAGGTGGCTACACTGGCCACTTAGATCAGCATGGCCCCAGCAGTAGCATGGTCCTCGGACACAAACATGTCCCAGGTGGCTGACCAGACACTGGTCATCTGCATGGCTCTTGATGGCACAGACATCCACTCAGACCCTGACTGCTGTAGGTCCACTGATCCAGATATGGCCTTCCGCAGCAGCCCTGGCCTGGACTATACACCATGGCTCCAGGGTGACAGTGCAGGCCTCTCAGATCAGCATGTTCCTGGTAGCTGCATGACTCTTGGACACCCTCATGAGTATAGGTTATGGTCTAGGCCCTGGGCATCTATGTAGTCTTTGGTGGCAACATGGGCCATGGACATCAATATAGACCCTGCATGGTCCTATGCAGCAGCCTGGGCCTGGATGTCACCTTGGTCCTAGGTCATGGTGCAGGCCACTTGGCCCCCAGGGCAGCATGGCCCTTGGCCATCAACATGGCTCCAGGTGGCAGCCCAGACCCCCAGTATCGGCTTGGTCTTTGATGGTCTCAGGAGCTACAGACATCAACACAGATCTTGGTGGGGGTAGAGACACAGACCTAGACATGACTGTTGGCCACGACCCTGATCTGGATAATACCATGGCCCCTGTTGACAGCACTGGTCACCCAAATTGGCCTGGCCCCAGCAGCAGCACAGGCCTCGGACATCAACATGGTCACAGGTTGCAGCTCAGACCCCAGGCATTCCTGTGGCCCTTTGAGGCAACATGGGCTAAGGACAACATAGACCCAGGCCACGGCTGGACCATGGACCCAGACATGGACTTCAGCAGCAGCCTGAGCCAGGATGTCATTATGGTCTGGAGTGGCTGTGTAGGCCCCCCATATTGGCATGGCAGCTGTGGAAGTGTGGTCCTAGGATACAGCAGCACCTAGGTGGCAGCCCAGACCGCAGGCCCCTGCATGACCCCCACAGCGACAGGAGCCTCAGACATCAACACAGGCCTCTTTGGCTGCTCCAAGGCCCTGGACCAAGACCTGGCCCTGGGTCATAGCCCTGACTGGACATCACCCTGGACTTAGGCAGCACAAGGCTGTGGCCTTTCCTCCCTCCTGTTCCCTGGGCCTAGAAACCTTGGATGGCCCTTGGTACGATGGTGCCTGACCACCGTGCACCAGAGGCACTGTGCCAGTTCCTGGTTGGTTGTGTCCACCCTGACCAAGAAGTCTAGGGAAGGGGAGCATCTGTGTCCTCTGTAGATACAGGCCCTGTTGGGACCAAAGTAGCTGCTGGTTGGTTGTGCCTGCCCCCATTACTAAAACTTTCAAATGAAAAACTTTTTTTCATACAGTATTTTTTAATCATATTCCTCCTTCCGCAAAATGAAACAAAAAGTCCACAAAAAAAATACCATCGAATTTGTTTTGTGTTGGCCAGCTACTCTGGGCATGGGATTTACCCTGGATTGTGCCTGATATATCCAGTGATGCTCTATTAGAGAAAACTGATTTTCCTTTTGCCAACAGATATCAATTGCAGACAGCTTCTTGTTTAGGGGTGGGAGCCTATGTCCATGTCCCTCTCAGTGTTGGGACCCCATCTGTTCAATCTGTGTGGGTTTCAGGCACGCTGCACAGTCTCTGTGAGTTCCTGTGTGCATCAGTCTTGTGTCTGAATATCATGATCTGAGAATCTGACTTAGAAGCAATGAAGGCCACAGACACAGAGGAGTGTTTTATTTTTATTTTCCATTGTTCTTTGTTGAGTTTTCTGCTTTTAATTTTCTCAACTTAGCAGAAAATGTTTGTAGGCATGAGAACCACTGGCTGGGTTCACTGTAAGATGTTCACAGTTTAACACATGCAAACTAGAACACAGCCATAGTAGCAACTTTTCTCCATAAATAAATAAATACACAACTGCATATGCACAAGCATGTATGTGGGTAAATATAGCATAGAATATTAATGGCTAGAGGCATTGAAGACTTTCATTTCACAAGTAAGAAAATGGAGGTATAGTTAATATTGGTTGTCAACTTGCCAGAAGCTGGCCACAAGGGCTCTGCCATCACAGATGGGCTTTATGCCCTCAGAAGAAGGTCTTCTGGGAAAGAGTTTAGCCCTGTTTGCTCTCTGCCTATCCTTGTAAGGACACACCAAGAAGGCTCCATCTTAGAAGCAAAGAAAGAGTTCCATGAGACCTTACAGCCAAGGGACCTTTTGCTTCAGGCTTCCCAACTTTCCAAATGTGAGAAATAAAATTTTAATTATCTGTCAGTCACCCAGACTCAGATATTTAGCTGTAGTATCTCTGATGGAGCAAACACCTGCTGTATCAGTGTATCAATGTCCTTGAGACTGAAGCCCACGTGTCTTTGGTGGCCTCTAGTCTAAAGCTGTGGCTTCATAAAGTCCCAGTTGGGTAATGACCATTGTGCATGAAAGAGATTGTCACCACCTTTAGTCACCTGTCTTGCCAGATCTGTGACCTCTTGGACAAGAAATGAGCACTTAGCACCCATTCTCAGGGCCATCGGCTTCTCTCTTCCTTCCTTCCTTCCTTCCTTCCTTCCTTCCTTCCTTCCTTCCTTCTTTCCTTCCTTCCTTCCTTCTTTCCTTCCTCCTTCCTTCCTTTTTTTTGGTGGGGGGATTTACATCTTTATTGCAAATACAAATACTGAGGAAATCAGCATGTAATAACAGGGTTTTGGTGGCAGCCAAATCTCATATGCATCTGGTTCCTGAGCCAGGGTGGCTCTCTAGGGCTCCTCCACAGTCTTCAGAGAAAGATGTTCTGGGAAGCAGGAGGAGCACCTCTGAGCATTGATAGCATCTTCTATCTCCTGTATTGTTCTTCCTTTTCCAAAACCATTTCTGCATTCTGGCTTCAGTCACACCAGTGCATCTTACCAGACGTTGGCTTCTTTAGGGCTGGGGTAGTGACTGCCCTGGAAAATGCTTTTCTAGCTCTTGCAGCTGCAACAGGGCAAACCTGTGGTGGTGACTGGGGTGGGGTCCAGGCACCAGCACTCTCATGGCCTGAACACAGGTACTCCGCACTGGCACAGGCTTCACATAGCTGACCCCCCGCCCCCATGCCCTCTTGGACTGGCTCCTCTGGCTGCTTTTCATTCTTCTGGCCCCTGCCACTGGCGCCATGATCCTCTTGCTTCTAGTTACCCACGAGGCCTCAGTGCCAGTATCGAGAAAGACCTTCTCCACTTAATTTTTCTGCTCCTCCCCTTCTGCTACCGTGGCTCTGCACCAAGACCAGACCTGTCCATTCTCTTCCTCATTTCTCCCCTCTCTAGCTGGCAAGACCTTCTGTGCCTTCACACCATTCCATTTTTCCTCATTTTTGTCAGGTCCCACATGAAGCAGGCAGTAGGTGTTTAACGTTCACGTCCGGAACGCTGTGGGAGTCTCCTGAAGTTGCTGTCTGCTTTTGCTGTCACACTGACTATGCTGAAGTAAGGGGCACACAGACTTCATGCAACTACAAGTGAAGCGACAGTCTGACTGGCAAAACCTCCAGTTCTAACAGCCTGGAGGACGATCGAGCCACTAGACTGACTTGAAGCCAGATGCTTTCATCTTTCAGTTACATGATTCAACAAACTGTTTGTTATCTAAGTCTGAGTTTGGCTTTCTAACTGCCATCTGAAGCAGGATTTCAGCAGTACACACGTGGTACACATGTGGTACACACGTGCACCAGTGTTGAGAGGGTTAAGAGAAACCATCATGATGTAGCTGTAGTTGGGAGCCTTCTCAGATCTAGGTCTGAAGGGATGTGGAGAGGCACCGATTTAGCGGAATCCAGGACTTGGGAGAAGTGTAGCTGTCAGTACAGGAGAGACCCCTTGCAAGGCTGGAGCTGTGAGCTCTGTGGGGGCTAAAGATCGCAACTTAGGAATTAATGCTCATTCTCTTTCTTCCTTCTTCCTTGAGTTTTTGTTAGTTCCCATGGCAGGACCATGAGTGGAATTCAGGAAGGAAGCTGATATGGTCTAGTGAAATCAGCGTCATGGGCAGTAACCATGAGGGACGGAGACCTGGCAGGGCCATGTACAACCCGCATCACTACTCTCCATGCTGCTACATTGTTTGACAAAGGAGGGAGGATGTTTGATATGGTTTATAAAGAAATGACTTTTATGATCATTATAACATATAAAGATAACCTTATCTTGTTCAATCTTTCAGTCCCATTTATTGAATATTTAGGGTTTTAGATACTTTGAAAAAGTACAAAGAATTTAAAGTCAGTCGCTGCACTCAGTGGGTAGCAACCAGAAGGATGAGAGTTGACACCACAAATTAAAAGCGCTCTTTTTAAAGTTACTATGTTTTATAGCATCTACCCAGACTTAGTTCTCTTCCATATGCTAATGTTTGTCAGTTTTTAAATAATATTCACATTATCTTTATCCTAACTAAAAAAATAAACTCCTAATTTATGATCTATGGTTCTAGTAACTAATATCTCATAATGAGTGATCCAATTAAACTATTCATTTGGTAAGGTTCTCAGGACTTGGGACAGAGTAGCTTGGAGGGTACAACACTTACTTGCCCAGCACATGTGAGGCCTGGGTTTGATCCTAAATACTGTAAAAAAAAAAAAAAGAAGAAGAAAGACACCACAAAAGGAAACAAACAACACAAAAACTTACATTCTTTGAAGAGAAGGGAAATATCTCGAATAGCAAGCAGCATTTTGAATACTTCTGTGGATGCCATTTGTCAATAGACCTGGTGGAAATAAAATCTAACAGTGTTTGTATCTTATGCCTTTAGCCTGGAATAATGACTTTTTTTTTATACTCTTCAAGGACTGAAAATGTTGCGTATTAGTCCTGTTTTGAACTATGCTTCAGAATTGCAGGTGTTGTTCTCATATCTGTGTAGACTAATAAATGTTTACTGATTCACTGTTCCCTGTGCTTTGGATATTTATCTATTTGCCTCCTCAATTAAACAAGGGGTTTTGTTACTAGCCCAGACAGACAACTTGACCACAGAGGGAAGACTAAGTATTAGAGAACCTGAAACATTGTCACACTGTGGTGGTGGCTTCAATGTCAGGACCTGAACCATTGTCACACTGTGGTGTGGCTTCAAAGTCAGGACCCTGAGCCATTGTCACACTGTGGTGGTGACTTCAGTGTGAAGACCCTGAGCCATTGTTACATTGTGGTATGGCTTCAGTGTCACAACAATTGATTGTGGCTCTCATCTTATTCATAAGGAAAGAAACAACTGTGGGTAAAAGTTCCTTCTCTGCTTTGAAGGAACCCCCCACCCCCACTTTCTTTGTCATTGTCTATTTGGTGACCTACACACCGATGTCTGAAAAGAAAGTGTTGATGTTACTAGAAAACACAGTTGAAGTCTTGGCAATGTCAGAGAACTGTCCTCCACTGCTACTTTTCAACCTGCATGGATGCTTTCTGTAAACGCCATAATATCTGTTTCCCAGGTGAAAGAAATCCACAGCAAAGCTCCGTTATCAACGCACACTGCAGAGAACAGCCTCTGACCTGACTCCAGGAACCCTTTGTGTACTCTGCAGAACTGGTTAGCTCACTCTCTCAAATGTCAAAGAACAGGCTGACCACAGCACAAATCACAGAGATGGACAGAGATTTCTGTAGTTTCCACCTTGTCCAAGGTTCAGAGAGAACCTGGGTAACTTGCAGTCACTGTTCCAAAGTACTAGATGCACAGTCCATCTTGGGAGAGAAACTGATTTCTGGTTCATAACACAAGAGTAAAGTCTGTCTTGTAGATACTGGGCAAAGGATTCTTGATTAAATAGAATTCTAACTCCATGGAAGAAAAATCTAGAAAGACAAGACGGAGAATTCAAAGGCCAAGGTAAGGTAACAGAAAAGTAGGTTGGATTTACACTTAAAAGAAAGGCTGCTTCATTCCTAGGATAAATAGGAATAGTTCATAGATTGTGTATCACAGTGTGTCTGGAGAGGCTCGTGCCCTTGAGTAAAGAGATCCTGTGCCCTTAAGTCCATTTGCATGATTCTCTACATCATGGGGCTCTAAGAAGAGACTTTCTGAGACAAACACTACAGGAAAGCTGAACCATCTAGAAGACAGGAGGGTCTCCTACTGCCAAAGAAGCACTACAAAATGGCATACTCTAAATCTAGGAGGTGGAGGTGCAATGAAACCATGTCCATTAGGAGGTCATGAGGATGAGGACAAACATCCCTCCACAGAGCGAGACTGGAGAGCCTTCTAAGAAGCACACTGGGCAGAATTCTTTGGACAGTATTTGCTTGCAAAGGAAATACAGAGAGAATTCAGAACTCTAAATTAGGAGATCTGCAAAAGGGTTCCTCAGGAAGATGTGGCTGGAAAAGGGGGGCACCAGGAGGCAAAAAGGATGACTGTCTTCCAGGGGTCCTGAGGTCCAATTAGAAAAGGGGATCTGAAGCAATTTTTCATCTCCACTTGCATACCATCAAGAGCTCCCTTTCCCTTAGACCATGAACCAAGGCAGGAGGCAAGAACAGAATGAACTCTGGGTCAGGGTGTTCAGTGCTCTTTTTCCCTTTGGTGGTTGGAATAGGTTAAGAGACTTATGTATTTAGGTGGTAGGTGACATAATCGCCTAGCTCTGCTGTTGCTACAGGTAGTGAAGGCAAACAGCGGTCAGCAAGGGCCCCATTCTTCTGTGTTTCCTTCATTCACCTTTTGTGCTTTCACAGCTCTCTTGGATGCTTCTGGTCAGGCTACAGACAGGCTGGTGATGCTAACTCTGAAGAGGAAAAACCTTTGCAGGGAACCTCTGCTCCAAGCAGAAACTGGTACACGTATTGCTTTGCTTGGAGGCTTCTTTTCCATGAGTCCCATGAGTTCCTGGTGGACAACCCTCAATGTCACACATGTAAGGGCAGACTCTGTGAGAATGAAGAGCTCCTGATGGCTGTGAGGATGGATGCAGGTCTCCCGACCAGGAGTGTCCATAGTAAGCTACAATTCCAGAGTGGCCGTGGGTGTAGAGTGTGAGGCTTACTCTCTTGTGCTTCCCAGGCATGCTTCAGTGGGGAAGATATAAGTTGAGAAGTAGGGGTTTTAGACTCTTGTAACCAACTGCCTTGTCACCTTTTCTGCCAATTTCTCACCCTTTCTGAAGTGAAACAGGCTACTTCTCTATATAGGAGTGCAGCTGTGAAAGACAAAAAAGTGTGGAGAAGCCTAGCAATTTCAGAGGAGCACAGAGAGGAGCCTGCGATTAGCAAGTGTATTTTATTATTTATTACACCATTGAGAAGGGTCGAGGGAATGGATGAAGAAAGGATTTGAGGCTATCTGTCACTCTTTTCCTTAAGTTTGATTTAGACACACACACACACACACACACACACACACACGCACACGCACACGCACACGCACATGCACACGTGCATTCAAGCACACACACACTCACACACAGACTATTCCTGCTTATAATAAATGTCCTGATACACAAGTCTTCTGGATCATGAGCTCTGAGAAGGTAGGCTCCACTTGCCTCTTTCATTCTTGTGCTGTAGCACTGACCCTGGCTCCCTAAGTCTCTGCTGCATGGATGAATTGTAGGCCAACCATAGTAAAGATTTCCTAGCTATTTTTGAAAGTGTTGGCAAGAGACTTTCAACACTGTGTGTGTGTGTTAAAAAGGCCACATTCAAATAGTTAGTTACTACAGAATATTTAGTTTAATTTTACTAAAACTTATCTTAAGTACTAACAATTGAGGGTCTTGAGCATGCTAAGTAAAGTATTCTACCACTAAGCTATATCCTATCTCCAGGCCAATTAACTTAATTTGATAGCTGTTTTGGGAAAAGGTATCAATAATGTTTCCCCAAAATAATTTGAAAACAAATAGAAATGTATACATTGTAGTTTGTGTCCAAGCTTCCTCACCAAGGAGGAAGGGCTGATCTACACTGAGATGATAATAATAAGATTTATTTAAAGCAGTGAAAAGATGTTGGAAGCTCTTGCTTTATTATGTTTGATGAGAATATCTTCTTTACACTAGGAATAAAATAATAATTTAACTAAATTTAACCATCAGCTTAGTACACTTAAAAAAAATTGCAACTATCAAAATAAAAGTCACTGGAAAATAAGCCAAAGATTCCAAATGTACTAGAAAGATAATTTTTTAAAAGTGTGCACACAGCCTACAAGCATGTTGAAAGTGACAGCTGGCGATGTTCATGTGGATCATCTCCTTTACAGGTGAAGTTAGTTTCTCACAGCCACACAATGACGCTTCATGGCTTCTAGCAGAACATTGGAGACCTTTGGCTTTGTGTGTCCTTGTGGAAAGAGGGATTCCTGTTCCAGAGAAGAGGCTGGACAAATATGGTGAATGACCTCAACTCTCTCTAAACAAAATGTTCTTTTATTTGTAGTGAAATGTCTGTGCGTACATTGAGAAACTACTGCTGGAAGTGATGTGGTTCACCTGGAACCCCAGAAATCAAGCTCATTGTTGGGGATCTTCCCTGGAGCTGCCTTCTCCAGATCCCACCCAAAGAAAGCTGGACAAGCAGCAGCTCCACGCCCTGGAGTATTTGAGGTCTGGCTCACAGACATCCCCTCGTGGTTCCCTCCCCCTCAGGCCACTCCTCTTTCCTGGGACCACCTGGGAATGTTTTCTTCAGATTAAACCTGGATTTATTAATTCAGTTTGATTGACTTATTGTATCAGCGAAGGATACACAATGACCAGGGCTCCAATACTTATCAACTTGGCCTGTGAAGGCAATCCAGACTCCATCTTAGGGTAGGGCTACCATCTTAGACCACCTGCTGTACTCAGTTCCAGGAAGGACCTCAGGAATGTGCCATGACAACTCAAACAGATACAGGGCATTTTGCTCCTGCAGACATCCTGTCTGTGGTTTATGGCCCTAGACGATATCCAGATAATCCTGCTAAGCAGCCCAGATAATCCTGCTCAGCAAGTCGTGGTTCCCCACCAAAAGTCCAACCCAATGGTTTCAAATGTGGTTTCAGGCCAAAAGTCTAGACCAATAGTTTCAAAAAAAATCACCTTGCCCTTCCTACCCAATCCTGAGATGCTAAAGCATGTAATTCCCGGCTTGTGGTTTTCCCCTATAAGAACTCTCTACCCTTGGGCCCGTGGCCACCACTGCATTTCCCTCCATCTGCTGTTTGGTGGCCCAGGTTCAAACCCGACAATAAAGGACCCTTATGTGCTTACATTGGAAGCCGGCTCCTTGGTGGTCTCCGGGTGTTTTGTGAAATGGGTACAACAAGTAGAGCTGAGTTTTTCTGGCGACCACGTAGTCGTGGAAAGTCACTCTCCTCCTGCTGGCCTCCTCCACATCGACATTTGCCCAGCAAGTAACCATTCCAAGCCAAAGCCTATAAAAGGATCCAGGATCCCTCCGGGTGAGAGGCTTCCAGTTACCTGCCCAGTCACTGCAGGGCCAGGAGACTCTGGCCTGTTTAGGGTAGAGACAGTCCTTGCCCCTTGGGGTTCCTTCCTTAATACTCTCCCCCACCATTTTGGCCCCAGACTATCTTGGGGGATGCCCTGCTATAGTCTCTGGTCTCCAGCTAATGGTTTGTGAATGGATACTTCTGGGTCCAAGTTCAAGATTTATTCAAATCGGTGCTGTCTCACACCACAGCCTCATCCAGGTTTATCAGCAGAGCTTTGTGCTCCCCTAACAGCTCCCATAGTTCTGCAGTTCTCCTTCAATAAACTCTGCTGCACCTTCCCCCTCCTAAAATCCTCTCTTCTCCGGTTTCCCTGCCTGCTGGCAAGCTTATGCTTTCGCTGCCGGTGGGTATTTTGTTGTTGTTGTTGTTGTTTTGTTTTTCTCGAGACTATGTAGCCCAGGCTGACTTTGAACTCACAGAGATCTGCCTGCCTTTGCCTCTCAAGTGCTGAGATTAAAGGCATGAGCCACCTGCCTGACGGGTAATCTCATGCTTTCCCTATTTCTCATCAATCTCCCTGTGCCTCCCACTGTGGCTGTGGCTTAGCCTGCTGGTGTCATGTGGGGGATGTGATGGGATTTGGTCATCTGACGTGGTTTCCCACAGAAGGTTTTTGTCTGTCTTTCTGTTAAAAAAGCCCCACCAATCCTGTGTGTATGAGTGGATCTTTGCCTCAGGCACAGTTTACTTCAGGCACAGTTGGATGTGTGGCCACAGTATGCTTGTTTCTGACTGGTCTGGGATGCCTGAATTTACATGTCTTGTGTGTCTTGGAAACAGCTCAGCTATGCTCACAACTAACTGCTTGGGCTCAGATTTTGCCTCTGGGCTTTTCTGGACCTGAATCTGATATAATGACAGAAAAAGTTATTTTATGCTGTTCTACCTTATTATAAAGAAAAACAGCTAAGAAATTGGGTATGGTAAAAATCTGTAATAAAAGTTAGCTTAAAACTGGTAATGTCATCAAGAACAACCTCCACATTGGCAGTCACCATCAAGAACAACCATGTGAGCAGTCTCCATTTTGACTAGGGATAGAGAAGAGAGAGGTCATATGACTTCACTGCCATCTTTGATAGAGGTGACCACATGGAAATGGGTCTAGCAGGAGACATTAGGTCTCCAAGTTATTTTGAATTAGGATAGATTTCTGTATGATAATCCCTGTCCTGTCCTAAAAACAAGGTTTATGGAAGATAGAATTTAAAACAAGCCTGGTTTGCTGAGGTATTAAAGCTGCACCTCCATGCATTCATGTACAGGGATGTACCTTGCTGGCAGCCAGATTTTGTAACTTAAGAGTAAACCACTTGATATTGATTTTAAAAGACACTAAATTATTTACAATGTTAAAATTTGGTTTTACCTTATGATTATACCTTAGAACTACTGTAGTTAGAGTTTTCCTGCCTGGCCCAGTCAGGACAAATCTCTCTTACCCGCCAGTCCCACAGTCGCTCAAACCCAACCAAGAAAGTACACAAAAACTTATATTGTTTACAAACTGTATGGCCGTGGCAGGCTGCTTGTTATCTACCTTTTCTATCTTAAATTAACCCATTTCTGTTAGTCTATACTTTGCCACATGGCTTGTGGCTTACCAGTGTCTTTACATGTTGCTTTTCATGGCGGCGGTAGGCGGTGTCTCTCCCCAGCCTCTACTTCCCAGAATTCTCTTCTCTCTTGTCCTGCCTATACTTCCTGCCTTGCCACTGGCCAATCAGAACTTTATTTACACAGAGCAATATCCACAGCAAACTACAGCTGAAAATTAGAGACCGAAATATTCCCTCTAATGTTCTTCCTTTTACTAACATTGGTAAGCTGTAACTAATTTGGTAAACTGTTGAAAGACCCCCTCCAGTAGCTTGACTGCTGTGACGCCATTTTGCAAGGCTTATCCGCAGTTCAGGGGAAGAAGGCCAAACAGGAGTTCATAACTATGGTCGGCCACCCGGCCTTGGGAGAGAAACCATTGAGTCAAAACAGGATATCTATGGTGGGCCACCTGGCCTTGGAGAATAGACAGTTGGGCTAGGAAAACACCACTGTGCCCTAGACAAGGCCAAGTCAGCCGCACACATCCAAATTCTGAGAATTAAGCATATGTCCCCAAGTTCACCCTAGTCTTATTTGAATCAACCAATGGGAACCCTGTAACTATGCTTCTTGCTTCTGTAACAGTGCTTCTGCCCCTGGGATCCTATAAAAAAGTCCCCCTTCCCCTAGGAAGGCGCGCAAGTCCTCCGAGAGACTTGTTGCCCCAGGTACCTGTGTATTCAAATAAACCCTCTTGCTGTTTGCATCTGATGGATGGTTTCGGTGTGTTCCTTGGGTTCGGGGTCTCTCCTGAGGGAAGATCCCCCCGGGAATCTTTCACTGTATGTCAAGATTTAGCTTATATGTGCTCCCAAAGCTAAGCCTAAACACCATTTGTCTAGTTCAGATATACCTAACAGATAATTATACTCTGATCCTCAAATGCTTCAGGGATCTGAGAATATGGCATTTTAATAAAAATGGAGACATGCCAGTACCTGGTAACATCCTGTATCTCCTTCAAGAACGATGGAAGGGCACAGAAGAACTTCTCCCTGGAAGCTTGCTTTAAATGTGGCAGAGCCAGCCATGGCGTAGACAACTGCTTTACATTTCAACCTCTGCCAAGATCCTGTCCAGATTGTGGACAACAGGACACTGGGGGATTGAATGCCCACTTTACCAAGACAAGGTAGGTCATTCTCCTCAAATTCCTACTCCACAGGAAAGCCTGTCAGATCTTCTGAGCTTGGCAGCTGAAGACTGGTACTGCCTTTGGTACCTCTGTTTCCAATGACCACTGAGAAACCTGGGACTGCCCAGTTTAAAGCTCTTCCTGATCCCCCAAGGCTACAACCAGCTTGGTAGCTCATTAGGCCATTAGTTAGGTGTCCTGTTGTAGGTACAGACAGGAGTTCCTCATTCACGGGCTTCATGGTAGTACTGACTACAAACAGTTTTCAGGAGTCCTTCAATTTCTCCAACTTTTAGAGACAAGTTAGCATTCGAGAGGGTATGGAAGCTTGCAGGTGTGCTCAACTCTGTTCCTGCCTCGCTCCTCAGCCTCTCTTCCTCCTTCTTCACTCACTCAATCTCTTTCATTCAGTAAATTTCCTCTGGTTGTCTTCTAAGTATAGACCTAAAGATGTGTTTTGTTGGGCTGAAACCAGGCCCTAGGATAAATCCAAAGCAACAGCCTTTTGCTATGACACCAAGGTGTAAATCTGTTCCAGTTGTTTTACAGACACATGAAGGTTCCTGGGGAAAGAGTTCTGCTACTGTATCATGGAATCTGGCCTGGTGGAAACTAATACCAGTCTCTAGAATGTCTCTTTGACCCCACCCATCTTCAAGCCCGTATTTTACAAGTTCACTCCTCTCCTTGTGCCAAGGCCAACCTGCAGGGGGTCTTCCAGATATGCCAGCTCCTGTATTATTAGTCAGCTCCTGCACCAGCTCTGAGGACACCAACAGGGAGAGTACTGACACATTGACTTCACTCACATTCCAACTCATAAAAAGCTCCATTATCTTTTAACTCTTACTGACACCTTTACAGGATGGATGGAGGCACTCCCCACCTCCAGGGAAACAGCAGATGTGATGGCTCAGGTATTTCTGAACATATCATCTCTGATTTGTTATGCCATCCCCACAAGCTTCAGGGACATCAGTGCTGGCACCACCTCTCCAGACTCAAGGGTATACCTGCCTTTTCATCTGGCTCGTTTACCCTTGCCTCTTCTGTACAACCAGGGCACATCTCCACTCCATTCTTTTCCCCATGGCTATCCCCACTCACAGGGCCAATGTTAATAATCTGTTTCTTCTCCTAGCAACTTGCCTTCTCCACCTCCCCAAGGAGCAGATGCCTGAGGTCTCCAGGATGGCAGCTAACCAAATGCTTCTTCACCCATACCTCCCACTGAGTGTGACCCCCACTAACTCCAGACTCCCCTCCCCACGTTGTCCCTTGCCAGCAGGAAGTAGCCAGACTTGAACTGGCATCCATATATACCCCAAAATGTTGGGATGTTGGGGATCTCCCTGGGAGCTATCCTCTCCAGACCCTTCCCAAAGAAAGCCCACCAAGCAGCAGCAGTTCCACCCTCGCAGAGTATTTAAGGTCCAGCCCACAGACATCCCCTTGTGACTTCTCTTTCCTGGGGCCACCTAGGAATGTTTTGCTCAGATGAAAACTGGACTTACTAATTTGGCCTGGTCTGATTTATTGCATCAGTGGAGAAACCCAATACTGGGGTACAGAAACTTCACTTATTAGGGGAAGAACTGTGGCTTTGAACCTAGACTAGCTTACATGCCTAGAAATAAGACTCTGCCTTATTTCTTCTCAGTAGCTCTGAGGCTTTTAGAAGAATTTACTCAACTCCTCTGAGAAAAATATTCCATAAGCAATAACATCCTGTGCATCAAATAATTCTTACTGTGGTTGATTTTCAAACAAAGGAGGTTTTCTATCATTGTGATTTGTCTTTGATTTTATGCTTATACAGAGTAGAGTGTGCTCAAAACCAGAGCAGCCCTAGAGGAGGAGTTTCCTAGGACCAGCATGATGGCTCAGCAGGTGAAGACACTGGAATCTGACCGACTTGAGTTTCAGCTCCAAGACTTATAGGGTAGAAGGAAGACAGCTGCTTCTCACAAGCCGCCCTCTGACCTTCACTCACACACCTCGATGAGCACACAGAGTGACAGACAGACAAAAATGTCATATAGTATTTAAATTAAAAAATTCTGTATGATAATTGTGGTGGTTTAAATAAGAATGGCCCCATAGGCTCATGTATTTGAATGCTTAGTCATCAGGGAGTGGCACTATTTGAAAGGGATTAGGAGGTGTGGCCTTGTTAGAGGAAGCATGTCACTAGGGGTGGCTTTGAGATTTCAAAAGCTCAAGCCAGGCCCAGTGCTTTCTCTTTCTGCTGCTTTGTGGATCCAGATGTAGAACTCTCAGCTCCTTCTCCAGCACCATGACTGCCATTACTGATGCCATGCTCACTGCCATGAGGATAGACTAGACCTCTGAAACAGCCCCAATTAACTGCTTTCCTTTATAAGAGTTGCCAGGTCATGATGCCTCCTCACAGCAATAGGACAGTGAGTGATACAATAATGTAAGTGAAATTTCACTCTTCAAAGTCATCCCAGTCACTGAAGTATCCCTTTTGTTAAATAGTGACCAGTAGGAGCTGGAGAGATGGCTCAGGGGTTAAGTGCACAGGCTGCTTTTGTAGAGGGCAGGAGATTGGTTCCCAGCACCCACATGGTGGCTCACAATCATCCATAACTCCAGTTTCCAAATATCTGATGCTCTCTTCTGATCTCTGAGGGCACCACACATATGTACATGCAGGAAAAGCACTCATACACATAAAATTAAAATAAATAATTCTAAAATTTTTAAAATATAAAGTAGACTCTAACTAGCAAGAGAACAGGGAGTTTCACGGGCAGATTATTTCAATCTCCTTTTTGACAGAGTGTCGTCAGAGCCAGGCAGATTTCTGTTAGCATCTCTGATTCCTTTTTTAAATGCATGGATCTAAAATTAAGTACAGTGCTTTCTGTGGTGGTAGTCTGTGGCTGGCATCACCGAGTTTCCTCTGAGCAACACTGACACACATCTGCTCTAGTCAGGCAGTCCCCAGCCCAGCAGATTCATCAGCAGGAGTAAGAAATCTGTGATGTGCATTGGAGCAGTGATCCCTTCCACAAGACAGTATCAATTAAATGTCAGTTTTTACCTCTTACCACAGTGCCTGCTATCCCACAGTGGGCATTTCATGGAACTTCTGAAACCTGGGAACCATAGCAGGCTGGGTGTCCAGATAATTCTATACATTGAGCATTAGATGAGTTAAAAAGGGAAAGAGACTGAGATATTTTGCAAGTTACATTTAATCAAAACCCAATATGTGTTATCCACCAGCTTATTGTCAACTTAAGCAAAATTAGTAAAGTTTTGAAATTTGTGGGGATTTTCTTCTTTCTGACTGACCCTCAGGAAGGGATCAAGAGATTGGGCTAGAAATTTACAAGTATATTTGATGATATGACAGGTTTTTAAAAATTAAAAATTAACATAAAAGTATCAGGTTGGATAATGAGATTTACAAACATAGACTTTTTTGGTCTTTCATCCCCTTTCTCTAACCCCTCCCCCTTGGACACCCTCCCACTCCAGTAGCCTCTTTCTGCTCTCACATTACACACATTTGTGGTCCTCGACTGACTTCCTCAATACCTGTTTGCCCTTCCCTTTCTAGTTTCAAAGTCTAAACCCATGCTAATGTCCACATGTCCATTGAAATGTCATAAAATAATTTTATATCAGAAAAAATGTTATCATGGGGAAAAATAAAAGGAAGCAAAACTCAGCTAAATCAGCAAGACTCTGGGGGAAAGGACATTGGAATTCCACTTTCCAGATCAAAAGTGGATTCAATAGTGTAGTAGAATATTTTAAGGTATGTTACTTGT
This sequence comes from Onychomys torridus, assembly GCF_903995425.1. Classification (NCBI taxonomy): domain Eukaryota; kingdom Metazoa; phylum Chordata; class Mammalia; order Rodentia; family Cricetidae; genus Onychomys; species Onychomys torridus. Next base: position 9,930,149 of record NC_050448.1, read on the forward strand.
GTTCATATTGCATTTGTTTAACTCTGTGAAGCTGTGTTACTGTGTCTGTCTAAAACACCTGATGGTCTAATAAAGAGCTGAATGGCCAATAGCAAGGCAGGAGAAAGAACAGGCAGGGCTGGCAGGCAGGGAGTATATATAGAAGAAGAAAACTGAGAGGAGAGATTAGAGCTGGGTGGTGGGCCCCCCAAAAAGAGCAAAAGAGAAAAAAAAAACCAATACAGTAGTGTGCTCTTTGTTACTAAGTTAAATGTGTGTGTTTAAATTCTCCAAAACACAGTATTTGAAAACAGCATGTTTGCAATGGTAGTTCTGTGGTCAGGAACCCGCAGAAGCTTGACTGATACCCTGGACCAGGGTCTTGTGAGTTGGCGTCAGGCTGTGGGCCAAGACTTACTGCACTTTCTCATACCTGAATGGCATGAGGCTGTTGGCCGGCTTCCAAGTGTCCACTGTCAAGGTTAGTCACGTGGAGCTCTCTACCCAGGGCTGCTTGGAGATGGGTTCCTGCCAGACCTTAAGAGTGTGCCACATTAGGAAGAACTCTATGGTCCAGTCCACTCTAAGGGCAAGTATACTGGACCATGGGACTGTGGGCTATCTGAAAGGCTTCCTGCCAGGGTTGGTTCACTTGAACTGTGAAATTTAAAAATAGACACACCTTCTCATGGTTTATGATTCAGAACATATCAAAATAAGACCTTTTTCTGTGCCTGCTGGCTAGTTCTCTTTGTCATATTCCTGTGTCCTTTTGGAGTCATTCTGTCAAATATTGAGTGGAGGATTGGGACTCCACATGGAGCAGACAGTCACCTCAACCATCACTTTCCTCTAGTTCCAGCCTGCTGCATACAGGTGACTTTCCCCCACCCTCCAACAAATCTTAACTTCACCCTCACGAGGCCTACCCCGGGCTAGACTCTGCCTGTCATGGGATAAGGCAGGCATCTATGGCCAGCTTCTCTCTGCCTTCCTCTTCTGCCTCCTCAAATCAGAGCCTGTGTCTCCACCAGAGTTGGAAGATAGAAGGAGTGAGGAGAAGGAGTTCCTTTTCAGTTTCTGCTCTCAGCTTCTTCAGAGTGTTCCTCACGGAGGCCTCAGACTGAAGCTTGCAAGATGTTTGTGAATTCTCATCCCCATTAGCATTTTCTCTAAGGACAGTTCTCCAGAACCTTGGTACTTGGGCCACTTCAGCATGGCAGGAAGCTTGCTGGGTGAGATCCTCTCAAGACAACAACATGGTCTCGCTCTCCATGTCTTCCACCTGGCCCCAGGAAGCTCTCACATATCTCAGGGAACATCTGCAACTCTAGAAAACTGGGAGTGACTTATTTGTCTTTGAGTATTTTAATTTCTCATACTATCTTGCTCAGTACTTTTGGGAATCATTATATCCTGGGAACAAGGAATACTCAAACCATCACTCCAGGAATTAATATCCAAAAGAGGGGCTGTGTCTGCTGGATGGTCAGACGCTTGCCTTGCATGGGTGGGAAGTGAAGGAATTTTCTTGCGGAACATATTTCCAACATGCTGAGATACCTTTGAAGACAAAATAATTATAGTAATTAAGCCTGAATTCTTTTGATAACAAACCCTGCACTAACCATAGGGGAGCGGGGAGCAGGGAGGCTGAGGTAATTTTAGACGTGGAACATCTATATAGATGAAGGAGGTCGCACTTCTAGTACGTGGTAGGCCTTGCTTGTTTTTCAGAGTCATGTGATACTTACAGCTGTAAAAACTGGGTATCTGGTGTCTCCCAGTTTCCATTTCTTCTCCAGCTCTGCTGTGGTTCCTCTGCCCCAAGTCAGTCTCATTTTGGGTCTAGCCCACCTTTCTGCTCTACTATGTCTCCACCAAAAGCCAGCCAGCTTTTCTTCTGGACTAGGCCAAAATTCTTCAAATAACTCTAACACATACTGGCCACCAGTGAGACACAATCAGGTTGCTGTGGGAACTGTACCTTGATGCTGACCATTGGGCACCTACACTGGGGTTCCATCACCCTTGCTTTGATGAACTTGGCCCTGGATGGAAACCAGGCCACATCTGCATGATTCAAACCCCAAAGCTGCCTGTGCTCTGCTAATGTGTAGAGTTCCAAATCCCACCCTTTTCCTTGCATCTCCAACTCAGATCCATCCTCTAGGATTCTGTCCCAGCTGGGGTGGTTCCTTACTCCTGCTCATGTCCACCATCACGAGGATTCCCTCAATTTCCATCTTGGGTACCCTGACCTTATTATCTTATTCAGTGGCAAACTCTTGCTTGTTTGCCCTCTGAATTCTCAAGTGTTAACCAGAGCCTTCCAACTCTGCTACTTTGGTTCCCAGTGACAAGGACTTCACGACTCTTCTTTGATTGACAACTGCTATTTATGGGGCCTTCCCCAGCTGGCAGATGGTACCTGGGATCTAACCGCTCCACTGGCTTTCAGGGAGGAAAAGCTATCACATGGGGGGACCCAGAAAGGAATAACAACAAATCAGAGTCAAGCAGTATTGACCCATGGATTGTCTATAAGTATGCCAAGAGAAAAGGAAGTCACTTAAAAATAGTTCCACACTGTGTCCATGTTAGTTCTTAGTTTTGACAAATGTATCCCTGTTACCTAAGATGTCATGCTGACCCTGGGAAGAGCAGGGTAAACTACCTATCTTATTTTTACAACTTTACTACTTCTAAAATTATTCCAAAACAAAAATTAAGGCAAACAACGAACAAATAAACACCCAACCCCACAACAGAACCCTTGTGAAGACATTGTGTTGGGGAGCTCACAGTAGACACACTCACTTTCTTTTTTACTTTGAGGCTGGACTTGAACTCACTATCTTTTTGTGTCCTTAGTCCTGGGATTACAGCTAGGTGCTCCCATGCTCTGCTGAGTAGTTTCCAGGCTGAAGGGATAGCTCAGTGGCTAGAACATTCATTGCTCTCCTAGAGGACTCAAGTTCAATTCCCAGCACCCACAAAGGCAACTCACAAGTGTCTGTAACTCCAGTTCCAGGAGATCTGGTGCCCTTTTCTGGTGCCCATGGGCACCAGGCACATGCAGGGCACATAGACATACATGTAGAAGTAACACTTGTTCACATAAAATTAAAAAGAAAGACTTTCTATATCCTCAAATTTTTAGACAAGTAAAAATGGTAGTGTCAGGACATTCTTTCTTTTAAAAGCTGTGTGTGTGTGTGGGGGGGCTGTGTGTGTGTGTGGGCTGTGTGTGTGTGTGGGGCTGTGTGTGTGTGTGGGCTGTGTGTGTGGGGGGGGGCTGTGTGTGTGTGGGGGGGGCTGTGTGTGTGTGGGGGGCTGTGTGTGTGTGTGTGGGGGCTGTGTGTGTGGGGGGGCTGTGTGTGCGGGGGGGGCTGTGTGCGTGTGTGTGGGGGCTGTGTGTGTATGTGGGTGGGGGGGCTGTGTGTGTGTGGGGGGCTGTGTGTGTGGGGGGCTGTGTGCGTGTGTGTGTGGGCTATGTGTGTATGTGGGTGGGGGGGCTGTGTGTGTGTGTGGGGCTGTGTGTGCGGGGGGGGCTGTGTGTGTGTGGGGGGGCTGTGTGCGTGTGTGTGGGGGCTGTGTGTGTATGTGGGTGGGGGGGCTGTGTGTGTGTGTGGGGCTGTGTGTGTGTGTGTGTGTGGCTGAGTGTGTGTGGGGGGGGGCTGTGTGTGTGTGTGTGTGGGCTGTGTGTGTGTGGGGCTGTGTGTGTGTGGGGCTGTGTGTGTGTGGGGCTGTGTGTGGGGGGGGCTGTGTGTGTGTGGGGGGCTGTGTGTGTGTGGTGTGTGTGTGTGTGTGTGTGTGTGTGGCTGTGTGTGTGTGGGGGGCTGTGTGTGTGGGGGGCTGTGTGTGTGGGGGGGCTGTGTGTGTGTGGGGGCTGTGTGTGTGTGTGGGAGCTGTGTGTGTGTGGGGGGGCTGTGTGTGTGTGTGGGGGCTGTGTGTGTGTGGGGGGGCTGTGTGTGGGGGCTGTGTGTGTGTGTGGGGGCTGTGTGTGTGGGGGGGGCTGTGTGTGTGTGTGGGGGCTGTGTGTGTGTGTGTGGGGCTGTGTGTGGGGGGGGCTGTGTGTGGGGGGCTGTGTGTGTGTGGGGGCTGTGTGTGTGGGGGGGCTGTGTATGTGTGGGGGGGCTGTGTGTGTGTGTGTGGGGCTGTGTGTGTGTGGGGGGGCTGTGTGTGTGTGTGGGGGGTTGTGTGTGTGTGTGGGGTTGTGTGTGTGTGGGGGGCTGTGTGTGTGTGGGGGGGCTGTGTGTGGGGGGCTGTGTGTGTGTGGGGGCTGTGTGTGTGTGGGGGGCTGTGTGTGTGTGGGGGGCTGTGTGTGTGTGTGTGTGTGGGGCTGTGTGTGTGTGGGGCTGTGTGTGTGTGGGGCTGTGTGTGTGTGGGGCTGTGTGTGTGTGGGGGGCTGTGTGTGTATGTGTGGGGCTGTGTGTGTGTGGGGGGGGGCTGTGTGTGTGTGTACCTGTGGATGTGTATGAGGGATGCGTGTGGAGGCCACTCTGACTGTCTTCCTTTGTAGCTTCCCGCCTTGTTTTTTAGTGCAAGTCTTACTGAAGCTGCGGCTGATTTGGTAAGCCCAGCTGGCCGGGGCGCTGCAGGGGCCTCTGCCTTTAGCAGCACCAGGATTACAGGTACACGCTACCATGCCCAGCTTTTTGTGTCTTCCCATGAGAGCAGAGGATCTAAGCTCACTTTCTCATGCATGTATAGCATCCCTTTACCAACCAAGCCTCCTCTCCAGCCCTAAAAGAACATTCTGAAGTTCTAGGTCCTCATGTAAATATTTCTGGCAAATAGGTGCAGGCCTTCGTAAATCTGGGGACAAACTAATTATTGATTTGTGTTTCATTTGAGACAGTTCACTCTTTAAAAAAGACACGATCTATTATGAGACCTTGTGTGCTCTAAGTTCACAAAAGAGTAAAGATCCCTTCTCTTACGAAGGAGACAGTGGTAAATAATTAAAACTGTACATAACGAATAGATAGATTATACTTATGGTTGGGATCAGAAGTGTTATGAGGAGAAAAGAACAGAGAAAGAGACATCAGCAGACTACAGGGCGGTTGGGCAGGGTGTGGCTTTACATAGGGTGAGCAGAGCAAGCCTCACAGAGAAGGTGCTATCCAACAAAGAAGATGGTGGTATGGACCAAGCGTGGTAGCTCTAGCCTGTATTCCAGTACTGGGACGGCTGAGGCAGGAGATTTTCTGTAACTTTGATTCTGGCCTGGGACACAGAGTGAGACCCTCAGAACAAAGAAAAAACCCCTAACAACAACAAAACAATTAAGAAAGCAAAATCAAACAAAGGAAACCCTCCAAAGATGAGCCCTCAAGAGCCAATCACTACCATTGTTTTCTTTTTAGGAAGTTTGCAAGTTAGTTGTTAAAACACACCGTTGTTAAAACTTAAATAAGCCTAAAATTAAATTATATGCCAAATGGAAGTAATAAGTATTTGGAGCTCATTGCTTCTTGCTTTAAACTTAATTTATCTGTCACTATTGTTTATTGCTACCTATGTTCTTAGAGATATTTACACTGCAATACAACATGCCTGTTACATGTGTTATCCTCAGAAATGAGGTGTTGCTATGTGTCTCTTCCCGATTCTGTATCCACTGACATTTATAAACTTCTCACTTAGAGTCACTGACACTATGACAGCTGCAAATCAGCTGTTTTTCTTTCTAAAAAGACAGAACTGCTAACCATCCACCAGCACACGTGGCTTATTGCCTCCTCGCCGCATCTAGAAATGTGTACCACCCTCATCGAGTGTTTTCAGGTTCCCTCACTTGTGTTACGTCCTCAATTACAGAGGGGGAAGGTGAAAAGGGGACTAAATAAGCATTCTATATATTAATATTACAACACCCATAACGTAGCCCATTTCTCCTGGGCTTTTCATCATTGCTATATACTACATTATGTGCAGCTGCCATACCTGAGACTGAATTTTTAGTGCTGGCCCAAGCTTCAGCCCCATGGTGCCTCGAAGATGCTGCTCGGTGAGAAGGGGCAGTGTTTCTCCATCAATCGCATGATCCTTAAATACCTGAAGAAACCCGAAAAATCATTAGCCTGGTTGCTGAGTTTTGTAGTAAAGCCTGGGTCTCATATGCAGATAATTTGGTATTGGAGTATTTGCATATAAAAGACTGCTTGAAGGTGCCATATAAGCCTCTCTTTGTTGCTGGTTTGTCTGGGCTCTAGGGCCATGTAATTAATAATATCTGGAGTGCTCTGTAGTTCTGTGTGTTGGACTCACTTCAACCTGGAGTAATTCTCTGAGGGCAGCATCTATGTCTCATTTACTGTGCAGCCTTGATGCAGCATGTGGATGTACTCCCTGGGAAAACTGTTTGAGTAAAGGGATCTGGGAAGAGCCATCACAGACAACATGGCCCCTTGTGGATGCAGATGCAGTGCCTCTGTCTTCTGGGTTAAGGATAGGTGGGAAAAGGCAAGGAAGGCCTGGGTAAGAGCTATCCACAGGGCCTTCCCAGAAGGGTCTGCTCCGACTCTTGTCTGTGCACGACACCTTTCTCTCAGAAGCTGGGAAGCCCGCTGATGGGTAGATGTACAGGCAGGCAAAGAAGCGGATGTGAAAAGCTCGCCAGTTGCTAGCAGTTAACTTTGTAATGTCCAGCTTCAACCTGCTTCACAAGCCTCCTACGCTCATTTATGGGCTTTCCCTTTAAATCTTCTCCACCCTCCTCAGACTTCAGAGCTTATAGGGTTCTCCTCCATTTTCAGACAGCCCTCTAATTCAGAAGAAGAGGTCAAGAAAATGGTAGGTAGAAGTCCCTGTATACCTAAACAATTAACCTAAATTTGGATACTGCTTCCCACTGTATTTGTGTGCATGTGTTTGTATGTGTGTATATGTATGCATGTGTTTGTATGTGTGTATATGGGTGTAAGTGTTTGTGCGTGTTTGCGTGTGCGTGTGTGTGTGTGTGTGTGTTTGTGCGTGTGTGTGTGCGTGTGTGTGCGTGTGTGCGTGTGTGTGCGTGTGTGTGTGTGTATGTATGTGTGTGTGTTTGTGCGTGTGTGTGTGCGTGTGTGTGTGTGTGCGTGTGTGTGTGCGTGTGTTTGTGCGTGTGTGTGTGTGCGTGCGTGCGTGCGTGCGTGCGTGTGTGTGTGTGCGCGTGTGTGTGTGTGTGTGTGCGTGCGTGCGTGCGTGCGTGCGTGTGTGTGTGCGTGCGTGTGTGTGTGTGTGTGCGTGCGTGTGTGTGTGCGTGTGTGTGTGTGTGCGTGTGTGTGTGTGTGTGTGTTCTGGGGGTTGAATTCAAGTCCTTTCACTTGCATGACAACTCAGTTGTCATGAGTTGTCTCTTTTTGTCCTTTTTTAAGGACAAAGTATATATTTCTGATATTTAGGTTTTGTAGTAAATATTTCTCATTCTTTCTGGATAGTTAGCCCCTGAGTCATCTTCTCATGAGTCTAGACATGACAGAAAGGTAAGCTAAATAGTGGCTTCCCAGGGCTTCTCTGCTACCTGTGTGCACCAGTCATAGAGACCTCTCCAGTGAGAGACAGTGTCATAGGGTAGGGATTTCAGTAGGAAGGTTTGACAAGACTCTGTACATCAAATAGTCTAAACTTTCATAGTTCTGCAAAGATACAAAGTTACCTGGGCATAGTCCGAACAGCCCGGAAGGCTTCTGATGAAGTTATGCACGTCATCTACAGTCCATTTCTGAATATCAGCCGAAGAACGGTTTTCCCTAAGAGCAACCAGTTCATGTGTTCCTTTAACACGAAAAGAAAATTACTATGTGGTATAAAATTTCCATTCAGAAGGAGACAGTTAGAACACAAGTTTGTGTTTAGCTGTATCAACTCACTAATGTGTGTTATTCCAGTGTGCTCCATTTATATAGGCCGATTTTTGAACTCCTTGAAGATATTCAAACTCACCGACAAATAGCTTATTTCCTCTTTCTTAAAGTCTCTTCAGTGTAACTAAGTGAACAGAGAAGTTCCAGATTTGCTCTATGATCTCTGAGTGCTGACAGAAAGGCTCTGTGAACTTCATTTTCCATATTAATGCTACAATTCTACGTTATGTGTTCTTCTGTGCCCATCATGTTCTGAACATGAGCCAGGAACTTCATAGTGTTAAAACATACACACACATACACTTATATACAGTGGGAAGAAGTATCGGAATTTAGGTTAATTGTTCAGGTTCACAGGGACTTCTACCTCCTATTTTCTTCCTTCTTCTTCTGAATTAGAATAAAAGCTGGTTATTATAAATCTGCCCGCCAGTTCCTGACACATTTCCTGTCTGTGAGGTGAATTTCCTCCTTGGAGGAAATTCCATGTGGAGTACAAGCAGGCACATGCAGGCAAAATACCCACACACATAGAATAAAAATAAATAAGTCTTTTAAAAAATGGAGGTGAGAGAGAGGTAGACAGAGGGTCTGAAAACAAGAATAGAGGCCATGTGAAGGCATGGCTGTCACTGTTGCCTCCCCAGTGGGAGAACTTCACCCTGGAGCTGCCGAGGACCTGCCCTTGACCCCCGATACCTACCTGACAGAGGCAGGATGGAAATGGGCAGGCCAACCCCGTTCTGTTCATTGTAGCCTTCACAGCCCTGTTCAGAGGGCTTTTCCTTCCCACTATCCCAAGCCTTGGCCTCTAGGGAAGGGGGTTTTGTCTGGCTTGGCTGGAGCTCTCCACAGGGATTGGTGAGTCCTGAAGTCAGCTTTTCATCCATTTCCCTGGACTTCTGGCTGTTGTCTACCTCGATTTCTGGATCCTTGATATTCTCTTCTTCTTCATAGGGAACCATCGGGCCTGAGCTTTTTTCTTCTGCTTGACTTTTGAATCTGTCAGTATCGCTCTCTAGAGGTTTCTGGTAGACTGGACCTCTCCTGAGTCGGTGTTTCTGGCCCCAGCACTCTGTAAAGTGTGGTCTAGTTGTCAGCAGAACAGGATTTCCCTGAAGGTGTCTGGGGGTGCTTCTGTGTAAATGCAGATCACTGGCAGGCAGTGTGCTCCTGCCTTGGAAGCCTGCAGGGCCACCCAGGCAACTAGACCCATAAAAGAGTGGTATCCCCAGGCCAGTGAGTCCCTTGGGATTAACTCTTTCCATCCTCCTTTGGTGGTAAAGAGAATACATTTCTATTTCTGCCCTAAAAACAAAATGATATAGTTTACACGACCCCAGACAATCATTAGAAATCTAATTTTTTTTTTTTACATTTATTTATTTTGGCTGCATGCATGCCATTGTGTGTGTGTGTGTGTGTGTGTGTGTGTGTGTGTGTGTGTGTGTAGGTCAGAGTACAATGTGAGGGAGTTGGTCCACTGTGTGTGCTGAGGATTGAGCTCAGATTGCCAGGCTTGGCAGCAAGCACCTTGATTTACTGAGCCATCCTGGTGCCCCAGAAATGTAATTTTAACAGGCCCTCACCTTCCCTAAGCTCTCCCCTTGGTTTTTCCTATGATTACAGTGTCTGTTTGAAGCCTGTTTGATGGAGACAGGAATCCTTTCAGGCAGAAGGAGCTTGGGCTTTGGAAGGAGGCCTGAAAGTGGGGCTTTGAGTGAGCGTCATAATGCAAGTGTGAGGCTTGACTGCGGGTCTGCCTGTGTGCACAGAGCCTTAGCAGGTGGGCATGATGTAGCAGCAGTAGTTTCTTGCCAGACACTAAACTTCATAGAGGTGTTTAAGGGACTCATGTAATTAGTGCTTGCTTGGTGGGTCTAGGTCTGCAGATGGGTGGGCAGGCAAGGGAAGGAGGCTTGCTTGTGCTCACTTCACTTTGCCTATCGGCCTGTGACCACCTGAACCTTTCCTCTCCCTGAGGCCAAACCCTGTTCATCACGGGTGTACTTTATTTGCTGCTGGCCACTGCACATGAAGACTGTTGTTGGGTTGATATGATCCCCTGGGGACATACCCTGTAGTGGAGTTGGTGACTTTCACACCAGTCTTCATACAGAACTGAAGCCGTTTAAGACAAAAATGTCAGTGGGGATTTCAGAGGATTCACAGGCAGGATTTTGTATTACGGGTCAATGGAAAGCTATTGGATATGCTGATCTAGCCACCCTTAGCTCTACTTTGTGGAGTGGGGAGGTATGTTCATGTGTTGTGTGTATGTGCATGTGTGGTGTATGCCTGAGCACAAGTGTGCACATGCGTACAGAGACAGCAGGAGGACCTTGGGTGCCCTCCTGTCCTCTTCTCCTATGTCACTATCCTGTTCCCTCAAGATGGGTCTTTTACTCATATGGCAGCTCACCAGTTTTTGCCTAGACTGGCTGGACAGCAAACCTTCGATCCCTGGGATTAAAAACATGAGTGGTCATACCCAGCTTTGTGTGTGGATGCCAAGGATCTGACCTCAAGTCCTCAAGTTTGCAAAGCAAATGTTCTCACTAAACTTTCTAATCCCTAGACACCACTGTCTGCTTTTTAATCTTCTTTTTATTATTAAAAAGCTTGTATACATGTTTATATAATTTATTCTATAATGTTCCTGAAGTACTTTCTGTAAATGATCAGCACATGTGTGTGTATAGATGGCATGTGTTCTCGTCATATCTCTTATGTCCTTCTATTGCATTTATATGTATTTATTTAATTTACTTAAAACAAGCTCAGATGAATTGAGTAGGAGACAAATAAAACAATATTATTAAATTACCTGGCAGTGTGATGCCCTTCAATCATCTCATTCCTTGTGTGCATGGCCTTTAGGGGTTCAGGTGGTAAAATGCCCCAACCTTGAGAGAAGAAGGGAGGAGGGAGGGAGAGGGAGGGAGGGAGGGAGAGAGAGAGAGAGAGAGAGAGAGAGAGAGAGAGAGAGAGAGATATCCACCCCATCCCACAAACCAATTAGAGACATAGACTTGAAAATAATAAAGGAATTTAAAACAGAATCTGCAGAAACCCCTAAGCCAGAATGGCATGTGGTAAATGGTATCAGCATCTTACACTGTTTGGCTAGGACCTGATAAATGCCATCAGATCAACAGCAGATAACATTTCAGTTTTTTCTTGAATTGTCAGTTTCGTGACTGGTGGCCTTTTCCTGTTCTACTTCAAAAGAGAGAAGATGGTCTATGCCTCCTTGATGTGTCTTTTCTTGTCCTGTTTAATCACATACATTTCTAAGATTCAATGTGATGTTTTGATAAATGCTTACCTTGGAAGAATGGCTAAATCAACTTAATAACATATTTACCATCTCATATCTTTATTATTTTTATGGCGTAAACATTTGAAATAATCAGCAATTTTTAACTATGTAGCACATTATTATAAATAGTGACTTACTATCCTGTATGAAACATCTCCAGAACAAAATCAGAATAAGAGCTAAATTCTCACTATGACTTATGAGACCATATACTTTTTCATTATTTTGGTCTTGTTTTGGGGTATGGAGAACTGAGTCCAGGTCCTCACGCATGCTAATCAGGTCCTCTACCATGGAGCTATACTATACCCTCATCTCAAACCAGAAACTGCCTGAAGCATTTAACTCTCAGAGAATGCTCTTGGAAACCCCTCAGGTCTTCGCATGAAAGATCAATAAAATGGTAATGGTGCACATCTGCAGTCATTCGTGATTAAATTGGTGCCTGGGTGGGTTAAGCAACTCAATCTTGCTCACACAGTGGTACCCAGAAAGCTCAACCTAGGAAACAAGTGTACAAGGGCGAAGGTCTGGCCGCTGCCCTGGCCTCCAGTGTTGAGCATCAGCAGCACACCTAAGCGGCAGTTGCTCACGGGGCTCCATAGACTGGTGGCTCATACCTGAGTAGAAGTGGCTCGGCAGCGGGTTTGGCATGTTTGCGTTCGGGACAACAGAGGATCCAAATTGGGAGGGAGCACAAAACTGGCTTGGATCAGTTGGAGCTAAATTGGAGGACAAGACATCTCTAGGAGAAAAAAAAAGACACAAAATAAGGAGAACATGGCAGGAATTATGCAAAGTTTATTGCTCAGTGTGATGATCCAAGTTCATTGTTAAGCTAATTGAATTTAGAATTGTCTAGAAAATTGAGGCACACTTATTGACAGGTTCGCTAGGGCATTTCAAGAAGGTTAGTGAGGGCAGGAGATGTGGCTGGGACCTCATGGGAATGTGACAGAATCGAAGGAGAGAGTAGGCAGAAGGCCAGTGTCCCCCGCCAGAAGGTCCCCCACTTTTCTGGCCCAGCATGATGTGAATTATTCTGCTGTGGTATGCCTCCCTGCTGGGATAGCATCCTCCAGAAGTGTGAGCCAACATCTGGGACTGTGGTCACAGCCACAGAAAAGTGACATTTACTTAGGTACTGGAGTTTTTAATAGCTGCTTGGGGCTCCATAGAAACCAAAGTGCAAATGCCCTGAAGTCTCACTGGTGATGGAGAAATGCTGTGAGGAAGATTTGGAGGTAGGGCCACAGCAAGCAAGACAGCTTAGGGCTGTCTTGGGAAAAGACCCATTCCCATCAAACCATGGTTGGAATATTCACCATGGCCAATATGCTCTGAGCACACAGTTTGTTCATATTTAATGATCCCTCAGTGACCTTTGCCATCTAGGATAAACGTTTGGCCTCCTCATTGGGCAACTTATTTATTTTCACATTCCACGACCAAGGACAAATGTGGTGGTATTGTGTCCCCCAAAACATTGTGCACCCTAATAAATTTATCTGGGGTCAGAGAACAGACGGCCACTAGAACAGAGCCCAAAATGGTGGCTAGAAAATGGGTCAGAGCAAGCCAGGCAGATCTCTGTGAGTTCAAGGATACAGCCAGCATGGAGACACACGCCTTTAATACCAGGGAGTTACGGCAGAAAGAGAAAGATATATAAGGCGTGAAGACCAGGAACTAGCAGCATTTGGCTGGTTAAGCTTTTAGGCTTTGGAGCAGCACAGTTCAGCTGAGACCCACTCTAAGATTCATGCTACAAATACTGGGTTTTATCTTCAAAATATTCCAAAGAAGGGAATGTTGCTAGAATGTAAAACCAAAATCCTTATAATTGCCCTGCTATTGAAAGAACGACTTGGTGACATCCAGGTGTTCTAGACTTAGGGTGGGGCCTTGATCTGATAGGACTGGTTTTTCCAAGGAGAGGTGTGGACTCTGGAGGGTGCCCAGCATCTGCACAGGGAGGACACAGGGAGGGCACAGGGAGGAGACAGCATCTGTATGCCAGGAAGCAGGACTCACCAGAAACTAACTGGGCAGGAATGTGATTTTGGACTTGTAGTTTCCAGAACTGGAGACCTAGTGTTTTTATTTTTTTCTTTACTTAAAAAAAAAAAAATATGTGAATGGATGTTTTGTCTGAAGTATGTCTGTGCACCACGGGTGTATAGTGTCAGAAAGGCCAGAAGAGGGTGTTGGATCCCCTAGGATGGTGAGTTACAGACTGTTGTGAGCTTCCATGTGAGTACTAGGATTTGAACCCTGGCCTCTGGAAAAAGCAGCCAGTGCTTTTGACTGCTGAGCCATCTCTCCAACCCTAAACATCTGGGATTTAAACCATTTGTGTTTTATTGTGGTAGCTTCAGAAGACCAATCTAGCAGTTTTTGCACTTGATGTTGCCTCCAAATTCCAAGTAAATGTGATTATCAGTTAGTAGGTCAAACACGATTCAAAGGGAAGTAGAGGCTTAGGTTCTGAAGGTTAGACCAGCAGAGTACCATGGCATAGTTCACTGACATAGCCCAATGTTGTTTTACCATCTAATGTTAACATCGTTCCAAACTCTAAGGATGACCTCTCTTCGGACTGAACTATCAGACTGGAGAGATGTACCTGTCCACAACTGGAGGCCCAAATGGTGAGGAAACCAGTGGGATCCTCTGATGTGCTGAAGGTGTCAATAAAGGGTTCACAGACATCACTGGGTTTATCATCCGATCTCTTGACTCTGAAGGAATTCTAAAAAGAAACAGGTACATTAACAAATACCTACTGAAAAATATTTTCCTCTGTGTGTATGTGTGTGTGCCCATTCAGGCACAATGTGTGGAGGTTATTCCTCAAGAGCTGTCCAGATTGTGTTTTTGGGGACCTGGGGCTGGCAGTCATCCCTACGGACACTCCTGTCTTGGCTTCCCCAGAGCCGAGGTCACAATTGCACACCACTACACCTGCTTTGGTTTGTTTGTTGTATTTTTTTTAATGTGGGTTTTGGGCACTGAACTCTGGTCCTCATGTCTGCACTTTTGTGAATTACTTGAATTTTTCTTAAATGTAACGAAAACCTCTTTATACTTTTACAGCACTTGAGAGGATTAGCTGCACTAAGTTTTCAATTATACAAAAATCTCTCCCAAAGGAAGTGCCCAATAATATCTGCAGAACTTGATTTTTAAATGTGCTCTGGAATTTGTTACAGTCCATAGGGCAATGCCATACCACATAACAAGTAATAGTCACACTGAACCAGCTCTGGAATCTTACAAGATTCCAGGAATACCAGCTTCCTTCTTTCAAGTTATTTACATACTTACTATTTCCAGAGGTGGAAATGTACAAGCTCTTCCATATGTTCAGTCTTTGGGAAAATATTCCTATATACATGATAAGATTAAAAGAGAAAATGAGGAGAAAGGTCTTCTTAATGGCTAAAAAGACATTTAATTAGAGTGGATTCGGCTGATTGCCTGAGATGGTTTAATTAGAACAAGTGACCAAATTATATTCATGTGTATACAAACACATGTCTGCATACATTACCTTCAGCACCCAGTGATCTGGTGTTAAAGGGATGCTGTCTGTCTTACAGTTTCTCATTAACTGTTAGTGTCATTTAATATTTCAAATATTAAACAGTGCTAGTTAAACAGATTATTTCAGCTCTCTTTCATTCTCAATCATCATCTTAGAAATCTGAGACAGAGAGAGGAAATGAGTGGGATTTCCCCAGCATGCATGAGGCCCTGGATTCCAGCCCCATCATGACAAGAAAAAGAAAAGTCGGGATGGCTCTGATTTTCATGGAGAGATTTTTATTTCTTTTTCACCTTTTTCTTTCTTGTCATTTGGTTTGATTTTAAAAATAGCTGTAAATTCATTTATATGGTCTGAAAACTAAAAATGTAACAGCATTTAACAATGTTATTGCTTCTTTAATTTCTTTTTCAGATAGAAACCCGATCAGATGAGAAATTCAAGTACATGGGTCACCCAGCAGTGTCTTTGGGCGCTTGTTTATTTTATTTCTTTTTTTATTGAAATAGGTTCTTCTCTCATACAATACATCTTAATCACAGTCTCCCCTCCCTCCACTCCTCCCAGCCCCGCCCAGCTCTCCTCTCCCCGTAGATCCACTGCTTCTTCATTTCTCTAATTTTTAAGCTCTTTTTGATTGGTTATTTCTACTGTATTTCTGCAGTTGGCTCCCTAAAGTTTTCTGCTGATCTCCACACGTACACTGTAGCACTCATGTGCCTGCACTCACACACGTCAGATACACATCATCATCATCATCATCATCATCATCATCATCATCATAACAACAACAACAACACAAAAAGGAAAGCATTATCTTCTCTCACAATATCCCTCATACCATGTGTAGGCCTCAAATTGTTAATTATATATGCACATTTGGTTTTCTAGAGCAATTTATGTGCACGAGAAATTGAGTGGAGAATACAGTGCTCTCGTCCGTTCTCCCTACGGATGAGCACGGTTCCCCTTATGTCAACGTTCTGTGCTGGTTGTGTATTTGTTGCAATCAGTGGCCAACAAAGTCCATACTCACATCAGTGTTCACTCTTGGTTTGTATTCTATGAGTTTTGACAGAAGTAAATGGAATGTAACCACCATTATGATACCTCACAGAATGCTTGCACTGCCTCAAATCAAATGACATTGTAAAGCAAATACAGCCAGAACATTTTCAAGAAGTTCTGAGGGTGTCCAGAACTTCCCTTAGTTTCCCAGGTAGACATTGGAAAGTCCAAATCCACATTGTCCCCAAACCACCACTTGGGGTGTGTGTGTGTGTGCTTAGCTCTATAGTCAATCCATGAGCCTTTAAATGTTAACTTTTGTATTTTCGGGGTAACCTCTTATTTTGCACATCTTGACAGATTATGAGCCAGGTAGCTCTGCCTCAGTGGCTGATGTGTTCTTGAGTGATACTGCAGAGCAGGGGGTATCTTCAGTGGAGAGCGTGTCTGGCAATCTCCAAGCAGAGTGTGCCATGCTGAGGTCTGCATTTGGGTGGATTTCCCAGGTCTCTAATCCTGGATGGCCAGCACTTTAGCAGGATGAAGATGACTTAATCTCCGCCTCAGACTCTTACCCTCCACAAACCCCTCCCGAGGCACACAGACGACTTAGCTAGTGCTAATTCTGTCTCAACTCATCAGGGTAGCGGTAGTAAGACATGCACTTTGTGAACTGAACCCCTGCTAAGTCAGCAGATTTCACTCAATGGTTGCCCAGCGCACAGTTGCCAGGCACAATTTGTTTGTATCTGCCTTCCATTGGCTGAACTGTAATTGTTCATTAAACTCTGAGGTTTGAGTTGCTACATCCCGGATTTGAGCGTGTGTGTGTGTGTGTGTGTGTGTGTGTGTGTGTGTGTGTGTGTGTATGGTGTGTATGCGTATGCGCGCGCTGTGTGTGTACATACAGATATTGGGTGTTTTTTTTTTTATGGCTCTCCAGCTTTTTTTTTTTTTTTTTTTTTTTTTTGAGACAAGTCTTTCATTGAAGCCAACACGGATAACCCATGAGCTTCTGGGATCCTTATGTTTGCCACTAGTGCTGGAATTACAGGCATGTACTGCTACATGTCTTTTTTACATGGGCTCCAGGGAGCTAAACTTAGGACTTCAAGTTTAAGAGCATCACTTTACTGACAGCCACCTCCCAAGCCCCTACAGATTTATTTCCTGCTCATTTAAATGACATCACTAACAGTACACTTTAAAAAGCAACTAGATTTAAATGTGGTCTTAAATAATAATACATCTTTTCTTTAATATCCTAGCACAGAATGAAGACAGGAAAAGATGATAATAACGAGTTGCATCACCAACAAAGACAGTTATTACCGGAACACTCAGCGTGGCTCTTAAACGAACTTTTTTGCTAAGCATATGCTGTAGCGTTTTCCTGAATGCACCTCACCTCACACACCCTGGGAAGTGAAGTGTTGACGACAGATGGTTGCATGCATGCTGCCCTTCTCTTTTGCTTCTTTTCATTCTAGAAAGCTCTTTGACATTAGAAACATCCTTCCCTTCTTGAAATGTCAAATTCCAGGCACACTCATGATTATCATAGTAGAAAGATAAAACTTTATCATCATTAAGCAAGTAGTAATTATATATTTTCTGCTTGGATTCAACACAATTTAGGTGCTGTGAAGCAAAGCCCAGCGTATGTAAGTTTATATGTATGCTAATGTGTAATTATAGAAGTACTCATATGATTGGCTTGAATATTAGGTATTTTAGTTAGAGAATGAATTAAGAAATAGCAACATAGATTTTTTTCAAGGTTATCATTGATTGCTCCATGGTATTTTTCTCTGAAAATTTCTAATCTGATAGTTTATGCTTCACACAACTTTTAAAATGTAATTAATTATAGTAATGGAGGCCATTAAAACAATATAAAGCTGAGTGTGCTGACACATGCTTTAAATCCCTAGCTGGGGGCAGAGGCAGGAAGATCATGAGGTCAAGACTATCCTAGAACACACAGCACAACATTGTCTCAATGACACAAAACACCCTCCTCAGGTGTCTACAAGCAATCAATGACAGCCAGAGAGGTAAAGACATTTTCTTCAGCAGTATAGCCTCTAGTAAGTTGCCCACACTCCTGTAAATAACCCCTCGTCCAGGCTCCTGTAGGCACTCTAATTAAATCCTTCCTCTCTTACACACAGAGAAGACAGAAGTAGAGTGGACATTGTCTGGGAAGAAGGGTTCACAGGAGAGAGAAGAGAATGAGCAAGGGTGGTGGGTGAATGTGCTCAAAGCATGTTACATACGTGATGATGTCACATGAGACTCATTATTAGACACAATACATGCTAACAAAACAAAAATGGATGGTAAGTGAATAGCAAAGTGAAGCACTGATCCATTTGAAGATGATAAAATGTGTAAGCTTAAAAGTCGGTTTTGAATTGATCTATAAAAACACCCCCCCCCCCTTCTGCTTCCAGTTAACCCAACAAAGGCTGTCAGTGTTTATCTAGCAGAGATGGAACAGAGTCTTTACTTTTTGGCAACTTCTGTTAAGTCATTGCTTATGAGCTGCCATACTGCTAATACAGACCCAAAGAGATAACATTAACATTAGCCAATTTCTATGATAAAATGTCCCTTTCTTTGTCGTGGGCAGCACTTTGCTAAGCATAGCTAGTTTGAACGATTCAATAGGTAGACCTGTAAGATTTGTGTACTTACGTCCTCTCTTTGGATTGGTTTGGCACCCACCACCGTGTGAGGACCACCAGAACCTCTATCTTCTGCTGCAGCGGCTTCCCGGGTGGTCAGTGGCTGCCCCAGCTCTCTCTGAAATGTCTTACTGAAGGTAAATCTTGCCTTAATTATGAACTCGACTAAGTTGCTTAATTCTGTTTCCCAACAGCAACTCTGCCCTCCGACATCCTCTGCAGAGAGGCTAAAAGATGTTAAGCCCAAGGAAAGTGCAATGCAGGGTACATAAACCTGTCTCAGGGTTTAGCCTTTAGCATAATCCTTCCTTAGCCCTTAAGATGCTTTGTGGGCATTCATCCAATACCACTGTTCAGTTTTATAGAAAAAGAAAATATCTGAAGATAAGTAGCACAATTATTTCTCATTCTGTATTTTCAACAGGCCTCAAGTGGGAAAGTTTCTCTTGCAAGTGGGGAAGAAAGTTATTTTCTATAGAGCTTATGATTTAATTTTAGACATTTACAGGATGAACTTCCTAGAACCAATAGCTGTTTCCGTTCTCACGTGCAGTGAGCACACCCTTCATGCTCTAGGTGAGAGTTGGCATTCCGGAGGAAGAGGGCACAACATTGTAAAACATGTCCTGTTTCATTTGCTTGAGACACATTTACAGCCTTGACATAGAACATATGTGGTTCATGCACGGTCAAGGGACTGTACTGCTAAAGGCAATCTGGTTTGTTCTGATAACAAACCATATATTATAATATCGCTTATAATATATAACTGATAATATCCAGCTTTGGTATACTAGGTAGGGCAAAGCACAAAACAAGAATTTAATATACAAGTTTAAAGTTGTTGTACACATAATGCTTTAGTTTCCAGTTTGAAGACCTGGTGCTCCTGTGTCACAAGGATCTGCCATTAACTCCTGAGGTCCTTAGGAGTTACTGCGTTGACTATAGGTCATAGCTCCTGAACCATGGGGACACAAAGGGCATAGTCAAGTGCAAGCTGCACCATTTACTGGCTCTGTGGATAAGTTTCTGAGACTCAGTGTCTTCTTCTCAGAAGAGCCACACAGAGTGCTTTCTGAGAAATGAAGCCAGTGGTGTGAACAAAATACTTAGATAATTCCTTCTAGTCCACATGCTATGTTCTAGCTGTTATCATAGACAACTAATTGTTTTTATTTCATTTTAAAAATGTAGTGTGATCTTGTGTGTGGAGGTCAAAGGTCATCTTCATGTGTTTTTTCTTGGGATGCTGTCCCTTTATTTTTTTGAGGCAGGGTCTCTCACTGGCGGGAACTCACCAGGCAGGCTAGGTTGATTGGCCATGAGCTCCAGAAGCCCTCCAGTCTTTACTTCCTCAGTGCTGGAATATAAGTGGGGTTTGCCAGGACCAGCTTTTATTATTATTGTTATTACTGTTATTACTATAACTCATTTGTTTTACTAACTTTTTCATATAACATACTTTGATCATGTTCTTCACACTCTCGCAGCTCTTCTCAGACCCTCCCTACTTCCCTATTCATTCAACCTCATGTTCTCTCTCTTAAAAAACAAAACAAAACAAGAAAACAACAAAAAACACAAAATGAAAATCAAAACAGAAAAACTTTAAAAAAGTAAATCATTAAGTCAAAAAATAATCAAAACAAAATGCATACAAAAGCCACCGGATCTGTTTTGTGCTTGGCAACTAGGCCAGTGAGCAGTTTACTTGCTGAACTGTCTCTGCAGCCCAGCTAATTATCTTAAACATTATCTATAGAAGAATCGTACAAAGAACTTTATGCCCTTCAATTGCAGCTTTCTGTTGGAGAACCAAAATCAACTTTTCTTGCCTGTATTACTAAGAGTAATTGGGATTATTCCTGAGAAATAAGGTCCCAATAGGATTGGAGGAATCATGTAAATGGCATGTTGCTCTCTTTGCCCTGGCTGGTAGAAAGCTCAGGACCAAACTATAAAACTATCACCTGTGGCCTCCTCTTAGCCCCAAGATCCTATCTGTGGATGTTACATCCTTCGTTCCCACACTAGTGAGAGTAGCTGAGCCTGTAAAGGAAGGAACTCTGGCAGGTGGAATAGAAGGAATGAGAGACCCAGAAGCTTCCGGAGAGATGGAGGCTCTGACTGGACATTGACTGACTTCTGATATTCAGTGTATGTTCATGTTCATGTTTATGCTGCAGTTGTCAAAGTATTAATTCTACTCTGCAAGATATCTTCTCCCCAGGCCCAGCTGCTCCGGCCTCCCCCATAGGCTCCTCCCTTAGCTTCTCCCCAGGCCCAGTTGCCCCCCCCCCTCCCTCCAGAGTGTTGAGGATATCTCTCAAAGCCATGATTGCCAGAGGGAGGATGGAGATTTATGAGGCCCTGGCAGTTTTGTGAATTGTTGCAGAAAGCCACAGGCAGGCAGAGAGGCAGATAAGGATGTTTGAAAGCAATGGCCTTGGTGGTTATTTGTTAATCATCTGGGAGTCATGTCAATTTGCCCCAGCTCACAGTGATGTGTTGAAGGCTGTAGAGGACTTGGGAAGTGAGCTCTGGCTGTTGAAATAGGTCATGGTGGGTCAGGGCTTGAAGGTTAAAGCCACCTCTTGTTCTGGTCTAGTACACTCTCTCCTGTCTGCTGACATTTAACATGCTCCTGCCTCATACCCCTGCTGACATAGGTGAGCCTCTGCCTCATGCTCCTACCAGCACACTTTCCCTGCTATGAAGGACTAAGATCCCTCTAAAACTGTCAGTCAAAAAATGCTTTCCTCCTGTAGCTGCTTCTGTGGGGTCATAGTGATGACAAGTAACTAATGCAGTGCTGTAGTGTGGGGCAGTGATGGTCATAGTGGTGGACAAGTAATTAATGCAGTGCTGCAGTGTGGGGCAGTGATGGTCATAGTGATGACAAGTAATTAATGCAGTGCTGCAGTGTGGGGCAGTGATGGTCATAGTGATGGCAAGTAATTAATGCAGTGCTGCAGTGTGGGGCAGTGATGGTCATAGTGATGACAAGTAACTAATGCAGTGCTGCAGTGTGGGGCAATGATGGTCATAGTGATGACAAGTAATTAATGCAATGTGCAGTGTGGGGCAGTGATCGTCACAGTGATGACAAGTAATTAATGCAGTGCTGCAGTGTGGGGCAGTGATGGTCACAGTGGTGACAAGTAATTAATGCAGTGCTGCAGTGTGGGGCAGTGATGGTCACAGTGGTGACAAGTAATTAATACAGTGCTGCAGTGTGGATCAGTTGTTAGAGTGTCTGCCTAGTACCCAACACTGCATAAACCAGGCTTGGTGGCCCAAGCCTGTGATGGGATCAGTAATTCCAAGCCACCTTTGGCTCTCTAGTGAGTTTGAAGCCAGCTCTGAATGCATGAGACTTTGTTTCAAAAAAAGGAAAGAAAAGATTCTCTTCTGTAGGTAGGGAAGTATGAGTAGGGAGAAGGGTCACTGGATACCGTGAGCGGCCATGCCTTGTCCCTTGACCCCCGGCACTGGCTTCATTTATCACAAGGTGTGTTCAGAAGAAGGTCCTTCTAAGTGTCACTCCCCGCCACCCCTCTCCCCCTGTTTATGTGGTCCATAAAGCAGCTCTTAGCCACAGCATTAATTTTGCTCCTAGCAAGCCTCCCAGATGCTTTCTGAGGCTGCGGAGGTGCTTCTAGGTCTCTGGAGCCTAGAGTGACTCTGAGAAGCTTAACCCAGCTGCCTGCTGGCCTGGTCATGGCAAGCCAAGGCTGTTTTTCCAGGGCACTGCTCCAGGGCGCTGCTCCAGGGCGCTGCTCCAAGGCGGCTGCTCCAGGCCAATGCTTCCAGGAAACCACAGGAGATGTGGGACAAGAGCCAATCAGGGCTTAAAGAAGCTCTCTCTTCTGCCCACCTAGTACAGCTGCCCTCTCTGGTACTCCAGAACACCCTTGGCTGGCAGGGATCTGGAGTTGGCATCTTTCAGCATCCTTGCTCAGACATAAGTGCAACTTTGGGATTCTGTAGTAATGGCCGCTGACTCGTTAACCAGGGGGATATCTGGAGCTAAGTTATTTAGTCTCTCTCCAGCAAGTCTAAGTTTAGGACAAATGTCTCAGCTAGGTAGTTGAAAAGGAGCCTAAGTCAGTCCTTCCCCCTACCCCCAGCCTCTTTCAGTGACTGAAGTTGTCCTTATTGGGACAGTAACCTTCAGGCTCTCAGAAGAAAGGGCAGATCATCGCCTTATAAAAATACAGTTAGCTTTCAGTACTGGCTACCATTAAAATTCTTGCCTCAGTGACTTCCTGTAGACATGGTTAAGGACACACTGAAACCTGAAGAATACTTAGGGTCTTACAGAGTCATTTGATACTGACAATTCTAATCCCACTTGCCCTTGAAATTAATTTTTCATAATACCATTGAGTTCTCTTTTTTTTCCAGAAGATAAGCATGTAGAAAAAAAATAAAGAAAGAAATGCACTAGAATTATTTATTTATTTATTTATTTTTTACTGCAAGGACATGTTTTTCTTTATAAACTAAATACTTTCGAGGACAGAAGAGAAAGCATTTCTTCTTCATCCATGTTTTTCCTTCTTTGATCAAATGCAGATGGTGATTATTTCATGACCTAAGGAAATGAGGGAATCTGCTCAAATTGAGAATTGATGGAACAGTCCAAGAATGGAATCATGCAAGAATTCTGAGAGCTCGTGGAGACTCCAAGGAAACAAGACAAGAGTCTTGTGACCTCAGTTCCTTCAAAACACAGACTTGTTCTTGGACTGTGTCTCTGTGCTCTCCCAGGTGTGGTGGGTGGAGTGTGCTGACTTTGGCTGCTGTTACTCATGTGTCTCTATGAAGAAGCATGTTTTTACCACATGTGGCCTGTCCTTGTGACAGAACACCCTACTCATGTGATTCTTCTTAACCCTCAGGTATAAACTGTATGGTGCTCTGAATAAAGCTGGTTATTGTGTGAGACTTTAGTCCACCTCATTTTAGACTCTGCTCTCCTGTGGACTAGAGTAGTAAATAATTAAAACCTTCAGCCCAGTGAGATTATGATTTTTAAAATATTATAGTCATAAAACAATTATTGCTATTTTACAATGATTCTAACTA
Organism: Onychomys torridus; assembly: GCF_903995425.1. Taxonomy (NCBI): domain Eukaryota; kingdom Metazoa; phylum Chordata; class Mammalia; order Rodentia; family Cricetidae; genus Onychomys; species Onychomys torridus. The sequence continues at coordinate 9,953,645 of NC_050448.1, forward strand.
TAAGGATACAACTATTTGATTGCATTAGCGAACTTCATTATGGCTATAAAGGCAGTTCTACTGAGTCTGAATTTTGGTTCAGTGTTTGTGTGTGTATGTGGTTTTTTTTTTTTTTTGTGTGTGTGTGTGTAGTGCTCATGTATATATGCTGAGCATGCATGTGTGTGCACATGGACATGTGTATGTTTGCTGATCATGCATGTGCATGCATGTGTGCATGTATGTGTGTATGCACATGTGTGTGCTAGGGACCAGTCCCAAGGTATCATGTGTGTTAGGCAAGCAGTCTACTACTGAGCTACATCTCCAGAGCTTGGCTTTATCTCTTACTCCTACAGAATGAATAATTTGGAAATGGTAAGAAAGATCATAAGCATAGAGGTCTTCATTGTCTTTCTTTAACTCTCATAATTTTAAATTGTCTTACTGTTCTTAGTAGCCCCGCTAAAAATAACCACTGAGAAAAAATGGGCTTGGAGTGATAAAAATACAAAAATAGTAGTTTCTACACAGCAAAGGGTTTTAAAATATCAATTAGCTTCAACTCAGGCATACCCTCATCAATGTTTCACCCGTTGCTGATGGATGTTGACGGACTCCATCTTGTTCAGGTAGCCACTGCTGTCGTGAGTTAGTAGGAGTAACATCCATGTCATGTACAAAAGACACATTTCACAGAGCCCTTACCATTGTTACATTCGTATATTGTCTCTGATAGTCTTTCTTGCCTCCTCTTTTAAAATGTTCCTTGAGCCTTGGAGAGAACGTTGTAGATGTCCTGTTTAGGGTTGGACACCCAAGGGTCACCTGTTCTCAGCATTTTGACCAGTTTTAAGTCTCTAAATTAGCCATAACCCATTGCAAAGCAGAAGTCCTGACCTAGGCTGAGAATAGCATTTCCCATGGGTATAAACAAACATTTAGGAGGGAGATTGACACTCTAGTCATTTAGCAACACAATAGTGCATTCTTCCTGTGACCTAGGCCTTCCCCAGCCAGGGGCTGACTTCTGCTCAGGTTTCCAGTGCCAGGTATGAGTTCCTTCCAGTGGTGTAGGCATCAAATCCTGCCATAGAGTGGTGGGTGATCCCATGTCTTCATGCCAGTATCATAGCTGAGGGCACACCTTGCCTGGAGGTTGGCATTGTAGCATGTAGGGGTCACAGCTGGATGAGACCATAGATGTCCCCCAGCAGCCTATACAGAGTACTCTGAAACTATGGAATCTTGGCTTCTTTATATTGGTAGCTACTGGGTCTTATGTCAACACTATCTTTTTCTTTCTTTCTTTCTTTCTTTCTTTCTTTCTTTCTTTCTTTCTTTCTTTCTTTCTTTCTTTCTTTCTTTCTTTCTTTCTTTTTTTTTTAGTATGGTGCTCTGATCTCTACGGCTTGTACCCCTGTATTTGGCTCTGTGTTTCTTACTTAATAAGACTGTTTAAAAATTCGTCTACAGGGACTCAACACAAGACCTCAGAAAACATGCTAAATCCACACTCAACCACAGAAAAAGCAGCTCCTTTGACAGTTTCTTTAGAGATAATTTTCATCAACTCTTCTCTTCCAAGGTGTCTGGCTGGGGGTTCAGAGGTTCCCCAGTAAGCTTCACAGGGCTGCTGCGGAGGTCAGTGGCAGAAGGTCTGTAAAATATTGAAGATTCTTGAAGAGGCACTTGCTAAACACAAAATAATATATGTTAAAGTTGATTTATTGGTGAAACAAAATCACAGTATAAAATACTTTTTGAGCGAATTTGAATCTTGGCTTCTGGAACTACACAAACACATTCTGTCGTGTGGCTATTAACTGTAACAGAATTTGTTTCCAAAAAATTCCTCTAATTTTTCTAAATAACAGAAATGATTTCCAGCAAAGGACCATTAGGGGAAATGGGGTCTGTGCCTGCCAGGCCTCTGTGGCTCTACAGAGCAAGCTTGTTCTCAGTGTCATTATGATTTATGGGATATGTATTTTTACCGCCATTAGAACATTGGCCAAGTTAAGCTAGAATTACCGTAGTTGACTGTTATTAGCTGAGGCTCCAGAACCTGATGCCCAAAATAAATCCGTGGAATGACAGACTTCAACAGTTGTACAAAGCAAGCTTTTAAAGATTGGTTTCTGGAAACTGGTAAGCATTTACTGTGACAAAGGGCCTATCATTAATAGAGACTTAGCCCAGCTAAATAAATCAATTTCTTTTCAGTGATCAGACTATGTTTACAGAAATGGCTTAATAATATGAAAGGCAGTATTTTTTTTTCTTAAAATCTTCTCATTAGTAAAGGATGTCTGCAGTTTATGACTCTTACCTCATTTGCACACACAGTACTAGCAGTTTATGACTCTTACTCCATTTACACACACAGTACTAGCAGTTTATGACTCTTACCTCATTTGCACACACAGTACTAGCAGTTTATGACTCTTACCTCATTTGCACACACAGTACTAGCAGTTTATGACTCTTACCTCATTGCACACACAGTACTAGCAGTTTATGACTCTTACTCCATTTACACACACAGTACTAGCAGTTTATGACTCTTACCTCATTTGCACACACAGTACTAGCAGTTTATGACTCTTACCTCATTTGCACACACAGTACTAGCAGTTTATGACTCTTACTCCATTTACATACATAGCACCAGCAGTTTATGACTCTTACCACATTTGCACACATAGTACTAGAAGTTTGTTGTTGTTGGTTTTTGCTTTGGTCTTTGGGGGGCCTGCTACCCAGCTCCCAAATAAGTCACACATGGAGGCTTATTCTTAGTTATAAATGCCCGGCCTTAAATTGCCTTGTTTCTTGCCAGCTTTTCTTAACTTTAAATTATACCATCTACCTTTTGCCTCTGGGCTTTTTCTTTTCGATTCTTGTATACCTTTCTTTGTTTCTTCTTCTTCTCCTTCTTCTCCTTCTTCTCCTTCTCCTTCTCCTTCTCCTTCTCCTTCTCCTTCTTCTTCTTCTTCTTCTTCTTCTTTTTCTTCTTCTCCTCCTCCTCCTCCTCCTCCTCCTCCTCCTCCTCCTTCTCCTCCTTCTCCTCCTCCTCCTTCTCCTCCTTCTCCTTCACCTCCTTCTCCTCCTCCTCCTCCTCCTCCTTCTTCTTCTCCCCCCCCCCCCCCCCCGACAGGGTTTCTCTGTGTAGCTTTGCGCCTTTTTCCTGGAACTCACTTGGTAGCCCAGGCTGGCCTCGAACTCACAGAGATCCATCTGGCTCTGCCTCCCAAGTGCTGGGATTAAAGGGGTGTGCCACCACCGCCCAGCTCTTTGTTTCTTACTCTGTGGCTTGCTGTGTGGCTTTGTGGCTTTGTGGCTTTGTGGCTGTGTGGCTGTGTGGCTGTGTGGCTTTGTGGCTGGGTGGCTGGGTGGCTGGCCCCTGGAGTCCTCCTCCTTCTTCTCTGACTACTTCATTTTCCCCTAGATTTCTTCTTCTATATCTTCCCTCTGCCTACCAGTCCTACCCACCCTTTCTCCTGCTTTGTTATTGGCTGTTCAGTTCTTTATTAGATCATCAGGTGTTTTAGACAGGTATAGTAACACAGTTTCACAGAGTTAAACAAATGCAACATAAACAAAAGTAACACTTTAAAGTAATATTCTACAACAGTTCATGACTTACCTCACTTGCACACACAGCACCAGCATCTTTTATGAAGTATGAGAGCTCCTGACTGAATTCCTGATGGTGCAGTGATTGTATTTCCTGCATGGTGGGCCACTGAAGAGAACTCAGGGCCCAGAATCCCCACTCCTCCCATGACCTCTCTGGCCATCAGCTGGCGCTTGTCTTGTTTCAAGCCAACCCCAGATGCCAACAGTGTATAACTAAATGGCGTGTCACTGTGATAAGTGCTGCAGGGCACAGACTATTGGGCCTTGCTTTGTTTTATTGCAATGAAATATGAAATTTGCTGTCTTACCCATTTTTAAGTGTGCAGCTCAGTAGCAAGTATATTTATATTGCTGTAGATAGCTGGCACTATGTTTTAATCTTGCAAAACTGAAACCCCATGTCCATTAAACCCTCTCCTGCCTCAGGCAACTGCAGTTCCACTTTCTATCTCTAGGAATTTGACTAATCTGGGTAGCACATATAGACAGAACCACACTGTGTTTTCTCCTCTGTGATTGTTTGTTGCACTCAGACAGGGTCCTCAAGGTTCATCCATACTTGAGCACGTATCAGATCTCTTTCTTTTAAGGCTGAATTCCATTGTGTATGTATATCATATTTTCTTATTCACCCTTCCTTTCTCCCTCCCTCCCCCCTCCTTCCTCTCTCTTCCAAAGTGCAGGTTTAGATAGCATGAACATGGAGGAACAACTACTTTTTGACTCCGTGATTCCAGTCCCCTTGGCTGTCTATTCAGGAGTGGAATTGCTGGATCGCACGAGAGTTCTATTTTTAATTCCTGAGGGCCGCCACGCTACTGTGCTCAGCAGCTGTATCCTTCTCATGTCTCCTACAGCCAGGCACACGGATCCAGTTTCTCTGCACCCCTGCCAGGGCTCGAGGTTTCTTCAACAACAGCGATCCCACTGTGTGCGTGAGAGGGATCTCACTGTGCCATTGATTGCGCCCCCTGACCTTACCGATGTGGAGGGACAGTTCACTGGCTTGTGGACAGTTTGCACAGCTTTCCTGGGACACGGATCTTCCAACTGTCTCGCCTACTTGTGGGTCAGGTCGCTCGGTTTGGGTTGTTGATTTGGAGGCTGCATATTAATCCCCTGTCTGAGACACAGTTTTCAAATATGTTCTGCCATCCCTGGGATTTCTGTTTATTGTGTCCTTTGATACACCAAAGATTTAATTTTTAATGTAGTCCAATTTATTTAACCTTACTTTTTTGTCTTGCTTTTGAAGTCACATAAGAAATCATTTCCAAATCTAATGTCATCAATCATCCCCTCTGTCTTCTTCTAGCAATTTTATACTTTTAGCTCATGTTTATATCCATGATTTACTTCGAGTTAATTCTATGTGGTTTAAATAAAGTGCCCAACTATATTTTGCATGTGAATATCCACTTCTTTCCAGTGTGTTTTGTTAGAGCTTGAAGTGTCTTTTCAAATAGATCATGGCATTTTAAAATCAGGACAATGTTTGAACTGTGGATCTGAGCTGAACGCTTTCTCTGAGGAAGAAAATGAAGACACAGAACCTGAAATTCTGGTCATCTTTGCTGTTCCTAACAGCCATGAGATGAGAGAGCTTTAGAAAATGAAAAGAGGAAATCTGGTTTGTTTCTTCCTTCACAAAGCAAAGTAGCTTTGTGTAGATAAGGCTCATGAAGAAACCCCTGATGGGAGCAGCAGAAAGGGAAAAAAAAACCCTGGGAAATTAGGTATGTTGATCATCTTGCCATTGAGTTATAGTTCTTTATATTTATGTATAATTATATGCTCAGGGATGTAAAATTTTAACTGAAAAAGTAACCAAACAAAATCCAAACAATTGTACATTAGTAAATTGAGCACTTAGTATGAAAAATACATTCTAGTAGGTATACATTTTATCCTTTTCTCTGTAATCATGCCACCATTTGACAAAGGGGAAATATCAGATAGACAAACTACTTCCAGCTTCCTGCTTCAAAGTGTGTTGCTCACGGTGTCAGTAGATCTGGAAGAAGAAGCTGGAAGACAGAGGGACACTTTAGCTAGCACTGGAGACCTATGTGGCCAGGTCAGCTGACCTCTGCAAAAGACCCATGTCATGGATTCACAGTCCTGGGCAAGCTGACAGCAGAGGACCAGCCTGCTCCTCATATGTCTCCAGGGCGAAAACAGCTCTTCCCTGAGAGATGCTGTTCTGCCAGAGATATGCAGGCAAGATGTCACACTGGATGCAAAGGAATCTCTCCACCAGCAATCTGAGGAGTGCAGGGTAGACAGTCACTGGTCTTCCAGGCATATCAAGAATGGCCCCTACAAGTCCCAGTATCTAATTCTGTGACAGAACTCTGGCTGCTTTGGAAGGTTGATGGTTCCCTTTGAGCCTGTTGGAAGATTTCTGTTCAAATAACATATTCTGAAGGGAGTTGTGAAGAATGGATCTGAAGGAGTTGTCCATTTATAGTTTGAATGTAGCATGCCAAGTGGAGTTGGTGGGAATGTTTATTAAGTGTAAGAGATTAGTACTGGGGAGCATAGGATGGCACTAGGGAGTGAGTAATTATATTCACAGTTCTGCCTGTGGCCTCATTTTCTCATGTCTCCCAACTCACAATGTTTACAAACATATGTGGAGTAATCATGAAACACTAGAGTGACTCTGGGGTACAAGACCCTAAAAGACTCCATGTTGGGTTATGGTAGTCACTGTTTGTTCATATTGTCCATACTGGGCACATTTGGTGAACTTCCTGGATAGGCTTTGGGTGGGTATTAGTTGTGGTTTTATTTGAATTTGGTGAAGAACATGTAGTATGATGTTATGAACAGGTAAAGATGTTTGAAGGTTTGCACTAATAAATGGCCTACTGTAAGAGTATGCTACTTGAATCTCAAACAAGGAATTTCTATTAAGAAGCAATTGTTTTAGGTTCATAGAAAAATTAAGAAGCAGGAAAAGAAATCTCCCATGTACTTCTACCCACCTCTTATATAAATATCCCTGCTGCCAATATTCCTACCAGAGTGGTACCCTTGCTACCGATGTAGCGGTGAATTTACATTCATATAGCAGTCTCCGCCAGAGTCCAGGGTTCACATTATGGCCACTCTTGATGCACAATCTGCAGGTTTGGACAAAGGGGTGATGGCAGGTATCCAGCACAGTGCTGTCATACAAAGCATTTGTAATGCCCTTCTAGGCCTCTGAATTTTTGGAAGTATATACACAGATTGTATTTTTTTCCCCAAAATTTTTCTTCAGGAAGCAGAACAGGTGCTGAGTGTTGTAATAAGAACTGGAGTTTGGGCTCTCACCTCAGTGAGGACCATTGCTGAGGGACCAAGCTCGAGCTGAAATCACCTCTGCTTTCATCTTGCTGCACCATGCCTGCTTCGCTCTGATGGTGTTGTTGTTAATGAAAATCTTTCTGCCTGAAGTGTGCTTGTGCCCATGGCAACAGGGTCTATCTTCTCTTGAATCTCCAAGTAGCAGTGCAGGGTACCAGATACCTTAAAGTCACACAGAAACACAGTGACTGTCTTAATTAGGGTTTCATTGCTGTGACAACTCTTACAAGGAAAATTTTATTGGGGTGGCTTACAGTTCAGAGGTTTAGTCCATTATCATCATGGCAGACATGGTGCTGGAGAAGGAGCTAAGAGTTCTACAATGGGATCCTCAGGCAGCAGGAAAGAGAGTGGGTCTCAAAGCCCACACCCAGTGACACACTTCCTCTGACAAGTCCACACCTCCTGATAGCACCACTCCCTATGGGTCTATGGTGGCCTTTTCATTCCAACCACCACAGGGACAAAATGGACGCTGAGATAATTGCACAATAAAAGTGTCTGGCAAAGAAAGGGAGAGCTTGGCTTACACATGTCTTACACAGATAGTTTTAAAGACACTCATGAAGATGTTATCTGGATGACCAAAATGAGCAAAGAAATTATGTTTTTTAATTTATCAGGAACTGAGTTGGGATATTGGGGAGCTGAGCCATACCTTGTCTCCTGTGTTATCTATTCCACTTTATACCAGACTTTTGTTCGGAACCTGGCATGATGGCTCAGTGGTAAAGGCACTTGCTGTCACATCTGACCACCTGAGTTCGATCCTGAGACCCATATGGTGGAAGAAGAAGAAAACTGACCTCCGCCCATTGTCCTTTGACCTCTGTGCATGTGTGTGCACACTAATGAACACACAGACACACACATGCATGCACACACACACTCAAATGTAATGAAGTTTTCTAAAGAAATTAAAATGGACTTATTTTTAGAATGGAAGTTTGTGGTTTTGTGCTGTGGGATGTTCTATATGTCAAATGTGTTGCTCCGATTGGTTAATAAATAAAACACTGATTGGCCAGTAGCCAGGCAGGAAGTATAGGCGGGACAAGGAGAGAGGAGAAATCTGGGAAGTGGAAGGCTGAGTCAGAGAGACACTGCCAGCCACCACCATGACAAGCGAGATGTAAGGTACCAGTAAGCCACAAGCAACGTGGCAAAGTATAGATTAATAGAAATTGGTTAATTTAAGATAGAAGAAGTAGATAACAAGAAGCCTGCTGTGGCCATACAGTTTGCAAGCAATATAAGTCTCTGTGTCTGAGCAGCTGTGGGACTGGCAGGTGAGAAAGATTTGTCCTGACCATGGGCCAGGCAGGACCAGAAAAACTCTAGCTACAGTTTTGAGTCAAAACTCAGGAAACGACAAAAGATCAGATGTTTGAAACAGTACCTGGGAAGCGCTTTAGGAAAAGAAGCCTAGCACTTGGCAAACTTAACATCCCAGCCTCCTTCAGCATACAAACATTTCAGTCACCATTCCATCCAAATCTTTTCTTTGTATTCCTTCCCCTTTTAAGAAAAAAATGCATCTAGGAGTCACAAAAAGTAAGAAAGTATTCCCAGCTTTTAACTAAAGAAAACCTCCCTTGATTCAATGGGAACAAACTCACACAGAGTCACGTGCTTTGTGTCACACCCTGTGACCCTAAACCCAGGCTCTTCAGCAGGGAAGACAAGCCTGAGCTGTCACTACAAAAAAATCAAACTGAGCGTGTGCTTCTTTCTACTCTTAAAGCTCCAGTGGGCTTCTGGGTAAGTGGCTTCCAGCATCTGAACCTAGATCAGTCCATCAAAAACACCAACAACTACCAGTATGTGCAATGGTCTTTATAAATGGTGGAAAAATAAATGATGCCTTTTTTTTTTTGGAAAACGAGAGCTTTGTTTTGAATTTTTCATATTGCTAGCTTCTCCCCATCTCTTGTTGTCTTCCCAAAGACCCGTGAAGGGGAAATCTTCTGTTTCCCATTTTTGTGTCCTCTCCTGCATATTGGTCACTTTCTTGTCTCATTGCTGTGATAGAACTGCCTGATGGATGCATCCTCAGGAAGGGGAGCTTTGTTTTGACTCATGGTCTTAGGTGATGTAATCCATCATGGTAGGGAAGTCAAGGCAGCAGAGTGTGACATGGTTGGTCATGTTCCATCCACAATCAGAACCAGAGGGAGAAAAATCTGGCTGCTTAGCTTGCCTCGCCTTTGTAAGCAGTCCAAGACCCAAACCCATGAAATGGGGCTACCCATATTTAAGGTAGATCTTCCCTTGTAGAAGGCACAGGTACTCACAGATAAGCAAACATTCCTTGGAGAAACCAGGGATGTTAACTACATGGAGCATCTCCTCAATGGAGGAAACAAATGCCTGCTTTCCACCCAGAAGGCTGGGAGTGGATGTTGTTAATGACCTGGTGACCTTTGCTATCTGTGGAGCCAGACTTCACCCAAATCCCCTAGAATTATTTCTCAGTCAATAGATCCCATCCTTAGGGGAGATGTCACACGTACTTTATAGGTTGGTGACCTCTACACTACCTCTGTCAGAGACCATAGCAGGTCCTGGCCTCTAAGCTATACATCCCATATCCATGGTAGAGGTCACATGTACTTGGCAAAACAGTTTAGATATAGCCATGCATTAAGGTTTGTCGTGCACATAGGGTTGTGATAGTTGTTACTAGGAAACATTTTTCCAAAATTACACTATACTTAATATGTCTAAAATAAACTGCCTGGTGTCAGACATTTGATCCAGCCTGGTTAAGTCAAGCTGAACTGAGTTTTCTTTCTTGTCTCTCTGTGGATTATTTTGCTGCCAGCTATGGTGCGTATAGACATTTTCTCTTCAGTTAAACCTTGTAGACACACCCAAAGATGTGTTTCTGTGGTGATTCTAAATCCAGTCATGTTGACAATAGCAATTAACTATTACATCCTATTTCAGAAACCATGGCAATAGGCTTTCTACCATGTAGCTATAGCTTTAACCTTGTTACTACCTGAGAACCAGGCTGCCCAAGACAAGGCCCCCCCCATCAGAGAAAGAGCCTTCTGTCCTTCCAGTCATGGTTCTAAGAGATAATGAGGCGTTTAGCTGTATTTGTTGAAATTGGTGAGCTAGTTGTATTGTGTTGAACAGTTGAAGGCTGAACAGAAGAAATGCAACAACTGAATGATACACCTTCATCTTCCAAATGATGAAGAAACTCAGCAGACCTGTTCTAGCCTTTGGAAGAAACACCAGTAAATTTTCATATGCTGACATTGACCTGAACATGTGAGTCTGAGTTGAGAAAGAAACTCTAAAAGGAAATTCTTTGTTCATGAACAAAGACAGCTAAGGTCAAAGGAGTTATGCCTATCCCTTCAACAGAGGGCCACTTGGATTTAATATAATAATAATGATGATGATGATGATGATGATGATGATGATGATAATGATGATGGTAGCTAGTGTTTATTGGATGCTTAGTCTAATTATCCCTATGCCAAACTAGCTAGACGTCTACTTTACATCTCTGAAACAGCTGGTTCTTTGCTTGGCTGGTCTCAGACCCCAAAGCAGTAGGGATGCTGATGATGTGAACATAATTTTCATATATGAGGCATAGTGAGCAACTGCTTTACACATGAACTGTGGGAAATTCTGACTATTGAGGCTATCTATCAGGGCTCCTATTTAAACAAGAGTCCCTCAGCTCCTCAGAAAAACATGACAATAAACTTCAGTAATTATAAGTTCTTCAAATATCAAGAAGAAGAATCTCAGAGAAAAATGTGACAAAAACAGGGCCACTTTGAAATGAGAATTATAATGTGCCTTGACAGAGAGAAGAAAAACTGAACTGGTGCTACCAGGGGAGTTCAAGATCAATCAGGATGAATCCTCATCACCTTGCCATCTCTTGGGTTTGGTGAGCTACCAGGGAACACAATAACCTGCAAGCCTTGGTCAAAAAGACTGTATGTGCTTGGAGGGAGAATACCTTCAGCTTTGAGGAGTATGCTTTGAGGGAAGAGAGAGTTGAAAACACAGTGTTGACGACCACAAACTAGGCCACCTAAAGCCAGAACAGGTGTCATTGATCCAGCAGTGCTGAGAAAGTTCCAGGAGCAGGAAGGATGGGTTATTTTGGAGGCAACTGGCAAAGGAGGAGATATGAGACCTTGTAACCCAGCAACCTATCTGAAAAGCTGGGATTCCAAGCTAGTGTAACTGCCCTAAAGGACAGGAAGGTCAGCGTCATGGCTGAGTTGTTCCCCTCCTCCATTTGTGTGCTGAAATCCTAACACCCAGCCTCTTAGCATTTAGCTTTTCTGGGTGAAAGCGTGCTGATAGAAGTGATGTAGTCAAGAATGTTGTGATGTTTTTCAACTTGACACAACCTAGGATCACCTGGGAGGAGAGTCTCGATGGTCTACATTGGGTTGATGGTCTTAATTAAAGTTAATTGATGTGGGACAAGCCTCCCCACTATAGGTAGCACCATTCCCTAGATCAGTGGTTCTCAACCTTCCTAATGCTGAGACCCTTTAATACAGTTCCTCATGTTGTGGTGAGCCCCAACCATAAAATTATTTTTGTTGCTGTTTCATAACTGTAATTTTGCTACTGTTATGGATTGTAATAGAAATATCTGTGTTTTCTGATGCTCTTAGGTAGCCCCTGTGGAAGAATTGTTCAACCCCCAATGGGGTCTTGACCTATAGGTTGAGAACCACTGCCACAGATAGAGGTTCTGAAATATATAAGACCAGAGCAACTGAGCTGAGCACAAGCGAGCATGTATACACTGATTCTATTTGCTCCTGGCTGTGACGTGATATGATGTGACTGGATGCTCCAAGTCCCTGCTGCCTTGTCATCTCCTCAGTGATGGGTTGTGACCTGGAATCATGAGGCAAATAACACTCTTTCTCCCCTAAGTTGCCTTTTGTCAAGGTGGTTTATCACAGCAATAGATAGTAAAGCACGACAATGATGTCATTGGAGTGGGCTGTAAAGACTGGTGATTATCAGAAAGTTTGGATACAGACATGCAAACAAGAGGGAGCACCACTTGAATATGAAGAAAGGACATGCCTATACACCAAGGAACACTGAAGACTGCTAGAAAACCTCTACCAGGTACAATTTCACAGGGCAAATTTTCCTCCTTCACAGGCCACAGAAGGGACCAACCCTGATACAACCTTGATTCTGAACTGTAAGCTCCCATTTTAAGTCACTGATTTATGGTACTTTGTTACAGTAGCCAAAATGCCTCAGAGTATAAGGTAATGGAATCTTTATTGGTAATCTTAGGATACCAAAGGGATAACAGCACTCATGACCACAACAAGGTGATATTCAGTGTTTGATCTATGTTCTGGCTGGGGTGTCCTTCCCCACCAAACCCTAGGAAAATATATGCACAAATATTCATTCAACAAGCACAAGCAACTACTATATGTTCATATTCTCTGTAAACACCAGGGCCAGCAGAATGTCATATGCATGAGGCAAGAAGGAAATCCAATTCAACATGACTCAGTAGCCAGTGTTGGTTCACACTTCTAGAATCTGACACCGGGCAGTTTGTTTCAGACATATTTAAGCACAGCACAATTTGGAAAAAAAAAAAAAACAACTTTCTTGATGATAATTAACTCACTTCCATGTGTGCATCAAAGCTTAAGACAGGATTACATTGAAACTCTTTGTAAAGTACAAGTGATCCCTTCTGTAAAGATAGGCTCTATAGACTGAGAAATAATGTTCAAGATAAGGGTCTGGGGAAGATGACCGAGATAAACGTAAGAGTGTAGGGGAGCCAGAAGTAGCCTGGCCAGATAGCACAGAGGTCATCAGACTATTAACCACACCCATCCCCAGCCTCCTGGGTGGAAAACAGGTGTGGTGGTTTAAATAGGAATGGCCCCCATAGGCTCATGTGCTTGAATGCTTGGTCACCAGAGAGTGACACTATTAGGAGGTGTGGCCTTATTAGAGTAGGTGTGGCCTTGTTGGAGGAAGTGTGTCACTGGAGGTAGGGTTTGAAGTTTCAAATGCTCAAGCCAAGCCCAGTGTCTCTCTCTCTCTCTCATCCTTCTGCCTGCTGATCCAGATGTGGAACTCTTGGCTACTTCTCCAGCACCATGTCTGCCTGTGTGCTACCATGCTCCCTGCCATGATGATAACGGTCTAAACCTCTGAAACTGTAAGCAAGCATCATTTAAATGTTTTTAAAAGTTTTAAGAGTTGCTATGGTCATAGTGTTTCTTCACAGCAACAGAATCCCTAACTAAGACAGAAACTGTAACTAAGAGACTAGGTTTTACATCTCTTCCTTTGAAGAGACAACTCAGTATGTTTAACATTCCTGGTTTCCCTAGTGCATCTGTGAGCACAAGGACCTTGTGTCTCCTACATAAAACTGGCTTAAAACTTTTTCCTTAGGTGAGTGTGGGTGAGGCAGTGGTCTGCTCAGTGGTAAAGAGATGCTATCAACCATGAGGACCTGAGTTTGGGTCCCTAGCACCAAAGCCAGGTACAGTGGTGGTTCCTGTAACTGCAATACTGTGGGGGGCAGAGACAGGCTGGTCTCAGGGGCTCAATGACCTGCCAGTCTAGCCCAAATGGGAAATTCCAGTGAGAGAGTTTATCTTAAAAATAAGGTAGAAAGCCTCAGGAGATTTCTAAAGACAACCTCTGATTGCCACATGAACACAAAGTTAATATACCTCTTCACATACATGCAACCCACACTTAAAGAAGCCAGTCATCTCCTTTTACATATATATAAATTACATGCATAATTTATATATACATATATTTATAACAACATTTATTAATATAGTAATAATGCAGAAAGAATATATTATTAACATATAATGTATTCTATGTAATAATTTATATATATTATATATAGTATATATAATAATAATTTATATATATATATTCAATGATAGGCCCTAGTGAGATGTTCTCCAGCACCGATGCCAGTCCTGTAGAAGTAAATGCGGTGGGGAACAGAGTGGACCTCAGCAAGTGTCCAGACACAGCACCTTACCATTCCTGTGCAGTTTTTAACCAAGAGCACTCAGTACTGTCTGATTGACCAAGTCAATGTCCTGGCCAAGATGGTGGCCAAGACCATTGTCCTTCCGCTCTTCTATTTATTTACTTAGTGTATGTGTGCATGTGTGTAAATGTGGTCCTGCACATCATAGTGCACATGTGGTGGTCAGTTCTCACCTTCTGTTGTGGGTTCTGGGGTCCGCTCAGGCAGCAGGCTGGTCCTTCACCTGCTTTACCTACCCAGTCGTCCTGCACACCCCTCCTCTCTTTTCTTGACATTTCCTCAGGGATGAGACTACACAGAGATTCACATATCCATTCAAACTAGTTGTGTTGCCAGATTCCACCAGAGACTGCAGTTTGCTGTTTCTGAGGAATATGTTCCCTAGTGTGTGGTTTAGGAAGCTAGTGTCTGGGAATTAGCAATCAAAAAGAGTTTTTGAAAAAAAAAATTCCCCATTGTGTTTGTTCATTGCTCAGGACACTGTGTTACATGGGACATTATCATACAAATACAAGTGTTTGTACATTGAGCCTACCCCCCCGCCCCCCATCTCCATCACCCCCCCGCCCCCCCTGCCCCCCCATCCCTCCCACCCCCCATCCCCCCCCACCATAGTCTCTCCTCCAGTCTGCTCCTCTCATTACTCATTGTTGTCTTCCCCTTATCTGTCATATATGCTGACATGATTTCACGTAGCTATGTGAAATCTGAGGATCACAAGTAAGATAAATACGCCTTAACGTGATTAACACTGTTGTCTCCAGTTGTATTACTTTCCTGCCAGGGACATACTTTTTCTGTGTTGTGGCTAGAAAAACCCTATTGTACACACATGGCACATTCTTGTTGTCCATGCCCCTGTTGCTGGACGCCTGGGCTGGTTCTATAACGTGGCTGTTGGGGACAGGGCTGCAGTGAACACTGATGTCCCAGTGTCCCCGACAGATGTTGATGTGCAGCCCTTGAGGTACATAACCAGGAGTGGCAGAGCTGTGTCATATGGTAGGTCTAATTTTAGGCTATGGGAAGACTCGGTGTTGATTCTGTGGTTGCCACGCGAGTTTACATTCGCGTCTTCAGTGTCAAACCCTTTTTGTCGACATTCATCCAGCACTTGCTGCTGTTTTCTTGGTCACTGCGGTCTTGATTGGGTTGATGGACTCCCAGTATAGTTTTAATTTGTATTTCTCTGAAAGCTAGTGGAGCTGGACAATTTTTGACCGTATGTATTTTATCCTGTGAGAACTGTCTGTTAATTGCATTAGTTCATTTATTGATTGGGTTTTTAATTTCTTGGTGAAAACTCTACTTTTATTATGAATAATTTCAAACACACATTGAAGGAGACAAATACAGTAGAGTGGAATGTACAAATTACGTTGCTACATCAACCACAAACTGAGGCACACCCTTGTCTCATTTATCAAATTGACTCTGTCTTCTACCCCAGTGTATTATATAGAAGTAAATGCCAGCCAAGATAATATTTCATGCAGATACTTCAAAAAGAGTCTTTTAAACATGTGATACACTAGCTGGGCTGTGGTGGCACACACCTTTAATCCCAGCACTCAGGAGGCAGAGGCAGGTGGATCTCTGTGAGTTTGAGGCCAGCCTGGTCTACAGAGTGAGTTCCAGGACAGCCAGGGCTACTCAGAGAAACCCTGTCTCAAAAAAACAAAAGCAAACAAAAAGTGTGATACACACATACAAAAAGCCCCATATTACCATAAAACCATGCTCAACATAAAGTCCTCTCAGTGCCTCGCCAGTGTTCAAATCATCTAGTTTCACAATTTTTACTTTGTTTTAATATTAAATATTTATTTTATTTGTATTTATGTGTATGTGTTTATGGCTATGTGAATGTATGCCATGTGTGGGAAATGGGGGTGCCTGCAGAGGTCATAGGTGTAAGGATTACGTCCTTAATTACGTCACCAGCCTAAAAAGCAGGCATGTTCTGTCTGTGTTCTCTTTTCCACACTCTCCTCTCTCTGTCTCTGTCTCCCTCTCTCTGTCTCTGTCTCTGTCTCTCTCTCCATCTCTCTCTCAATAAAGCTCTAGAAAGGTAACCATGGCTTGTGATTCTTCCACCAAGCAGCACTCTCCTCCATTGGCATGGCCGCCAATGAGCACTGCCGCTTAACCAACATTGGTGCCATGCCTTGGATACACCAACCGAGGACCTGCTGTGGCTGCTGCCACTTGCCGCCTCCTCCCCCATCCAGCGAGACCACAAGGCCACAAGCGTGTGTGCGTCCCTCACCTCCGCTGGACCCCTGTACAGCTGCCACTACTGCTGTTTTCATGATGATTCTTCACCACAGTGAGTGAGTCCGCTGTTCTCACAGCTGTAGTCTGAGCTATATTCTTTGCGATGGACAACCCGGGAGCTGTCCTCGGGCTGCGCTGGCAATGGCATACACATTTTCACTCCTGACGAGGGAGTACATGCTGTCTCGGGTCCACCATGGACCAGCTGCAGCACAGCTGCAGCCCTTCCCATCCCTTGACAAGGAGGATCGGTGACCTGAGCTGATTCTTAGATCTCTCTCCACTCCTGGGGACGCCCGAGATTGGAGTCTGGTGCCGGTTTGTTATTTTAATTTTTTATTTTTGTGCAGAATTGTCTTTCTCACAGTTTCTAAAGCCTGGCTACTGTACTACCTATGTTTCAGTCATGTAGAGGCAGTGTTTCTTTAGCTGGAGTCTACTTTGTGAAACTTAATATTTCCCAAGTGACTTTTAGTAAATCCTACATAGCGTCAACTTTACTGTTCTGTTGGAACCTCCACTTTGCCCCTGAACCGCCTAAGAAGCCCCATTCCTTTCTCTTTCTCTCCAAACCCCACCCGCTCTGAGAGTCTCCAAACGAAGGAAAGGCACCAAAAGCCCAGTCTGCATTCTTGGTGGCTACTGCAGCATCCTCCCCGAAGCTGCCAGCTGCCCAGCTCCCTGCCTAAGCATTCAACTTTTGACAAAACCCAGCTTGTGGTAGAATGTCATAACTCCTCACCTACAACCTATAAAGTCTCCCTGCTTTAATTAGAGGGTGCAGCTTCTCCAGCCTCGATCTCTGGGACTGGAGAACTCACCTGGCAGTTAGTTGCTGTGCTCAAATAAACCTGCTATACTTTTTCAGCTCAGTTTGATCTAGCTTACTGTGTCAGCAGAGAAACTTATTATTGGGGGACAGGAAACCTATTATTTACTATATCAAACTTCTACTACATCACCCATAGATCTAGAGCCTAGGTAGTATGATATTAAAGAGCTGGTTGTATCATTGACTGCAGAGGGTTGTATGTGCTCAGGCCTCTGTCTTCTTAAGACCTCATCATATCCCAGTTACCTCTTAGAGGCCTCATCTTCAGGGCCACCAGCGAATCATTTGGTGATTATGTTTCCAGTAAGGAATGTCAGGAGACACATGTGAACCACAGCAGTAGCCTCAGCACAACACCCAGAAAAGCCAAGTTTTCAGATAATTAGTTGACTCACTAACATTCTTCAAAGATGACTGATTTATTTTCAAAATTTCATCATATATTCATATATTTTTATCTGATACCTTTTAATTAGTTGTGCCAATACTCAAATCTATGGCCCTTTGAAGCTATTTCAAATTAGGTTTTCCTAAGGAAGCTTTCTAAAGTTCTATTTTGGAGAAGTACATACAGATTCTTTCCAGACAGTCAGCTCATAGACCAGTAGAATACAAATTTATAATAAAAAATTCTTAAAAGAAAACGTTTTTCTCTGGGAACACACTTCAGTGGTGGAGTGCTTGCTTAGCATGTATGATGCTCTAAGTCACATTTCCAACACTGTGGAATATGCATGCACATTTCACATAAATACATGTATTTAAAGAATGAATCTCTTCACTGTGTTTATATATTTATAAGTCACATGTCTACCCTGTTATTTAATAGGCTATACATATTCTGAACTACTCCCAAACAGAAAATTTAAATTATGAGGTCAAGATTAAATCATGGTTTGAAAATAGACTCTTCTGAGGATACTAGGGCCAGCTCTCTCAGCTATTCAGTGGAGCATGCCATGGCAGACAGCCCCACCTTTGCTGGTGAGAAGCCAGTTGTCATAAAATGGACCCAGCTGCCAGTCTCCCCTGGAGCCTGGAGCTCATAGCCGGGCTCCTGCCAAGAGTTAGCTGAGATGCCTGAAATGCCCTGGCCCTACCAGCCTCTGTAAACATCCAGCAATTTAGTGAGCAGGCCTGAAATGAGCAGGTATTCTGAGGACACACTGTGTGGCTGGCCTCACAGGGACAGAAACAGAACATAGCCTCTCTCCGAGAAGGAAACATTTGAAATTGAACAAGTTTGACCTCTTTAAAAAGAATTAAAACAGAAAATCACCAAGAGGAGGTAATTCCTCTTTCGTGTTGCTAAATGAAGTCAGAGAATAAATAAATGGGGCCAGCAAGATGGCTCAGTAAGTTAAGGTGCTTACCACCAAGCCTGATACCCTGCCTTCTACCCCCAGGCCTCTCACGGTGAAAGGAGAGAACTCATTTCTGCAGGTTGCCCTTGACCTCCACACATGAGCACCTCCCCCACACTGTACATACACAGGAAGAACGAACAAAGGTCTATGACATGAGCCTGACAAAGGAAGGATTTGTGGAAAACAACTTTTGAACACTCAAAGGTTTGGCTCCACTAGCAGTAGCAGATTCATCTTCCTGCTCCTGCGTTGGTCAGTTTAAACCACCATGGAAGGGGACAGAGAGAGGACCCGGTGTTTAAGAGCATTGGCTGCTCTTTCAGAGGACTTGGGTTCCATTCCCACAACTACATGGCAGCTCACAACCATCTGTAATTTCAGTCCCAGGGGATCCAATGCCCTCTTCTGGCCTCTGTGGGCACTGCATAAATGTGGTGCACAGATGTAAAGCAGACAGAGCACTCACGTGCATAAAATAAAAACAAAGGAAAGAAATTAAGAGGTAAAAGGTCAAATTGTTCTAATGTCCATCTAAACTGCAAATGTCCGTGCATGTAAAAAACTCCATAACGTATTTTAGAATCGTGAGACATCAGAAGGTATGTAGGTGTGGGAATCAGTACGTCTCTGCCTGGTACTGCTTCTTACCTAGCCAGCTCTGATGTCAGTCTTTTTTTTTTTCCTCTAAAACAATCAAAATCCAGCACAGTATTTGACTTTTAAAATGGCCATCATATTCTCTTTCTCCCTTTTGTAAAAGTATAATAGTAAATTTCAACAAAAGAAGAAATTCTCCACTGACAATCCCTATCCCAGCTTGAGCATATAAATTTTGCTCAGTTGGAACTGTGGGCAAATGACAGCTAGCTGCAGGAGCCTCACAGAAGGGCATAACCTTAGCAGGTAGCAGACCGTTCTAACGGATTCATCACCTGAAGTTTGTGCTGAAGCAGTCACTCCTTTGAGTTTATTCTTTGACCTCCACATGCACACTGTGTACTAGCCTGCCCCCACATGCCAAATGAGGGTTTGCATATGAGAGAAAATGTACTATATTTATCTTTCTGCATCTGGTTTATTTTGCTTAATTTACAGTTTCATGTATTTTCCTACAAACACTGTGATTTCATTTTTCTTTGTGTCTGAATAAAATTCCATTTTATATATAGTAGGTGTCACAGTTAGGGTTTCTATTGCTGTGAAGAGATACCATGACTATGGCAACTCTTATAATGGAAAACATGTAATTGAGGTGGCAGTTTCAGAGGTTTAGTCATTATTATGATGGAACATGGAGATGTGCAGGCAGACATGGTGTTGGATCCGAGACTGCTACATCTTACATGGAACGGGAAGTGGACTGAGTATCACACTGAGCAAAGCTTGAGCATAAGAGACCTCAAAGCCCTCCTCCACAGTGACACACTTCCTCCAACAAGGCCATACCTATTTTAACAAGGCCACACCTCCTAATAGTTTCACGGCCTTTGGGGACCATTTTGTTTCAAACCACCACACCATGCTATCTATTCATGATGATTTTGCTTCTGAAATTCTTTTGTTTCCTGACCACAGATACTATATTTAAAATGCATGGATCCATGAATTTAGATTATCTTGGGGGGTTTAAAACTTGTTTCCTCAGCTGTCAGGTACTTTCTTGAGGGCAAGAGCCATGAATGATCTATCTAGAGAGGTGACTTATTAGAATGGCTTACAGGCTGTGGTCCAGTTAGTCCAACAATGGCTTTCTGCCAGCAGAAGATCCAAGAACCCAGCAGCTGTTCAGTTCACAAGGCTAGCTGTATCAGCTGGTCTTCTATATACATCAGAATTCTAAAGAAGTAGGTTCCAGTGCCAGGAAGGGACGGACTTGCTGGTGAGAGCAAGAGCACACAGGCAGAGAGCAAGCTTCCTTATTCCTGCCCTTACAGCGACCACCAGCAGCAGGTGTGTCCAGATTAGAGGTGGATCTTCCCACTTTAAGAGATTCAGATTAGAAGCGGATCTTCCCACTTCAAAAGATTTAATTAAGAAAAAAAATCCCTCACAGAAGTACCCAGCCACTTGGGTTTTAGTTAATTCCAGATGTAGTCAAGTTGACAACCAAGAGCATCCATTGCACTTATATGATCAATAAGCCATGACTGGTTGTTGATGCAAGTTCTGTTCTGGCTCTGAGAACTGTATTCCAAGGCAAATGAACTGGAGCATTGGCACAAACATGTTTCTGATTGCTCTAATAAAAAGCTAAATGGCCAATAGCTAGGCAGTAGAGTAATAGGCAGGGCTGGCGGGCAGAGAGAATAAGTAGGAGGAGGAATCTAGGCTTGAGGAAGAAGAGAGGAGATAATGAGAGGGAAAAGAGAACAAGGGGGAAAGAGAGGAGATGCCTGGGGCCAGAAGCCAGGCAGCCACCAGCCATTTAGTCACAGAGTAGGAAATACAGAAGGAAAGAAAGGTAAGAAGCCCTGAGACGTAGATGAAGAGAAATAGATTAAAACAAGAGCTAAAATAAAGCTGAGCATTCACAACTAATAACAAATCTCCATGTTGTAATTTGGAAGCTGGTTGGTGGCCCAAAAGAAAGCCTGCTACAATAGGCATTAGGTAAAGTTCTTCTGCAAAGACTGGGAAGCACTCTAACTAGAGTAAGTAGAAAAAAGATATGGGTATTGTGGGGTAATATAGACATTATAACCAATAGCTTATAGAGAAATGGCTCCTAGGTTTTATTTCCAGGAAGTACTCCCAAAGCCTTCCTACATAACTGGGTCACCAAGATTATAATGAGGACACCATCTGCTTAAACCAGAATCAGCTGCCATACCTGTGGGCTGCAGACAAACAAACTTGAAAATGGGAAGCCATGAATGAGGCTTGCCTCTCTACCTGTCGTCCTCAGCTGCTAATTTGAGACTTGAGCAAATGCAGGAAATCAGCCCAAACTAAGCCACATCAGAACCTGGGAAGCATCATGTTACTTTATGACTACTGCAGTTGGGAAAGCCTGAAAGTGGAGTTAAAATCAAGCATATATAATTCATCTTGTTTATCACATCTTGTGGAACAAAATGGAACAAGAGAAACTGAGTTGGCAAGTGGGACCCTCTCTTTGGAGTCTCCTTGCCTTTCTGTTGTCCTTCTCTTCTTAAGAATGAAATCACAAGCCGGGTGGTGGTGGTGCACACCTGTAATCCCAGCACTCGGGAGGCAGAGACAGGCGGATCTCTGTGAGTTTGAGGCCAGCCTGGTCTACAGAGTGAGTTCCAGGACAGCCTCCAAAGCTACAGAGAAACCCTGTCTCAAAAAACCACCAAAGAGAGAGAGAGAGAGAGAGAGAGAGAGAGAGAGAGAGAGAGAATGAAATCACTATGTCAATGTATCTCTTTCATTGCTCTCCCACTCCATCCCTCCCCCAACTCAGCCATCTCACACCCTCATGTTTCCACCTCCCCATCCCCTCCCTCTCTAAACCCCCCTCCAAGTCTACCCAGGAGACCCTAAACCAGAATGAAATATTAAGGGATTAGGTAGAAATCTGGAGCTAGGAAAACTCCTAGGAATTATCAAAGATGTCCCCAGCTAAGACTCATAGCAATGGTGGAGAGGTTTCTTGAACTACCCTTCTTCTGTACTCAGATTAGTATGTACCCTAATTCACATCATATAACCTACATCCAGTGACTTATGGAAGCAGATTCAGAGACCCACAGCCAAGCACTTGGCCAGTATCCTGGAGTTCAAATGAAGAGAGGGAGGAGGGATTACAGGAGCAAGGGCAGGTGTCAGGATTATGATAGGAAAAACCACAGAGAGAGTTGACCTGAGCTAGTGGGAGCTTATGGGATTTGGACTGACAGCTAGGGAGCATGTGTGGGACTACACTAGACCCTCTGAATGTGGGTGACAGTTGTGTGGCTTGATGTGTTTGTGGGTCCTCTGGCAATGGGACCAGGACTTACCTCAGGAACATAAATTGACTTTTTAGAGCCCATTCCCTATGGTGCAATGCCTTGTTGCAGGAGGGAGGGCCTTGGTCCTATCTCAACTTGGTATGCCAGCCTGTGTTGACTACCCAAGGGAGGCCTTACCCCTATAAGGAAGGCATGGGGGAGGGATAGGTGGGAGGTGGAGGAGGGATGGGAGAAAGGGAAGGAGAGGGTATGTAAAATGTAAAAATTTAAATAATAATAAAAAGTAATGAAAACACAGCAAAGTGTATATTTCTCCATTGCATTTGCATTTGGTTGAACCATGTGCCTTTCTGTATTTGTATTCCTGGATTTGGAAACATTAGAAACTGTTAGAGTATGACCTTGTTGTTGTCTATGGACACGCTATTGACAAAGGAAAAATAAACCTTTTAAAAACCATAGTTCTAAGTCAGGTATGATTCTTTGACTCCTTTTTAAAATTCTTTAAAAATATCACATTTTAAATAAATTATTTGAGAAGTTCATATATGCATATAATGCATTTTCATCGTAGTTACCTCTCACTCCTCCTCTTAACTTCTCTCAGATCTACCCAACATCCTCACAACTTCATATTTTCTCTTTTCTTGTAACCCACTGAGTCCTGTATATTCATGAGGTCATCCACAGGAGTATGGTCAACCTACCAGGGGCCATATACCATTAAGAAAAACTGATTTTTCCATCTCCCAGAAGACACTCAATAGTCAATAACTCATCATCTAGGGTGGGGAGCTCAAGTCCCTTTCCCCTACATGCTGAAATGTTGATTGGCTTGTTCTTGTACATGTCTTGTGCAGGCATCCACAGCTGAAGTGAGTTCATGTGTAGCAGTCTGGCATATCCAGAAGACACTGTTTGAAAGCTTATAAAATGGTAAGTTCTCTTTCATCACTAAGTGAAATATCCAGTGCCAGGGGTGGGTCACATCTAGTTGAATTTGTTGGTCAAAGGGGTCCCATAGAAATCCCCAAACTACTTAGGCTATTGCCAAGGTATTGATTGCTCTCCATAAACTGATGGTAAGGCCCTATTGCTGAAGACAACATTTACATAGTTCATTGAACACAGAGGAATTGAGCAGGAGCTTAACTACAGACTTCATCCCTACCAATTATTGTTCGTGGTACTGGAAGGAACTTTGCATGCTACTAGAGGAGAAAGGTAACCACCAACTCAGCTACAAACTCTTCAGTCTACAATGGTGACCTGTCTGCAAGATATGCCTGCTGTGGATATCGCTCTGTATAAATAAAATGCTGTTTGGCCAGTGTCCAGGAAGGGAGTATAGGTGGGACAAGAGAAAAGAGAATTCTGGGAAGTGGAAGGCTAGGGAGGAGAGATGCTGCCAGCCACCACCATGACAAGAAAGAGATAAGCCACAAGCCATGTGGTAAAGTACAGATTAATAGAAATGGGCTAAATATAAGAGTAAGAGCTAGACGATGGTAGGCCTGAGCTAATGGCCAAGCAGTTTAAATAATATAAATGTCTGTGTGTTTATTTTACAAATAGGTTGTTAGACTAACAGAGCTTGGTGGCACCTGGAGAGACGCTCTCCAACTACAAATGACGCCCAATGTGGGGCAAGAGTTTCCACCTAAAACCTTAGAAAAAAGATTCTAAAACGGAGCTAAAAACAGCTTCCTAGTTGTCTCTCTCAAGTTAGCAGCAGCCTGCCCCTTTGAGCTACTATGGCGGGTTCCTGGAATGTGCGCCTGACCTGCAGTGTGGCGGGAATGCGGCATTAGCAAGCGGCACATTACTCTGCATGGTAGATTTAGCCTTTGCTAGTTAAAAAAAAAAAAAAAGTTTCTGGGCTATGCACAGCTTTGATAGAACTGCTTCTGATAGTTGATAGTACACATGGCTCCAGACCCAGAGCTGGTGGTAAACTGTACCACTGCCATGTTGGGAAGCTGAGGTGGGCGAAGCCAGCAGCCACAGTGGCATTTCAGTCTTACAAAGATGGATATTACACAGAGAATCTGGTTTGTGTTGTCTTTGGGATTTTTAACTACAAAAAAAGATTTGATAGTAAAAGCTGTTGAGTTAAATAAATATGTAAATTTTAAAGGTACCTTGACTTCAAAATTTGCATATAAGGATATGTTGCTTTGGAAAAGAGTCTCTGCTTTTGTTTCCACAGAAAGCCAGAGATTTGTTCCAGATTAAGATACATCAGGTTTGAACAGCCAAGACCACCTGAAAGGTCTCCAATGACACCATGGCCTAGATGATCCAACATCCAGAATGGTTTCAAGGCAACTGGCTCAGAGGTTTACCCTCACAGACTACTCCATAATCTTAAAATTTTCTTTATGTCCCCATAAGATACAGCGCCCCCCTCCAGCAGGAAGTAGTAAAAAAAATACACCCAATTTCCCAAAATTATCAAGCTGGCTTTGGAGATGGAATTGGCTCACTCCTTCTCTAAACCCAGACATATTGCTAAAAGAAAAGGTTAAGAGATTTTTGTGTCCCAAATGAGAAGAGCCCTCTGGTATGGGACAAAAAAACCCAATATTTTTATTTAAAACTGGTTGATTATAAATGCAATCTCTTCCTAAAGAAGAAAAGGGGATATGATATAGATATAATAGGATAAAAGGGAAAATTAATGAACTTACTTTTAAAGAGCAACAACTTATTTGAAATGTTTTACATTGGTATAAATTTTAGTCTATTGATACAAACTTAAAGTTAATTTTGTTATACTGTGTGTATATTTCTACTCTTGTTTAAGGTATTATGTTTGTATAGCTCATTTAAAATTGCGATGGATAATTAAAAATAGATTAATAATTAGTCATCTATGATAATCATACTTGTAGCCATGTTAGTTAAGTTTTCTAGGTATACATAGATATATTTCAGATAGACAGGTAATCTCCAAACACTTCAAAGGTCTACAGAATAAGGCATTTAGAATATTTTTAAAATTTAGACTTTTCTGGTCTGCTCCTGGCAGCACCAATTTACTTCAGAGAGGAGGATGGGCACTGAAGACACTTCATATGGAATTTATCTTCACCTTTGCAAAAATAGCCATTTGGGCAAGAAACTGTTCTTGCCTGTACTGCTTGATCAACTGGACATGCAGGACCCATAGAAAGGTGACCACTGAACTTTGCTTGACAAAATGGTCCTTCAGGTTCCTGCTTCACAGAGGAAACTGCCAGACGTTCTACAGGACACTGAAAAAAGTGACCAAGAGACTCAGTAGCCCTGTGGGCTGAAGACAAATGCCCCAACTTTACAAAGAAACATTAGGTGACTGTTCAGGCTGCCAGCTGTCTCTGTCTACTCTTACAAGACTCCCGAAAAATGCTTGCATCCTTCTCCCGGTTCTCAGGTAATATTATATTCTTCTGAGGTCTTTGATGTGGTTGAAGACTAAATAGTTATAATTTTCTCAGTTATGATAAAATATAAGTTAGATATAAAAGCTTAGACTCACAAATATAAGATAGATAGGATATCTTCTTTAATATTGTAACTATAGTTCTTGCTTGATAATTGTTTTGTTATATGCAATTTTACTATGTAAAAGTTAAAACCTTCCTTTAAAAAAAAAAAGAAAAGGGGAAGTGCTGTGGATATTGCTCTGTATAAATAAAATGCTGTTTGGCCAGTGGCCAGGCAGGAAGTATAGGTGGGACAAGAGAGAAGAGAATTCTGGGAAGTGGAAGGCTGTGGAGGAGAGATGCTGCCAGTCACTGCCATGACAAGAAAGAGATAAGGTAATGGTAAGCCACGAGCCACATGGCAAAGTATAGATTAATAGAAATGGGCTAAATATAAGAGTAAGAGCTAGACAATGGTAGGCCTGAGCTAATGGCCAAGCAGTTTAAATAGTATAAATGTCTGTGTGTTTATTTTACAAATGGGTTGTTGGACTAACAGGGCTTGGTGGCACCTGGAGAGAAGCTTTCCAACTACATATGCCAGTGCAGTAGTGGCACAAAAGTTGTGGGAGTCACCAACCAATACCTGATTGGATTTTAAGGCCCACTCCATGTGATGGGACTTATGCCTGACACTGCTCACAGGTGGCTAAAATACTGAGACTGGAAAGGACAGGCCTAGAGGAAAATCAAATACTATTGTTCTGTTAAAGGGACATAGCAAAAAAAATGACTCCTGGTGATATTCTGCCGTACCCATACATCAGTGCCTTGCTCAGCCATCATCATACAAGCTTCCTCCTAAAGTAGATGAGCACTAACAGAGATACCCATACTGACAATGTGCAGAGAGTGAGAGACCTTGGAGCACTCAGTCCTCAATGGGATGTCTTCATCACACTCCTCCCCTCAGGATCAGGGAAGAGGAGACTGAAAAACTATAAGAGCCAGAGGGGATGGAGAACTCCAAACACAACAGGTATGAACTCAAAAAGACTGTGACAACATGCACAGGGTCTGTACAAGTTCAAGTTAGACAGATCCCAGGACTGACAGAGGAAGTGGACACAAGCTCCCATTCCTAACCAAGAATCTGTCTCCAACTGACACCTGCTTGCAAAGAAAAACTTAGCTTTCTTCAATGAAGTCTCATTGGGTATATTAACTAGGCCCCACGCCCAACAGCAGATGGCTGACACAAAAAGGACTCAGTGGACTCAGTGGTAATTTTGTAAACTTTTTTGACTCATATTGCTTTGTTTAGGCATTTTTTTTATGTCCTGCTGATCTTTTGGTTTTTGATTTTGTGTTTTTGGTTTTGGATATTACTCTGTATAAATAAAACACAGATTGGCCAGTAGCTAGGCAGGAATTATAGGTGGGGCAAGCAGAGAAGAGAATTCTGGGAACAGAAAGGTTGAGTCAAGAGATGCTGCCAGCCACCACCATGAGTACCAATATGTAAGCTACTAGTAAGCCACAAGCCTTGTGGCAAGCTATAGATTTATAGAAATGGGTTAATTTAAGATGTAAGAACAGCTAGCTAGAAGCCTGAGCCATTAGGCCAAACAGTTTAAATGATATAAGAGTCTGTGTCTAGCTGGGCAATGGTGGCGCACGCCTTTAATCCCAGCACTCTGGAGGCAGAGGCAGGCGGATCTCTGTGAGTTCGAGGCCAGCCTGGGCTACCAAGCGAGTTCCAGGAAAGGTGCAAAGCTACACAGAGAAACCCTGTCTCAAAAAACAAAAAACAAACAAACAAAAATGAGTTTGTGTGTTTATTTTATAAGTGGGCTGCAAGACTGCCAGGGCTTGGCAGGAGCTGGAGAGAAACTCTTCAGTTACAAATGGTGCCCTATGGATTGGCAAGAGTTTCCACCTAAAACCTGAGAAACAAGATTGTAAAACAGAGCTAAAAACAGCTTCCTATTTATTTCTCTCAAGTTAGCGGCAGCCTGTGGGTTTGAGCTACTATGGTGGGTTCATGGCATGTGAGCTTGACCTGCAGTATGGCAGAAAGGAGGCATCTCCAAGCCACACATTTTGCTACCGCTGTGTGGTGACTTTAGCCTTTGCTAGTACAAAAAAAAAAAAAAAAAAAGTACTTCTAGGCTACACGCTGCTTTGATAGAAGCATAGACCCACTGTTTCTGAGAATTGATGGCTCCTAGAGCTGGCAATAAATGTACCACTGCCATGTTGGGAAGCTGAGGTGGGCAGAGCCAGCAGCCACAGAGCCATTTTAGTCTTAGAATGCTACAATTTAAAGCAATAGGTACACAATAAGACAGATTCAGATGGAATAATTTACAATGTGTGTAAAATATACCCAGGCTTAAAAGAGACATGAAAAAGTTATATATACAGTTATATAAAGAAATAGAAAGTTTTAAAAATAAAGTCTTTAAAAAGAAAGTAAAAGTAAAATAAAAAAATAAGCCATGTAAAGATGGATATTACACAGAGAATCTGGATTGTGTTGTCTTTGATATTTTTAACTGCAGAAAGACACTTGATTATAAAAGCTGTTGGATTAAGCCAATATGTATATTTTAAAGATATCTTGACTTCAAAATTTGTATCTAAGGATATGATGCTTTGGAAAGGAAGCTATGCTTTTGTTTCCACAGAAAACCAGAGGCTATGGATTTGTTCCAGATTACATCAGGTTTGACCAGCCAAGACCCCCCTGAAAGGTCTCCGATGACATCACAGCCTAGATGATCCAACATCCAGAAGGTTTCAAGGCAACTGGTTCAGACAACACACTCTCATGGACTACTCCATAATCCTAAAAATTTCTTTGTGTACCCATAAGATACAGCGCCCCCATCCAGCAGGCAGTAGTAAGAGAAACTATGCCCAAACTCCCAAATATACCAAGCTGGCTTTGGAGATAAATCAGCTCACTCCTTCTCTAAACCTAAGCATATTCCTAAAAGAAAAGGTTGTGTCCCATATCAAAAGAGCCCTCTGGTATGGGACAGAGAAAAACCAATATTTTTATTTAAAGCAGGTTGATTATAAATGCATTGTCTTTCTAAAGAAGAAAAGGGGATATGATATAGACATAATAGGATGAAAGGGTAGATTATTGAACCTACTTTTAAAGAGCAACTTTTTTAGAAATGCTTTACATTGCTGTAGATTTTAGTTTATTGATACAAATTTGAAGTTAATTTTGTTATACTACAGTATAACTATATAACTATAACTATAACTATATAACTATAACTATAACTATAACTATAACTATAACTATAACTATATATATATATATATATATATATATATATATATATATATATATACTCTTGTTTGAGGTATTATGTTTATGTAACTCATTTAGATTACAATGGATAATTAAGAAATACAGATTAATAATTAGTATTCTATGATAATCAAACTTTTAGTAATGTTAGTTTAGTTTTCTAGGTATACATAGATATATTTCAGATAGATACATAATCTTCAAACATTACAAATACCGACAGAATATGTCATTTAAAATGTTTTAAAAAATTTAGACTCTCTGGAAAGTGTGACGTGTCTGCTCCTGGCAGCACCAATTTACTTCAGAGAGGAGGATGGGCATTGAAGACACCCTATATGGAGTTTATCTTCTTCTTGGCAAAAATAGCCATTTGGATAAAAAACTGTTCTTGCCTGGACTGCTTGATCTACTGGACATGCAGGACCCATGGGAAAGTGACCACTGAACTTTGCTTGGCAAAATGGTCCTTTAGGTTCCTGCTTCACAGAGGAAACTGCCAGACATTCTACACGACACAGAGAAAAATGATTGGGAGACTCTAGGCCTGTGGGCTGAAGACAGATGCCCCAACTTTTCAAAGGAACTTTGGATAACTCTCCAGGCCGCCAGCTGTCTCTGTCTACTCTCAGAAGAATCCTGAAAGTTGCTTGTGCCCTTCTCCTGTTTCTCAGGTAATATTATAGCCTTCTGAGGTCTTTGATGTAGTTGAAGACTAGAAAGTTATAATTTTCCTTAGTTATGATAAAAGATAAGTTAGATATGAAACCCTTGACTTGCAAATATAGGATAGAATATCTTCTTTAATGTTGTAACTGTAATTCTTGCTTGCTAATTGTATTGTTATATGTAATTTTACTATGTGAAATTTAAAACCTTCCTTTTTGAAAAAAAAAGAAAAGGGGAAGTGCTGTGGATATTGCTCTGTATAAATAAAATGCTGATTGGCCACTTAGCCAGGCAGGAAGTATAGGCAGGACTAGCAGAGAAGAGAATTCTGGGAACAGGAAGGCTGAGTCAAGAGACGCTGCCAGCTGCCTCTAAGTATACCAACATATAAGATACTGGTAAGCCAGGAGCCATGTGGCAAGGTATAGATTTGTAGAAATGGGTTAATTTAATATGTAAGAACTAGATATCTGGAAGCCTGAGACATTAGGCTAAACAGTCTAAATGATGTAAGAGTCTGTGTGTTTATTTTATAAGTGGGCTGCAGGACTGCCAGAGCTTGCCGGGAGCTGGAGAGAAACTCTCCAGCTACAGGTTTTATGATTTTTTTTTCCTGTGTTTATGTGTTGGCAAGTGTATGTTTTTTTTTTTCTTTTCAAAGTTCTGGTTTGTTTTATTTTCCTATAAAGAGAAAAAAAATAAGGTATGGAGTTGGGTGTATGGGAAGGTGGGGAGGATCTGGAAGGAGTTGGGGAGGGAAAACCATGATCAGAATACATTGTATAAAAATAATTTAATAAAAAGTAAAAACAAAGTGTTGAAAGCTTTAGAACAAAAAGAAGCAAACTCATCCAGGAGGAGTAGATGGCAGGAAATGATCAAACTCTGGGTTGAAATCAATAAAATAGACCCAAAGAGTGAAAGACCCCCCGGCACCCCTATAGTAATGCTATGTTTGCAAGGCTTATAAGGGAACAAAAGACAGTTCCAGGAAATAGAATGGCCCCACCGCAGCCCAGATAGCCGATAGATAAGCAGGATGTCAGGGGCAGACTGCCTGGCGTCAGTGCGGGAGGGCCAGAGCAGCTGGAATTCTAGATAGGGGTTGAGCCAACACACATATCTGGTTACCAAGGGAAGAACCCACAAACCGCCCTGAGCCTGAGTTCACGCCCCATTTGATTTATGCTCATATATTCGCGCCTCACTTTGACAGAGCTTTGTCCAATTAGAACCCTTTGACTATTCGCGCCTCACTTTGAATTGTCCAATCAGAGCTTTGTCCAATTAGAACCCTTTGACTATTCGCGCCTCACTTTGACAGAGCTTTGTCCAATTAGAACCCTTTGACTATTCGCGCCTCACTTTGAATTGTCCAATCAGAGCTTTGTCCAATTAGAACCCTTTGACTATTTGCGCCTCACTTTGACAGAGCTTTGTCCAATTAGAACCCTTTGACTATTCGCGCCTCACTTTGAATTGTCCAATCAGAGCTTTGTCCAATTAGAACCCTTTGACTATTCGCGCCTCACTTTGACAGAGCTTTGTCCAATTAGAACCCTTTGACTATTCGCGCCTCACTTGAATTGTCCAATCAGAGCTTTGTAACCATTCGCGCCTTGTTTAAATTATCCAATCAGAACCCTTTGACTAATGCTTTCCCGCGCTTCTTGCTATAAAAACCCATCTTACCAACCCAGAGGCGCGCAAGTTTTCCGAGAGACTTGGTTGCCCCAGGTACCTGTGTTTAAATAAACCTCGTGCTGTTGCATCTGATCCGTGGTCGCTGCGTGCTCCTTGAGCCGGGGGTCTCTCCTGAGGGGAGACCTCTCCGGGGGTCTTTCAAGAGAACCTACAAAATAAATCAATGAAACAAGAGTTGGTTCTTTGAGAAAATCAACAGACAGACAATCCTTTTTCGATAGAAGCCAGTCATTAAAAGTCTCCCAACCAACAAAAGCCCAGGGCCAGATGGTTTCAGCACAGAATTCAACCAGAATTTCAAAGGAGAACTAATACCAACACTCCACAAATTGTCCCACACAATAAAACAAGAAGAAACACTGCCATTTTTTTTAAATGAGGCTACAGTTACCTTGATGCCCAAACCACACAAAGATGTAACAAAGAAAGAGAATTACAGATTAATTTCCCTCTGGCGCATTGATTCAAAAAATACTCAATAAAATACGTGCAAACTGAATCCAAGAACACATAGAAAAAAATCATCCACCATGATCAATTAGGTTTCATCCCAGAGATGAAGGGATGGTTCAACATACGAAAATCTATCAATGTAATACACCATATAAACAAACGGAAAGGAAAAAAACACATGTTCATCTCATTAGATGCTGAAAAATTCTTTGGCAAAATCTAACACTCCTTCACCATGAAGGTCTTGGAGAGATCAGGGATATAAGAAACAAACCTAAACATAATAAAAGCAATATATATCAAGCCAACAGCCAATGTCAATTAAATGGAGAGAAACTCAAAGCAACTCCATTAAATTAGAAACAAAACAAAGCTGTCCATCCTCTCCATATCCACTCAATATAGTACTCAAAGTTTTAGCTAGAGCAACAAGTCAACAAAAGAAGATCAAGGGGATACTCATTGTAAAGGAAGAAGTTAAACTTTTGCTGTTTGTTGTTGGTATGATAATATACGTAAGTGACCCCAAAAATTATACTAGGGAGTTTCTACACTTGATAAACACCTTCAGTGATGTGGCAGGATACAAGATTAACTAAAAAAAAAAAATCAGTAGCCCTCCTATACAAATACAGGCTGAGAAAGAAATCAGGTAAACAACACCCTTTATAATATCCATAGATAATATAAAATATCTTGGGGTAACTCTAACCAAACAAGTGAAAGACTTGTATGATCAGAACTTTACGTCTTTAAAGAGAGAAATTGGAGAAGATATCAGAAAAATGGAAGGATCTCCTATGCTCATGGATTGGTAGGATTAACATAGTAAAAATGGCAATCTTACCAAAAACAATCTACAGATTAAATATAATCCTCAGCAAAATTCCAACACAAGTCTTTATAGACCTCAAAAGAACAATACTCAACATCATATGAAAAAACCAAAAAACCCAGGATAGCTAAAATAATCCTGTACAATAAAGGAACTTCCACAGGTATCACCATCCCTGATTTCAAGCTCTACTACAGTAATAAAAACAGCATGATATTGACATAAAAGACAGGTGAATCAATGAAATCTAATTGAAGGGTCTGATGTAAATCCACACATGTACGAAGACCTAATTTTTGACAAAAAAAGCGCCAAGATTATACAATGAAAAAAAGAAAGCATCTTCAACAAATGGTACTGGCATAACTGGTTGTATGCATGTACAAGAATGCAAATAGATTCATATCTATCAACCTGCACAAAACTCAAGTCTAAGCGGATCAAAGACGTCAACATAAATACAGTTACACTGAACCTAATAGAAGAGAAAGTGGGGAATAGTCTTGAATGCAGTGGTACTTCCTGAATAGAACACCAGTAGCACACAAACTGAGATTGACAATTAATAAATGGGACCTCCTAAAACTGAAAAGCTTCTGTAAGGCAAAGGACACCATCAATAAGATACAATGGCAGCCTAAATGAGAAAAAAATCTTTGCTAACCCCACATCTGACAGAGAACAGAGGGCTGATCTCCAAAATATATAAAGAACTCAAGAAACTAGATATCAAAATACCAATTAATCCAATTAAAAAATGAGGTACAAATTTAAACAAAGAATTCTCAACAGCAGAATCTGAAAGATCTGAGATATATTTGAAGAATTGTTTAGCATCCTTAGCTATCAGTGAAATGCAAATCAAAATGACTCTGAAATACCATCTTAGACCTGTCAGAATGGCTAAGATAAAAAACACTAATGACAGCTTATATTGGAGAGGATGTGGAGCAAGGGGAACATTCCTCCACTGGTAGTGGGAGTGCAAACTTGTACAGCCATTTTGGAAATCAATATGGCAGTTTCTTTGAAAATTGGGAATCAATCTACCTCAAGGCCCAGCTATACCAATCTTGGGCATATACCCAAAGGATGCTCAATCATACCACAAGGACACTTGCTCTACTATGCTCTTTTACATTCATAGCAGCATTATTTGTTAGCCAGAAACTGGAAAAAACCTAGATGTCCCTCAACTGAAGAATGGATTAAGAAAATGTGATATGTATATGTGTATATATATATATATATTTGCAGGCAAATAGATGGAACTAGAAAAAAAGTCATCCTGAGTGAGGAAACCCAGCCCCAGAAAGATAAAAATGGTATATACTCACTCATAAGTAGATATTAGATGTAAAATAAAGGATAACCAAGCTTCAATCCACATCCCTAGAGAATCTAGGAAACAAGGAGGACCCAAAGTCCTGGGAAGCATGGATCTCCCTGGGAAGGGGAAATAGAAGAGATCCCTTGGGTAAACTGAGCCAGGGGTTAGGGGTGGGGTAGGTATGGAAACATGAGGGATTGGGTGTGTTGGGGGCAGATGGAGGGGGAGAGTAATTAAACAGATTGTCTTGATACACGGGGTGGAGGTGTGGGGAAGGTGAGGGAGGGTTAGGGAGAAACCTGGTGCCAGGGAAACTCCCAGGAATCCACAAGGATGACTCCTGCTAAGACTGCTTGAACTGGCCTTCTCCTGTAATCAGATTGGTGACTACCCTAATTGTTGTTAGAGAGCCTTCATCCAGTAACTGATGGAAGGAGATGCAGAGATCCACAGCCAAGCACTGGGCCAAGCTCTGGAAGTCCTTTTGAAGAGAGGGGGGAAGGGTTGTATGAGCCAGGGAGTCAAGGTCATGATGACAGGGGAACCTACAGAGAGAGCTGACCTGGGCTAGTGGGGACTAGCCCAGGGACTCTGGACTGACAGCCAGAGAGCCTGCATGGGACATACCTAGGCCCTCTGAATGTGTGTGACAGTTGTGTAACATGGTCTGTTTGTGGGACTCATATCTGTGGGATCAGAGCCTGTCCCTGGTGCTTTGGGGGAACTTATTCACCATGCTGAGTTGCCTCACTAAGCCTTGATGGGGGGAGGGGCTTGGTCCTGCCTCAACTTGATATGCCATGCTTTGTTGACTCCCATGGAAGGCCTGCCCCTTTCTGAACAGAGAGGAGTGCATGGGGAGAGCAGAGGGGAGGGAACAAGAAGGGAGGAAGGAGGGGAAACTGTAGTTGGTATATAAAATAAATGAAAAAAATTAATAATAATAATAAGTAAAGGAAAGAAAACACACACACACACACACATGCATGAACACACACACACACACACACACACTCACACACGCGCGCGCGCGTGTGTGAGTGTGTGTGTGTGTGTGTGTGTGTGTGTGTGTTCATGCATGTGTGTGTGTGTGTGTGTGTGTGTGTGTGTGTGTGTGTGTGCACTCATGCTCCTAGATCTTTCAATGACTCTAATGACTGGAAGGTTGGAAATGTTGGGGCAGAGCCTTCTACCTATGTTATATGGTTTGGCTGTAACTTATTTTACATCAGAAGATATTGATGCTTTTAATTTACATTTGTCCTGGATCACAGTAAGACATCACCAGGGGAACCCTGTGGTTCTGATTTGTTCCTATAATGACATCACACAATGAATTGTTCTTCTCTCATAGATAAAATTTTGATTGTTGCCTATTGTTCCTGGAAATGACACCAGGAACTATGGGTATCTTCCCTAGAAAGATACATTTGACACACTATAGTAAGTGAAAGTTTTCCATACCCTGATTTTAAGCCTCTCTGCTGACAAAGTAATCCAATTCAAACCAAATTAAAAATTAGAAGTTGTTTCCTGGTGCTGGGAGCATTTCTTGCTTCTCAGCTCCTGTAGCTCAGAGTTTCTCTGATATTTGACCCTTCTGTAACCAGTGAAGAAAAATGAGTTCACTGAATGCCTGGATGTCTTGGAAGCACGTTAGTTATTGTTAACAACCTCTACATCCCTCCCTCCCCGACTTTATCCCCTGGTATTCTGCTGCCCTGCTCAATCAACATTTGACACATGATGAATCTAAGACTTTGAGAAATTTCCTCACTTGTGCACATAGCTAGTTAGTGGTACCAGGTCTAGAGCCCAGGTTGTTTGCTCTTTTGGGGGGGTTGGATGTTGTGATTCCCATCTAAAGTCAAGCTCCTTGGGGCAAGGAGACCTGTGGATTTGACAACGATCCTCTTTCTTGATGGATATCACCAAGACCTGCAGCAGTGCTGTTGGTTTTCAAGGATTAAGCTTGGTTAACTGCATGTTTCCCATGTGAAAGAGACTTTGAACCCAGGGCCTGAGCTACAGTATGTGTAAGGGTGCCTGTGAATGTGTACTTTCTGTCTTAAAAGCTGAGCTCTTTGTATGGTGGGCCTGACTGCTCAGGGAGTCAGGCTATACCTTGAGCTACTAAGACAGCTCTGGCTGATGACCTGAGTTCCATTCCTGGAATCCACCTGGAGAAAGAGAGCCAGTGCCTGAAAGCTGTCCTTTGACGTCCACATGTACACCATGGCACTTGTGCCCACTCCTAAACAAATAGATAAATATAATAAATGTTTTTGAATGAAAACAATTTTGTATGTACATAAAGACTATAAATGAGGGACTGGAGAGATGGCTAAGTGGTTATGTGCACTTGCTGCTATTGCAGAAGATGTGGGTTAGGTTCTCACATCTCACAGCTGCCTGTAATTCCGAGGGGATATGAAGCCCTTATCTGGCCTCTGAGGGCATGTGCACACAAGATGTGCACATGCATACACTCAGGCACACAAACATACACGCAGAATAAAATAAATTGATTTTTAAAAGCACGTAAGTGTGACAGAAGTATAAAAATAGACAAGTAAATCCCCTCAGTGAGGAGACCTTGAGGGGAGACCATCTAGTCACACATGTCTGGAGACGCTTCCATCTTTGGAGAATCCTTCAGGTTCGGGAAGGCAAGCAGCCCCCAACTACAGAAGCTGAAAAGGCCCCACTCAAACTTTCTCAGCTGTCTTTGCAGTCCAGCAAGAACACAAAGCTTGGGCTCCATTAACACTTTTATAAATCCATTTTCTCCTGACAAACTAGACATTTTTATTTTGGCTTAATTCCACCAGTGTTTCAGAGACTCTCCAGAGGGCCTTGGAGGCAGGGATGGCAGTGCTAAGAAGCAGGGTCATGCTGAATCCATTCTGAAGACAACATGGGAAAGGCAGCTGTGTTCAGCTCCATAAGAACAGGCTGCTCCACTAATGCTGAGCAGGGCTGGTCAAGGTTTCTGCCCTATGTGGTATTAAGGACAAAATAGAGAGTAAAATAATCCATGTCTCCTTCTGCTCAGTCTTGATTAAAGACAAAAAACTGGGACAGCCCTTTCAGGATGGTACTCTAGAAGAACTTTGATGACTCCAGTTCCTGACTGTACTAAATGACTTTGCATAGGGATAAGGGGAAGAGGAAGTGGGGGACGGAGAGGAGGGAAGAGTTCATTTTATATTAAAAGATTTTTTTTTTTTTTTTACTGAATTTAAGGTCTCTGTGATCTATAATTTTTAGGATGTCTCTTCTTGTGTAGGTTCACAAAGTGACAGTTGTCAATCATCACCAATAGGTGGTTATCTTCATTGTTCTTCAGATTACAAACCCAAACAGACCATCACTGTGATTTGCAAATTTCTTTTTTAGGGCCAACAAGAAAGAATATCTATTTAAAAACTTCAACTGCTTCTGTCAGATCTTGAAAACCCTAACTATAATAAGGGTTTTGTTCAGGCATCTTATTTCAATGCACTTGCTTTTCTGTATGCTATTTGCCCTGCCCATCTAGCATGCTTAAACTGTTAACTTACTGTTTTTGTAGTACTGAGGACAGACCCAGGGCCCGGGACCCTGTCGCTTCATTTCTAGATATTGTCAACCCCTTTGTAGTCAGATAATGATTTATTTGTTTTTTTTTTTTTTTAAACTATTTTTCTTCTCTATACTTTCCAATATGGCTGTTAACTTCCAAGTTTTGTTTAAATTAATATCTAAAACTACATAAAAACTTTTCACAGTTTTGATGGCTATTCTTTGTTTCAACTTGACTACCAAGGGGCTGGATACACCTGTGAGAGATTTTTCTTAATTAAAGCATTTGGAGTGGGAAGACCCAGTTTTAATTTGGATCTTTTGAGGTGAGAAGATGTTTTAATCTGGGCCGCACCTCTGCTGGAAGGCTCTATAAGGACGGGGAAGAAGGAAGCTTTTTCTCTTTGCCTGTTTGCTCTTGCTCTCACTGGTAAGAACATCCCTTCACTGGCATTAGAGCCCACTACTTGCTGGCACATACTGAAGACCAGCTTAGATGTCAGCCTTGTGTACTGAACAACTACTGGTTCTTGGACCTTGTTGAACTAGCTGGCCTGAAAGCCATTCTAATAAATACTCTGTGTGTGTGTGTGTGTGTGTGTGTGTGTGTGTGTGTGTGTGTGTGTATTCTATAAGTTCTGTTCCTCTAAAGAACCCAAGTAAAGCACTTGAGAGGCAGAGACAAGTGGATCTCTGTGAGTTCAAGGCCAGCCTGGTCTAGAGAGTGAGTTCCAGGACAGGCTCTGAAGCTACACAGAGAAACCAGGTCTCAAAAAAACAAACAAAACAAAACAAAGCAAAAACCCAACTAACACAGACTTTAGTACCACAAGTGGTTCTAGAGCCACAGAAGTATAAAGATGAATTTTTAAGTATCTGGAATAGGCTTTCCAATTTGCCAAAACCCACAGTTACTGAAGCCTCTCCTAAAAGCCCAGAGAGTACTGAAAGCCCATGGTGTGAACTATTCTACAAACGTGAAGAAACAACTGCATTTGACTGTCCTGATTTACCGACTGCAAGAGGCAATAGATTTAATGGCCCTGTATATTCAAAACTTTTGGCAATTTGTGGGGAAATGATGGTACTGGTTGGTTGCTCCTAGCATCTCTGGATAAACTGACAGAGGAAAAGAATGAACTCTGTAATAAAGTTGACCAACTTCTAGCAACTCAGAATAGAGTGAAGGACAGTGATGAAGTGATACAATTGACCAGCTCTAGATGCACATGAACAGTCTAAAACAGTGAGTGGTTCTCAACCCTCCTAATGCTGCGGCCCTTATATAGTTCCTCGTGTTGTGGTGGCCCCCACCATAAAATTATTTAGTGCTACTTCATAAATGTAATTTTGCTACTGTTATGAATCACAATGTAAATAACTGATATGAAGGATATCTGATATGTGACCCCAAAGGGGTTGCTACCTAAAGGTTGAGAACCACTGGTCTGAAGGTTTCTAAGTGCCCTGGAAGAGACTCTTCTTTCTAATAGCCACAGCTCTCAAGTTTCAGAAAATCAAACTGAAGCCCTCATTATAAGGTTGGCTGAATTACAGCAACAGTTCAGGTCCCAGCCTCAGAGGGTGTCTGTGGTTAAAGTAAGGACATTAACCGGCACAGAATGGGACCCTGTAACCTGGGATGGGGATGTGTGGGAGGATCCGATTGAGGTTGAGAATGTTCAACCCTCAGAATTCTCAAGGGTTTATCTTATCTGAGGAGTTAGTGTCTCTACCTACAGTTATGTTTCATTTGTGTGAAATGTGATTTTATTTCTATGTTAATAAATAAAGTTGCCTGGCGGTCAGAGCTAATAGCAAGTCATAGCAGAAGCCAGATGATGGTGGCACACGCTTTTAATCCCAATCACATGACAGGCAGATCTCTGTGTGTTCAAGG
This sequence comes from Onychomys torridus, assembly GCF_903995425.1. Classification (NCBI taxonomy): domain Eukaryota; kingdom Metazoa; phylum Chordata; class Mammalia; order Rodentia; family Cricetidae; genus Onychomys; species Onychomys torridus. The sequence continues at coordinate 9,993,275 of NC_050448.1, forward strand.
ACACAGCCAGCATGGAGACACATGCCTTTAATCTCAATACCAACCATAGAAGACCTGGAGGTCTGTATAGACAGGCAGTGACAAGGAGGTCATGTGGTTGGATTTACAACCAATGAGAAGGCAGAATAGAAAGTCAATAAAAAGGCAGAGACACAGGAAGTAGGCCTCTTTCTGAGGGGAAGGATGACAGCGACAGCAAAGGGTAAGAAAGGTTTTTTAGTCTCAGCTCTTAGCTACTGCTCTGACCTCTTGGGCTTTTAACTCTGCATTTGACTCTGTGTTTCTTATTTAATAAGACTGTTACATCTACATCCACCCTCAGCAGAAGATGTACTTCTACTGCCATCCCTTGAAATACTGACTTTTCTGCCTTTGACTAAGGAAATTAATTTTCATTAATTAATCACTGCTTGCTAAACCAGCAGTGAATTTCTCTGAAGGAAATGCCAGGCAAAACAGTACTGTTGTCCCTCGGGGCCACCAGGCCTCTAGAGCCTATCGCCAGACTTAAAACTAAGCAGGCTCCTAGAGTGGAGGTAGAAAGTGTAGTCCATGAGGAGGTGTGCTATACTACTAAAGAGATAGTGCGTTTGCTAATTCGTTTAAGCAGAAATCTGGGAAATATGTGTGGTAACGGATTATTAGGGTGGGTAATGGGAGAATATTGCCAGCAATCCATGGAGTCTACTTAATGTGCAAAGGAATTTTTTTAGGAGAGAAAACTCACAAGACTAAATAGAGAAATTGTCACAGGAATCTGGAAGGGTGAGGCACGGTCCAATGCTGTTCTTTGGTAAGATCTGCCCTGGTCTATCTCAACATCCAAAACCACAAGGTAGTGAAAAAAGAGCCACATGTGTGCATCCAAGGTCTTAAGGGTCCTGAGCAGCCATGCCCCAGGGCTTCAAGGTCATAGACAGCTGTGACAGTTACCTGCTACCTCACTAGGGGCGGTGCTTCAGGGCATGGTGAGAAAAACTACCCACTACATAGCCCCCTCTTGTCTAAATAAGAAAGTTGTAGCCTAACACAAAACTATATATAATAGGAATGATTATCAAGGAGAAATAAAGGGTAATAACATAAACAAATGAAACTACAACCAAGAACAACATCAAACAAGAGAGACATACTCAAATCCAGAGAAGTCCAGAACATAAGTAAATGGCATGTTACAGAAATTATTCCAAAAGCTGTCCTATACTGAAGAATCTGAATTTACTACTTAATATGTTCTAGCTAAGATACAAGAAGATTGTAACTGTAACTATCAGTCTTCAGGTCTATCAAAGACCTGAGAAGGAATAAAACAATTCCTGAGAAAATGGGAAATGCATGCAGGCAATCTTCAGAAACCTTGCAAGAATAGACAGAGACAGATGGCAGCCTGGACAGTCACCTAAAGTTTCTCAGCATCGTTGGGGTATCCATTTTGGCTACAGGCCTAGAGTTTCTGACAGATCATTTTCAGAAGCAGGAATTCTGAAAGACCATCTCACCCTGTCTCAGCAGAGTTCAGTGGTCACTTTTCCTTGTGTCCCACGAGAGCAGCGGCCCACACAGGTATGGGAAAATGGTGGGAAGAACATAAACTCAGCCAAGCTGAATATGTTGATATGGACCCACTAGATGGAGGTTCTAGGTTTAATGTGGAAGCTCACACAGTTTTAAAAAAGGTGTCAAAAGTTTGTTTGAATGGTTTGCTGTGGATATCGCTCTGTATAAATAAAATGCTGTTTGGCCAGTGGCCAGGCAGGAAGTATAGGAGAGACAAGAGAGAAGAGAATTCTGGGCAGTGGAAGGCTGGGGGAGGAGAGATGCTGCCAGCCGCCGCCATGACAAAAAAGATATAAGGTACTGGTAAGCCACAAGCCACATGGCAAAGTATAGACTAATAGAAATGGGTTAATTTAAGATAGAAGAAGTAGATAACAGGGAGCCTGCCATGGCCATACAGTTTGTAAACAATGTAAGTTTCTGTATGTTTACTTGGTTGGTTCTGAGCGTCTATGGGCCTGGCAGGTGAGAGAGATTTGTCCTGACTGTGGGCCAGGCAGGAAAACTCTAACTACAAAGGGCGCCCAATGTGTTGGCAAGAGTTTCCACCTAAAACCCGAGAAAAAAGATTCTAAAACAGAGCTAAAAACAGCTACCTAGTTGTCTCTCTCAAGTTAGTCACAGCCTGCCAGTTTGAGCTACTATGGTGGGTTCCTGGCATGTACGTCTCTGACCTGCAGTGTGGTGGGAATGAGGAGTCTACAAGCAGCACTTTACTCTGCTGCATGGTGGATTTAGCCTTTGCTAGTTAAAAAAAAAAAAAAAGTGTTTCTGGGCTATGCACTGCTTTGATAGAACTGCTTCTGATAGTTGATGGTACACATGGCTCCAGACCCAGAGCTGGTGGTAAACTGTACCACTGCCATGTTGGGAAGCTGAGGTGGAAGGAAGCCAGCAGCCACAGTGGCGTTTCAGTCTTACAAAGATGGATATTACACAGAGAATCTGGTTTGTGTTGTCTTTGGGATTTTTAACTACAAAAACAGATTTGATAGTAAAAGCTGTTGAGTTAAACAAATATGTAAATTTTAAAGGTACCTTGACTTCAAAATTTGGATATAAGGATATGTTGCTTTGGAAAAGAGTCTCTGCTTTTGTTTCCACAGAAAGCCAGAGGCTGTGGATTTGTTCCAGATTAAGATACATCAGGTTTGATCAGCTAAGACCACCTGAAAGGTCTCCAATGACACCATGGTCCAAATGATCCAACATCCAGAATGGTTTCAAGGCAACTGGCTCAGAGGTTTACCTTCACGGACTACTCCATAATCCTAAAATTTTCTTTATGTCCCCATAAGATACAGCGCCCCCCTCCAGCAGGAAGTAGTAAGAAAAACTATGCCCAGTTTCCCAAAATTATCAAGCTGGCTTTGGAGATGAAATTGGCTCACTCTTTCTCTAAACCCAGACATATTGCTAAAAAAAAAAAAAAAAAAAAAAAAAAAAAAGGTTAAGAGATTTTTATGTCCCAAATCAGAAGAGCTCTCTGGTGTGGGACATAAAAAACCCAATATTTTTATTTAAAACTGGTTGATTATAAATTCAATCTCTTTCTAAAGAAGGAAAGGGGATATGATATAGATATAATAGGATGAAAGGGTAGATTAAGGAACTTCTAAAGAGCAACAACTTGTTTAAAATGCTTTACATTGGTATAGATTTTAGTCTATTGATACAAACTTAAAGTTAATTTTGTTATACTGTGTGTATATTTCTATTTGTGTTTAAGGTATTATGTTTGTATAGCTCATTTTAAATTGTAATGGATAATTAAAAATAGATTAATAATTAGTCATCTATGATAATCATACTCATAGCCATGTTAGTTAAGTCTTCTAGGTATACACAGAGATATTTCAGATAGACAGGTAATCTTCAAATACTTCAAAGACCTACAGAATATGGCATTTAAAATACTTTTAAAATTTAGACTTTCTGGACAGTGAGACATGTCTGCTCCTGGCAGCATCGATTTACTTCAGAGAGGAAGATGGGCATTGAAGATACTTCATATGGAATTTATCTTCACCTTGGCAAAAATAGCCATTTGGGCAAGAAACTGTTCTTGCCTGGACTGCTTGATCAAATGGACATTCAGGACCCATAGATAGGTGACCACTGAACTTTGCTTGACAAAATGGTCCTTCAGGTTCCTGCTTTGCAGAGGAAACTGCCAGATGTTCTACAGGACACTGAAAAAAGTGACTAAGAGACTCAGTAGCCCTGTGGGCTGAAGACAAATGCCCCAACTTTACAAAGGAACATTAGGTGACTGTCTAGGCTGCCAGCTGTCTCTGTCTACCCTACAAGACTCCCGAAAGTTGCTTGCATCCTTCTCCCAGTTCTCAGGTAATGTTTATACTTCTAAGGTCTTTGATGTGGTTGAAGACTAGATAGTTATAATTTTCTCAGTTATGATGAAAGACAAGTTAGATATACAAATATAAGATAGATAGGATATCTTTAATATTGTAACTGTAATTCTTGCTTGATAATTGTTTTGTTATATGTAATTTTACTATGTAAAAGTTAAAACCTTCCTTTAAAAAAAAAAAGAAAAGGGGAAGTGCTGTGGATATTGCTCTGTATAAATAAAATGCTGTTTGGCCAGTGGGCAGGCAGGAAGTATAGGCGGGACAAGAGAGAAGAGAATTCTGGGAAGTGGAAGGCTGAGGAAAGATGCTGCCAGCCACCGCCATGACAAAAAAGACATAAGGTACTGGTAAGCCACAAGCCATGTGGCAAAGTATAGGTTAATAGAAATGGGTTAATTTAAGATAGAAGAATTAGATAACAGGAAGCCTGCCACAGCCATACAGTTTGTAAACAATATAAGTTTCTGTGTGTTTACTTGGTTGGTTCTGAGCGTCTATGGGCCTGGCAGGTGAGAGAGATTTGTCCTGACTGTGGGCCAGGCAGGAAAACTCTAACTACAATGGTTGGCTGAAGCATTTGCCAAAAGATGGCCTACTAAAAAGGAGTTGGAGATGCCTGATATCCCTTGGCATAGTGTTGATGGAGGTGTTTAAAGGCCCAGGAAACTGCAATGCCAGAGTGGGTGTGCTGTGTAAAACCTAATCTTCCACCCTGGGAAGGCCCAGAAGACATGTCCTTCATGAATCCTATAAGAAGCAAAATGGTGAGAGGGGCGCCAGCATCTGAAGAGCTCTGTTGTCGCCCTTTTCCTTGTGCTGACCTTAGGATTGGAAATGCTGCTGCTCAGTTGGATGAATTAAATGCAGTAGGTTTAACTGGACTCCAAAGTAGCAGGGACCAGGTAGTAGACAATGGCAAGGCAATCATAGCTATTGTAATGGGTAGCAGAGACAAAGCAATGTCCATAATGGCCTGACCCTTAATTAGTGCAGGCAAAGTGATTTTTATGGTTATATGACTTATGTAACCATTGGTTCTAGTTAATCAAGCCTACTGCTTTTTTGTTTGATCCATATAAGTGGAGAATTTTTAAACAAAATAAAGAAAGTCTACATCAGATTGTGGCAAAAGGTAATCTTGGCCCATGAACCATTTTCTAGACTTGAATTAATTAATTTGCAGGCCCAGAATCCCTTGGATGAAGGGGATGCAGGTTTCCCTGAGGAAGGACCTTGACAAAATACCTAAGAATTTTACTGTTAGCCTCTCCCCAGTCCTTCCTCAGAGGGATCTATGGCCTTTTACAAGGGTAATTGTACACTGAGGGAAAAGAAACAATCAGACTTTCTAGGGTTTGTTGGATACTGGTTCTGAATTGATACTGATTCTGGAAGATCCCAAGAAACATTGTGGCCTTACAATTAAAGTAGGAGCTTATGGAGTTGTAGAGGCCCCCCCCCCCAAAGGTTTCCTAGTGAGATCTTAGCTTGCTTTACCCAGCAGGGCTGAATTAGAGGATTACTTAACCATATGCATGGTTACTAGGTGATTGGAAGGGTCTTCCCTTGGCTGAGGTAGGGGGAGGCCTTTTGCTCCACCCCTTGGCTTCCTATAAATAGCCCTTTAGAAGAGATAAGAAGGTCTTGTGGATAAGGATCCAGGTCCTCCTGAGGCTATCCTATGCTTCTATCTGTTTCTCTCCTCCTATATCCCTCTATCTAAATCTCTTATCCCTCACTCCTCAAGAGTACCCTGAGATAAAATTTGGAAGCTAGTCTCCCACAGATGGTACCAGGAACAGGAGCCAGGGACTTGATGAAAGGAAAGAGGGAGCATCTCAGGTATAAGTAGGCATACCTGATAAAGAATTCAAATATAAAAGCAATAGTATTTTATTCTCAGTAGTGAAAGTTAGGCAGTGGAATGCAGAAGTTGAATTATCGAGGCTATAGCATATATTTTTCTCTATCTAGGTTTCTTTCTTTCTTTTCTTTAATCTCTCTCTTAATTTTTATTATAAAAATTAAGGAAAATGCAAGGGAGAATAATAGGAATATAGTGTAAAAAGAAAATTTAGATTAAGAATAGAATTAGGGGCTAGAGAAATGGGTCAGAGATTAAGAGCACTGACTGCTCTTCCAGAGGTCCTGAGTTCAATTCCCAGCAACCACATGGTGGCTCACAACCATCTGTAATAAGGTCTGGTGCCCTCTTCTGGTCATACAGGCTGTATACATAATAAACAAACAAACAAACAAACAAACAAATAAATAAATCTTTTTAAAAAAGAATAGAATTAAGAATATTGGGTAAAAAGAAACTTAGGATAAGATAAGCAACAAGACAGAGGAACTATGTCCTTGATTTTCCAACTATGGTACTATGAACACAAATTCCTGGAGAAGAATCAGAGAAAAATCTATCAAAGATGAGAAAAACAGGCAGAAAAAGATTTCTGTGGTATGGCGAGCCACAAGAATATGTTATAGAGATTCAGCTGTGTACTAAAGCTATACTTAGACTGGCCAAGGGTCTGTCAAAAGGCAAACCATTTATTATGAATATTTGGTGTTATCCAGCCTTTAATATTTCATCTATCTTCTACTATAAAATTTTTGCATGCCCAAATATTTACAGACCTGCTGAATTTCTAGGTAACTAACTCCCTCACTGAGCCTAGGATACAAGCTGGCTGGAGATGCATAGCTTTGTTCCTTGTGCAACTGAAGCTCAGACCATCCCCCTGCCTCAAGGCTTAGAGGCTATCCAAAGCAATTGACTGAGAACAAAAGAGGTTTTTACATATCAAGGTGGAAGGTAGGATGGAGGAACATTCCTGAGGAGGCAGAGAACCCCATGGCCAGGGAGAGGAGGACAGGCATTTTCCGTAGAAACAGACAAAATGGCATGGCAAGAGAGAAGAGAGGAAGACAGAGGTTCTGTAGAGTGTAAGCAGATCCCAGGTAGAGTTTTCTGAGTGTCAGGAGTAGAGCGCAGTAGAACTGGAGAACAAGAAAACAGAGGATGAAGATGAGGCTGGTAACATAAGAGTTTAGTCATTAGCAGGCAGAACTGAAGCAATGTAGACAGAATTTCACCCCAGAGAAAAAAAGTAGATGGATAAAGAGCTTGATGTATCTAGATTTATTCTCATCCTGAATGCCTGATGGAGCTGTAGCTGTATTGATAGAATTTTATCTTAGAGTAAGAAAGTTAATAGATATAAAAGCATAGTGTATGTTGTAGTGGGTAGCCATCCCAGCCTTGGCCTAGAAGTTCCAACCCCCATTGAGGCTTGGGTAATGGTCACACCCGAAGGGGGTGAGGGAGGAAGCTGAAGACCCAGGATTGAGAGGAGAGGTCTCTCTTGGTTCTGGGACCCTGGACGCTGGAGGTAGAATGAGCAGAGTTCTCCAGAGAACACCGCCGGACTGTGCCATACCTTTGCCAGACCCTGCAACCTATCCCTTCATTTGTAAGTTACCCCACAAAATAAACCTCCCTTTTAACTACATGGAGTGGCTTTAATAATTTCACCAATAGTATACAGATTTTTTTTCCCTCAGATATTCAACGCTGGACATAGCGAAATCCCCAGGAACCCTGGGTAATCAATACTGTGGAAGTTTTGGGCTTGTGGATAGCTTAGCTTTAAACCCTGAGCGGAAGAAAAAAAAAAGAATTTTCCCTGAGGTGGACTCAGGTGAAATAAAACTTTTCATTCTGCTGATGCTGCCACTGTATGAAAACATCTTAAAATCAAAATGATTTTATGTTTGACCATGAAGCCATTTAGAGAACAGAAATCTTGGGGAAACCTTAGCAATCTCTCTCTCTAAAAAACTAAAAGCTTTTGAGGTCTTTCCTTCTCATATGTAAGGACAAAAATTTAACTCACTTATAATTGCCCTAGAAAGAAACAAAAAACATTTTGGAATGTGTCAAATCTCCTTTGCTAGTCCTATCTCTCCTTCAAGCCAGTAAAAACAGCAGCCAGAATCCCCTGTGGGTTCCTGAACTCATTCTGTGGTTATTTCCCAAGTTCTAGAATATATATATATATATATATATATATATATATATATATATATATATAGGCAAAATTCTCACATTGGCTCCCTCATCTGTGGAGTGAGGGCTATTATGATTCGAAAGGCTAAATGAAAGCCTTTAGAGTTGTCCCTTCTAGGGAAAGTAGAAAATCAAAAACAGTATCACATTCCTGGAGGAACTGCAGAAATTAGTACCACCAAGAAGATGCAGGGGTGGTGGTCTCTACCACATCTCCCTTTTAACTCTCTGGCCAGTGAGGAAGACATATGGGTTGTGGAGAATGACAGTTGACTATTGAAAATTCAGTCAGGTAGTAGCTCCAATTGCAGCTGCTGTACCAGATGTGATGTCCTTACTTGAGAAAATTGGCACATCTCTTGGTACATGGTATGCAGTTATTGATAGATCAATAACTTGGTACCTGACCACAAAGACCACCAGAAGCAATTTGCTTTCAGTTGGCAAGGCGAGCATTATAGCTTTACAGTTTTACCTCAGGGATATATTAACTCTCCTGCCCTTTGTCACAACTTAAGGGATCTTGATCATTTGTCCCTTCCACAAAATATCACACTGGTACACTATATTGAAGATATTATTCTGATTGGACAAGTGAGCAAGAGGTAGCAACCACTTTGTACTTGTTGGTAGTACATATGCATATCAGAGGATGGGAAATAAATCCAACCAAAATTCAAGGACCTTCTACCTCAGTGAAATTCTTAGAAGTCCAGGGTATGGGACATGCAGAGATATTCATTCTAAGGTGAAGGATAAGTTATTCTCCCCACCCCTACCACCATCCAAAACAAAGCACAGTGTTTAGTTTGTCTATTTGGATTCTGGAGACAGCACATTCCTCACTTGGGTGTATTACTCTGGCCCATATACCAAGTGACTCGGAAAGCTGCTAGCTTTGTGTGGGGCCTGGAACAGGAGAAGTCTCTTTGACAGGTTCAGGCTGCTATGCAGGCTGCTCTACCACTTGGACCATATGATCCAGGAGACCTGATGGTAGTTGAGGTGTCAGTAGCAGCTAGTGATGTTGTTAGGAGCCTTTGGCAGCCTCTTACGGGTGAATTACAGAACAGAAGACCTTTGGGAGTTTGAAGCAAGGCCCTACTATCATCTGAATACAACTATTCTCCCTTTGAAAGACAGCTCTTGGCCTTCTTTTGACAATGGGCCATCAAGTTACCATGTGACCTGAGCTTCCCATCATGAGCCGGGTATTATCTGACCCACCAAGTCATAAATTAGGATATGCACAGCTGCAATTCATTATCAAATAGAAGTAGTATATACATTATCTGGCCCAAGCATGTCCTGAAGGCACAAGCAAATCACATGAAGTTGCCCAAATGCCTGTATTTTCTACTACTGTTACAATGTCATCTGCTGCCAAGTGCATACCTATAGCCTTATGGGGTGTGCCCTATGACCAGTTGACTGAGGAAGTGTAGATGTAACCATCTTGTTAAATAAGAGACACAGAGTCAAGTACAGAGTTTATAGCCAAGAGGTCAGAGCAATAGCTGAGAGCTGAAAACCTTACCCTTCACTGCTGTTGCTGTCTTTCCTCTCCGCAAGAGAGCTACTTCTGTGTGTTTTTTCTTTTTATAGACTTTCTGTTCTGCTTTCTCATTGGTTGTAAACCCAACCACATGCCTTGTCACTGCCTGTCTGTACAGACTTCCAGGTCTTCTATAGTTGGTATTGAGATTAAAGGCGTGTGTCGCCATGCTGGCTGTATCCTTGAACAGAGATACTGCCTAGCTCTGCCTCCCAAGTGCTGGGATTAAAGGCATGCACCACCACTGCCCAGCTTCTGCTATGGCTTGCTCTGACCCCAAGGCAACTTTATTAATATACAAATAAAATCACATTTCAATACAAATAAAATATCATTATAAGGAAGAGAAGACTGGGGCCTAGTTTACTGATGATTCTGGATGTTATGCAGGCACCACCTAGAAGTGGATAGCTGCAACATTACAATGCTTTTCTGGAACAACCCTGAAAGATACTAGCAAGAGGAAATCTTTACACTGAGCAGAACTTCTAGCAGTAAACCTTTCATACATTTTTTTTGGAGGAGAAATGGCCAGATGTGCAGTCATTCACTGATTCATGGGCCATAGCCAATGGATTGACTGGTCAGGGATTTGAAAAAAGCAAAATTGGAAAATTTGTGAGAGAGACATCTAGGGAAGAAGTATGTGGATAGATCTCTGCAAATGGGTAAAGGATGTGAAGATACTTTTGTCCCATGTAAATGCTCATCAAAAGGTGACTTCAGCTGAGGAGGAATCAAGTAGATAAGATGACCCATTCTGTGGACAGTCAGCCTCTTTCCCCAACCATTTCTGTCATTGACCAATGCACCCATGAACAAAGCGGCCATGGTGGTAGAGATGGGGGTTATGCATGGGCTCAACAACATAGACTTCCACTCACCAAGCCTGACCTGGCTACAGTTGCTTCTGAGTGCCAGATCTGCCAACAGAAAAGACCAACATGGAGCTTCACATATGACACCACTCCCCAAGAATGACCAACCAGTGACCTGGCTGCAGATTTAACTACATTGGACCACTTCCTCCATGGAAAGGACAGCACTTTTCGTCCTTACTGGAGTAGGTATTTATTAAGGTTATGGATTTGCTTTTCATGCATGTAATGTTTCTGCCCAAACCATCATCCATGAAATTACAGAATGTTTATTACCACCGATGCATATTCTAAGAGTTGCTTTTGACTAAGGAACTCACTTCACAACCACAGAAATGTGACAAGGGGTCCATGATCAAGGAATCCACTGTCTTACCATGTTCCCCACCATTCTGAAGCATTTGGCCTGATAGATGGAATGGCCTTTTGAAGACAGTTTCAGCCCCAATTAGATGGCAGCATGGAGGGCTGGGGTAAGATTCTCCAGAAGACAGTATACGCTCTGAATCTGCATCCAGTGTATGGTACTGCTTCTCCCATAGCTAGGATCCATGAGTCCATGAATCAAAGGGTGGAAAAGAGAACAAACAGTTCCACTCACTATCACCCCTTCTGACCCACTAGGAATTTTTTTCCTTCCAGTTCTTGCAACCTAAGTTCTGCTGGCCTGGAAGTTCTAGAGTGCGGAGTGCTGAGCCACAACAAATAGTCCAGTGGACTGGAGGCTCGGACTTCTTCATGGCCACTTTGGGCTTCTGATGACCTTAAACCAATGGCTAAGAAGGTAATAATAGTGTTGTGGGGGTGATTTATCTAGATTACAATGGGAAAATTGAATTGCTTCTCCAAGTGGAGGTCAGAAAGATTATGTATGAAGACCAGGAGATCCTTTAGGGCAGCTCTTGGTGCTAACATGTCCTGTGATTAAAGTCAATGGGAAGTTACAACAGCCTAATCCAGGCAGGATGACAAAGGGCACAGACCCATCAGGAATGAAGGTGTGGGTCACTCCTTCAGGAAAAGAGCCAAGACCTGCTGAGGTGCTTTCCAGGGTGGAGGAAATGCAGATGGGTAGTAGAGGAAGTAGTTATAAATACCACCTAAGGCCACATGATGAGTTGCAGGAATGAAGATTATAATTGACATGAGAGTTTCTGTCATATTTTGTTAAGAAAAAATGCAGATTAAAACTACTTTGAGATTTCATTTTACCCCAGTCAGAAAAGAAATGACTGGTGTGGATGTGGGGAGAGGGAATCTGTACCCACTGTTGGTGTGAGTACAAATGATAGCAACCACTGTGGCAATCGGTGTGGAGAGTCCTCAAGAAGCCAGAAATAGAACTACCATATGACCAGCTATACCACCCAAGGGGCTGGATCCATTACATAGAGATGCTTACTCACCCATGGTCATTGCTGCTTTATTTATGATAGCCAGGGAGTGGAAACAGCCAACATGTCTGTCAACTGATGCGTGGACAAGAAAAACAACCTAATTTATCATAGGGACCATTTTAACTGTACAGCTCAATGGTGTTAAGTGTATTCAGACTGTTGTGCCCATTTTTGAGTGGCCCATTTTGCAGACCTGAGCCTCCACACCGACATCCCTTTCCTCACCACGACCCTGCTACTTGGTTCCTGGTAGGCAGATCCTACTGTTTGTGTGGATTTAACTACTTTAGAAACTTGGTGTAAGCTGCCACATAAAACATCTGTCTTGCTGTGACTGGTTTATTTCTTGGCAGAATATTCTCAAGGCTCACCATGTCCTTATAGGTAACTAAATTCCCTTTCTTTTTAATGGACTATATTTTGAAGAGGGAACTGCATCTCTATTTAATAAGCAACAATGAAAACACAATGCTCTTTGAAATACTGGGTCAAAACAAGCCCTTAGAAGCCCTCTCAAAAAAAAATTATATAACGTTAAGTCCAAATGTAAAGAAAAGACAGCAAGGAAAATTACTCCTTATCTTTTCAAAAGTAATGAGATAAAACATCTTATACAAGAGAAATATATCAAATATTAATTCTTCTTGGGATTTCATGGAAAATAATCTTAACCTACCAACAACATATTAGACAGCGAAAGTTACTGCTGAATCAGCATTATCAGGTTGAAAGCGAAAACACAGCCATTAGTTTTTCCAGACACATTTTTGAATAAAAAAAAAGGTTTTCTGTGTGTGAGTGCAGCAACTTACTGCTTGAAAGGCTGTGCACTAAGAAACAGCAGGTGCTTGCCTGCTTAACCCCAGCCCCTCCCATCCTGTGTTCACATGCCTCCTTCCTCAGTTCCTTGCTGGCCTCCCAGCTGTTGGCAAGTCTGGCTCTTCTGTCCTGTGATTTCCTCTTCCGCTCACTGGCCTTCCCTGGCTCTCTGCTCCTAGGTGTGTTTCCATCCTGAGACAGCGTGGCAAGCTTCCTTAACTGGGTGGGTTCCATTTGATCAAATGGCCCAGCCCTGCTTGCACCATCTGGCAATTTCCCTAAAGACCTGGGGAGTTTAGGAAGAGAAAAAACTGAAACCATTTTCTGAGCCAGCTCTCCAGAAAGCAGCCCTGCATAAATCCCCCAAAGGTGAAAGCCGTGAAGATGAGCCTGGAGGTAAGTCTTGGGACTGGAAAACCCTGGAGAATGATGTGGACAGGGAGATGGTAGTGGGCTGTGGCTGGATTTAGGAATCAGTCGCTAAAAGTCCTTCCTGCCTCTTTCTTACCTAACCCACGAGACTCTGGTGGGCTTTGGGGTTGTAGAGCCATGGTCAGGAGCAGTTGTCCAGTTCCATTGCTGTTTCTGGATATATCAGGCTAAAGGCTGCTCTAACCTAAACAGGAAAAAGTAAGCAGAACCAGGTGTGGTGGTGCATACCTTTAATCCCACTATTCAGGAGATGGGCAGTGGATCTTTCTGAGTTTGAGGCCATCCAGAGCTACACAGTGACACCCTGTTTTAAAAAAATTAGTCTAGTTATGACTCTCAAAACAGCCCTCCGTGAGCACAGGGTGGTGGCCTTCCTCCAGAAAGATTCTCTAAGGTCAGTTTAGAGAGATCCCTATGTAAATTGCTTCTTGGGCCATTCTGGAACATAATATCACAGAAAAGCTATTTTTCAGGGAAAGAACCACAAACAGTGTATTTTTAAAGGACACTTAACAGGCAGGGGTGGGGTAGGGCTGTACATACCTTTTAACCCCAGCACTAGGGAGGCAGAGACATAAAGACATTTACACCCATGTAGATATTCCTCTGTTTTTCTTTTTTCTCCTTTGATACAGACACCTAAACAAACAAACCCAAGCTTATTTGAGATATTTTAGAATGTCATTGTTTTGCTTTTCAGGTTTATGCCTCAACTTCATCATCTCCCAGTACACCTGTCTCCCCCTTTTTTCCAGCTTTATTGATCCCCACTTTGTAGTTCATGCCCAGGCACTGTTGGTTGCTGTGCAGAACTTGTCTTTAAGGAAGGCTAACTCCCCTGCGAGTTCCTTTTCTCTGTCTCCCTTCTTGATAGCCTGGTCCCATGTAATCATCGATGTGAAGGTTTAGAGTTCATTGAAAAGAAGAGTTATGTCTTGTTCATTATTGAACCTCATTTGTCTAGAACAGCAATTGTCTCCTGGTAGTTTAAAAAAATGTTCAAAAATGAATTAAGTCATTACTACCTGAATGTTTTCAAAGGAGTGGTTGTGCAGGACAAGGGTGGAGATAGTATGAAAGACGAGGACAAAGGGAACCGTAGACAAGGAGAAGAGGGTAGGTCACCCTAGGGACAGCTTTGCAAGTGACCAGCCCTACTCAGAGGTGTGGGGAAAGCCTTCTGCACCAACAGTTGTTACAAGGAAACTGTAATCAGATGAGTCGTGTGAAATGTGTTGACACACTTGACTCCCTAGCCATGGTGGTGTTTACAGATCTACGTGTCACACAATAAAGTAGGGCAGAGTTGCACACTCAAATCTGTTTGGGTTTGTATCTGATCCCCACCTACTGGTTCCCAGATCCTGGGTTATATACCTTTCTTATTTTTATATTAATTATTAACAACAATGAAAACAGAAAAGAAAGGTTGAGAGAAGGTAAATATGTTTACAGGCTTGATGGTCTATTTCCTCTCAGAAATCCTTGAAAAAGAAAGCATCAGGAAGCCATCTCTTTCAGAAAGGCCACATTCAACTTGACCATGAGTGAAATGAGGAAGAAAACTCATCAGCTGAAGAAGCTAAACCCCAAAGCTTATTTGCCAACAAATTCCTCAGAGGCTCAGAACTCAGGTCCTCCATGTCTGAAAGCAGAAAAGAGAAAAATGACCTTGAAAATGACCCCACCCCTGGCCAGCAGCCACCCCAGAAGGTGTCCAGCTTGGACACTGGCGAACTCTGTCTGCTGCTTGTTCATTATTTTTGTTTTTTAAAGATTTGTCTTTTTCGATGTATGGGCATACTGCATGCATATATGTGTGTGCACATGAGCACACCGAGACTCCTTAATGACTTCTCATTAAGACACAAATGATTTTTCCTTTTTTAAAAGTGAATTTTATCGCTTGGAGATTTTATACAAGTATATAATGCATTCTGATTCATCTTGATTCCACCCTCATTTAGTTCCTTCACATCCCTATCATAACCCCTCCCCCTTTCCTTCACATCTCTATCATAACCCCTCCCCTTTCCTTCACATCCCTATCATAACCCCTCCCCCTTTCCTTCACATCCCTATCATAACCCCTCCCCCTTTCCTTCACATCCCTATCATAACCCCTCCCCCTTTCCTTCACATCCCTATCATAACCCCTCCCCTTTCCTTCATCCCTATCATAACCCCTCCCCTTTCCTTCATCCCTATCATAACCCCTCCCCTTTCCTTCATCCCTATCATAATCCTCTCTCTCCTCACAGTCCCTGTCACAGATTTGTGACCTTTAGTTTGGTTTTGTGGCCCTTTCAGTTTATCCCTGGCCATCTGTGTGACTCTTGGGTGAGGAGTGTCCACTAGAGCCTGGTGAGGTCACCAGCGGACACAGGAGTGAAAGCAGTAACCACCGCCCTGAATCTATTAATAGCAGATAGTTCAGCAGTGAGTGGTGGTCCTTTGGCCCCTCCTCCATCCTCTCCTGAAGCCTGGATTGGCCCTTCTTATTGCCGGCCTGTACCTGTGTCAGCAGCTGCTGTGGGCTCCTGACTAACACTCAGAAGATGTCTCTCCCAGGCCTTCTCCCCTTCTTCCAGCTCCTACATTCTTCTCACAGACTGGCTTTTCTGAGATAAGGTCTTACAATGGTGCCCAGACTTACCTCAAACTCTTGTGTTCATGTGATCCTCCAGCCTCAGTCTGCTGAGCAGCCGGAGCTGGAGGTGGGTATCACTACACCCTGATCTAATAATTTCATCCAAATTCTTTTCAGAATTTTTTCATCTTGTTTTGAGTGTATATATTTATGCTCAGTCAGTAAGCAAACATTTATTGCTAATTATTTTAGATTGTTTACTTTTATGTGTAAGTGTTTTACCTGCAAGTATGTATGTGCACTATGTATGTGGTACTCACAGAGGCTACAAAGGGGCATGAGATCCCCATGGAGTTACACATGGTTGTTGTGGTGGTTTGAATAGGTATGACCCCCAAAGACTCATATGTTCGAATTCTTGGTGCATAGGGAGAGGCATATTAGGAGGTGTGGCCTTATTGGGGTAGGTGTGGCCTTGTTGGAGGAAGTGTGTCACTGTCAGGGTGGGCTTATGATGTCTCAGAAGCTCAGGTCAGTTTTCTCATTGCTGCCTGCAGATCCAGATGTAGAACTTCTCCAGCACCATGTCTGCCCGCATGCTGCCATGCTACCTGCCATGACGATAATGGACTGAACCTCTGAACTGTAAGCTAACTCAAATAAAATATTTTTCTTTATAAGAGTTGCCATAGTCATGGTGTCTTGTCACAGCAATAGGACAGTTCTGAATCATGAGGGTGCTAGAGCTGAACCTGGTTCTCTTTAAGAGTATCAAGTGCTCTTAACCACTGAACCATCAGCAAGCATTTATGGAGTGCCTACTGTATGACAGCCATTGTTCCATTAGAAATGGGACCTTACATAAACAAAGAACCTAATGCAACTTTAATTACAGATTAATTACATTTAACTGTGATAGGAAAAATAAAGCAAGCCAAGGACATGGGGCATGGTGGATGGGCTGCTGAAAAATATGGATCTGGACTAAAGGAGTCTGTTTTGGTGGCACTTGAATAGAGAGCTGAATAAAACTGGCCATGTAGGATGAATGAATAAAGCCAACACATAGACAGATGCACTTGTGAGAATAGCTTTTCCAGAAACCACAGACAGACGGCCACCACCAAGGAGCCTCAAGGTGAATCAATCCCAGATTAAGAAGTCAGTAGAAGACAATTAGGAAACTAGTCAATGAGACATGTCAAACAGCTGAGGTGCCCCACAAACTCTTCCTTTGTTTACAGGGGTCTCCATCCTTCCTTTTAAATGTGCTCTTGTCTGGCTCAGTTCCCACCCTGTTATATGAAGTTCAGAAGAGGTCTTTGCACTGTTAATATCATGGTGCACTCACACAAACATGATACTAATTAACGAGCAGCTTCCCTTCAGCGATGCCTTGGGGTTTCCATTCCCTGCTTCATTGCATTTCAGCCATTTTGAATTTATATTCCTAGAACAGGGATTATAATAGTGAGAATATTATAGAGACCTCTCCAAAGTCATGTTACATGCATACAACTTTCAAAACATTGTCAAGGCTCATTAAACATGGTGGCAGCTTCCAGGGATGTGGATGGTCTCATCACCAGCACAGCTAGTCTACATGCAAGGAACCGTGTCTGAGGGACCTGCAGGTGCCATGGATCATGGCACCACCTGCTCCTATGTGGGTGTCTTCTAGCAGAGAAAGATGGAAATAATTGCCAATGGCCAGAATAACTGAATCACACCAAATGTGATTCCTGTTACTGATAAAGAATGATTAACTGAGGGTGCTGTGAAAAATAAGGTCAACGAACCCCTCCTCCAACACGGTTTTTGATGGCAAATGTCTGACTGAATGACTGAATGTAGGTTTGACACTGCTGCTATTCAGTCTGACATAAAGTACTGACCTTTCATGGTGGCGAATGATGCAAGCAGGCCCAAGGTCCAAGTAGAGGACAAAGGGGAGACAAGGTGTTTCTTCCTGGAGGAGGTGTCCTCTCTGGTTCTGACAAAGATCACAAAGATAAAGGAAATCACAGAAACCTATCCTGGGAAGCCTGCTACCACTGCTGTATGGACACCCCATGCTGGCTTACTTCAATGGCTCTCAGTGATGGACAACAAACAATGCTGGAACTATTGCTGGCCTCATTGTACTTAGAATTATCAATGAACCAGCTGCTATTGATTGTAGCTTCAATAGGGAGGTTGGAGCTGAAAGGAATGTGCTGACGTTTCCTTTGGAGGTGGTATGTTTGATGTGTCAGTCCTCACTATTAAGGATGGAACTTTTGAAGTCAAACTTACAGATGGAAATACATACTTGGGTGGAGAAGACTTTGACAACAAAATGGTCAACCATTTTATTGCTGAGTTTCAACAGAAGTACAAGAAGGATATCAGTGAGATCAGAGAGCTGCCCATCATCTGCACATTGCTTGTGCATGGCTAAGTGTACCCTCTCCTCCAGCACCCAGGCCAGTATTGAGTCTCTTTGTGAGGGAATCAACTTCTATACCTCCATTATCCATGCTGGGTTTGAAGAATTGACTTTGAACCTACTCCATGGCACCATGGATCCTGTAGAGAAGGCCTTCAAGGTGCCAAACTAGACAAGTCAAAGATCCATTATATTGTCCTGGTGGGGGGTTCTACCCAGAATCCCCAAGATTCAGAAGCCTCTGCAAGATTGCTTCAGTGTAAAAGAACCAACTATGAGCATTAGCCATGACGAAGCTGTTGCTTACGGTACAGCTGTCCAAGAGGTCATTCTATCTGGAGACAAGCCTGAGAATATTCAGGATTTGCTGCTCTTGGGTGTGACTCCACTTCCCCTTTGTATTGAAACCGCTGGCGGTGTCATAACTGTCTCTATCCAGCACAATCCTGCCATCCCTACCAAGCAGACACAGACCTTCATCTCCAACTCCAACAAACAGCCAAGTGTGTGCATTCAGGTATATGAAAGTGGAAGAGCCATGACGGAGGACAGCCACCTGCTTGGAGAATTTGGACTCACAGGCATGCCTAGTGTATCCCATGGTATTTCTCAGATTGAAGTCACTGTTGACATTGATGCCAATGGCATCCTCAGTATGTCTACTGTCGATAAGGGCACACAAAAGGAGAACAAGATCACCATCACCAATGACAGGGCCACTGGAGCAGGGAGGAGACTGAGCTTATGGTCAGGAAGCTGAGAAGTACAGAGCTGAGGACAAGAGGCAGAGATGAGGTATCCTCCGGAATTCACTGGAGCCCTACAATTTTAATGCGAAAGCAACAAAGAAGAGAACCTTTAGGTCAAGATCAATGATGAAGTCAAACAGGAGATACAGGACACATGTGATGAGGTCACCAGCTGGCTAGATAAGAGTCTGCCTGCAGACATGGAAGGAGTTGAACATCTGCAAGCAGAATGGGAGAAAGTCTGCAACCCCATCACCACTAAGCTGTAGCAGATAGCTGGAGGCATTCCTGGAGAGTGTCTGCGCCTTCCCTGGTGGGGAGCTGCATCTAGTGGTGCTTTCTCAAACCCGCCATGGAAGAGGTGAAGTAACGTCTAAGTAACAATGCAGCATTGTTCCACAGGGAAACATTTGAAGGACCCAGATTTAGCAAGTTCTGTGGCAGTTTTAGAGTTAAGTTGCTAAAATAAATTACTGGGTATTCTCAATACTTGAACACGGAACATGTACACAGGGAGAGGAAATAATAATGCACTTTATAAAGTACTATATTCTAAGTAGAAAATGCATTGTCTAAAATAAAACTATTTAAAATTGGCTCTATAAACACATTATCAGATTAAATATTTTTATTATTTATGTTTTATTACATTAATTTGTTGATGTGTGTGTGTGTGTGTGTGTGTGTGTGTGTGTGTGTGTATGTGTGTGTATGCATGCGTGTGATAGACCAGTCTATGTGGAGGTCAGAGGACAACTTTCAGGGCCTTACCTTCTACCATATGGGCCCTGGGATTGAACTCAGGTTGTCAGCCTTGACAGCAGACACCTTTACCTACTGAGCCATCTCACCACCCTATTGGTCATTTTTAAAAAAATATGCAGTTTCATATAGTCCAGGCTGGCCTTGAACTTGTAGCTGAAGATGACCTGGAATTACAGTTCTTATCTCCAGCTTCCCAGTTCTGGGATTACAGACATGCATTGGCCCAACCCAGCTTTTGTTTTCTTTGATTGGGGGATGGCAGAGGAATAATAAATATGCTTAAGTAATTTTACACTTACATACGAACATATATAAAAATAGACTAGTATAAGGTTTTTGTGGCCACCTACCATTAGCATCACCAACTCAGGATAGTCTTTTTTGTTGTTTTTGAACTATCCTTATTATCCTAGGATTGTTTGACATCAAATACTAAACACAACTGTTTTGCCAGAATATAAGTTAAATATACTTTAGACATTTATCTTGAGAAAGAGAAAGTTCTTGTACTTCTTTGAAAAGGGGCCTGCCTGTCAGGAGCTCCCTCATGTTGGTTCTAAAGCGTGTGCAGAGAAACTCTCTCTCCAAAAACAAAACAAAACAAAAAAAAGTGTGGCCAGGGTTCTGGAAAGCCATTAGGGAGTACCGGCCACTCAGATCAGTGGTCTCTGCTGCGACACCAAGTCACACCCAGCTTCTCCACCCCACTGCTTCTCCCCAGAGCTCCTGGTTCCTCAGACTCTCACACCTGCTTCCTGAGCTCAGCTGCCCTCCCAGGTCCCCTGTCACTCGCTTGGCCAGCTGCCACCCTTCCTCACTGCCCCTCCCCCCATGTTTGCTTTCTGGCCAACCTTCCATCATGGCTGCTTCTGAAATTCGAGGCTTATGTCACTTGCCTGCTTAAAATGCTTCCCTAAGTCTCTTGGCCCTGAAAAGAAAGTCAGTGCTCCCAGGCATCGACTTCCTGTAGACTGTATAGCTAACTCCTCAGGACCCCTGCTCTTCTCTTGACCTCCCAACAGCCTTGCATCCCTCCTCTACTCCTGACTGCTTAATTGACTTGACATTTCCTGACTTGTCCTGGTCTCCCCAAGTAGCATATGCCCATAGCGCTCTCCCTGTGTCCCCCCTTCCCTTCTCTTTTGTCACATCCGCCCACCTGGCTGGTCACCCTTGTAGTTGACAGCAGCCCCCACACGCCTTGCCCTTGTGTAGTGAAGGCTCTTGCTGTCAAACCTGGGGCCCAGGACCACATGATGGAAGGAGAGACAACCGACTCCCACACGTTGTCCTTTGATTTCTGCATTTGTGCTGTGGCTCGTACAAGTCCTTTTCCCCCAAATAAATAACTCGGGAGGCAGAGGCAGGCAGATCTCTGTGAGTTTGAGGCCAGCCTGGGCTACAGAGTGAGATCCAGGAAAGGCACAAAGCTACACAGAGAAACCCTGTCTTGACCCGCCCCTCCCTGCCCACAAAAAAAAAAAAAAAAAAAAATCAAATAAGTAAAATAAAGCAGAACAAAAGCCCACTACGTCCCCAAGAGCCCTACCCACTGTGCCAGAGTCACTGCACCGGGACTCTTGTCCATACGTGCTGTCTTTGAACTGCTTTCTTCTTTGTAAGTCTCCTTCATGAGCAGCCAGCTCTTTGAGCTCAGGGGTCTGTTATCTTGCTTCCCTGAACAACCTCCTGTTACCCACAAATAACAATGTTCCAGGAAAGGTCCTCTTTCCTATTGTGAACAGAAGAAAGCAGCGATCAGATTTACGATCAGGGAGCATCCTGGGAAGGCAGTGCTGAGCCCACAAACTCACCTGGAAACTTGCAGCTTTGTTCAGATCATAAAACACCAGGAAAAGACTCCAATGAGCCTCCAATGTGCACAGACCGCTCTGTTTTCCACATGAATGTGAGCTAAGAGATACTGTTTAGAAAGGGCCAAAGACTAACTAAGTTGAAATGCACACTGTGTTGAGATGCTGAGGGCCACTGGTAAAGAGGCGCTCGTTTGGTGTTTTGATAGAGATTCATCATACTGAGTTATTTGGCTTTTAAGGAATTGTGAAGATCACATAAATCATTTTTTACTGTATAAGTATTTACTAGTTGTCTCTCAGGTACCCTGCCTCTGGGATTCCCCAGAGTTTATATCACTCTGGTCCAGAGAAACAAGTCAGGCATGAAATGTGTCTGTTCTGTAGGCGAGTAAGCTGAGACTCAGGGAAGTGAGCTGAGATGTGCATCCATCTGATGGACTTGGGATTTGAACCAGTGCTGCCTCGGGGTGTCTGGTGCTCACATGTTTGCTGAACTTAGAAGAGATTTCTAAATCTCTTAGCTCAGAGGTCATTGTTGGTGGCTTTTAAGAAACTGTTTGGACAGGTGAGTGTGGCAGCTGGTGAAGACCAATTGGTAGTTGTGGTGAAGAGTTTGGGCTGGTAAGCCACACTTTCAGACATTTGGCAGTAAAGAGAAGGATCAACAGAACAGAGGCTTGAGGAAAGAGAAGACTTTGGTAAGGCTAGAATTTATGAGCATGATTATAAATTGGACCCAACAGGAAACAAAACAAAACAAAACCCCTAGCCCTTAAAAGCTAGACAGAGAAGGGCTAGAGAGTTGGCTCAGTGGTTAAGAGCATTTGTTGGCCTGACAAAGGACCCAGGTTTGATTCCCAGCACCACATAGAAGATCACCAGGCATGTATGTGGTACACAGACACACACGCAGACAGAACATACATATTCATAAAATAATGAAAATAAATAAATCTAACAAAGAACTAGAAAGAGAAAGCAGTAAGTTGTAATGTAGAAGCCAGGAGCTGGTGGAGCATGCTTTTAATCCCAGCACTCAGGAGGCAGAGTCAGGCCTATCTATGAGTTCAAGGCCAGCCTGGGCTACAGAGTGAGTTCCAGGACAGCCAGGGCTGTTACACAGATAAGCCCTATCTGAAAATAGAGCACACAGTGGGCTTTGGAGCAAACAGTTCTGAGTTCAAATGCTGCCCCTGCTTCTTGCTGTTAAATGTTAGTTCTCTATGTCTCCAATCTCTGAAATAATTTAAATGATTTCTGGGATTGAATTTGGATAAAATGCTCTGTACTTGCTGGCAGGGTATTTACAATAGTCCCTCCTTATTCCCTGCCCTACTCAAAATTAAAATTGCCTGATAAATTATGTACAATCATGAGGCATACTAAAAACAATTCCTTGTTTATCTAAAATCTGAATTGGCTGGGCATGGGATTTTCCTACATCTCCACTCTACCAGACCTCCCTAAAATACCTCTGCTCTGATGAACCATGATAAAACTTAAGAGGCCTTAGGGAAGATGTGAAATGATGTGCAGTGCTGCCCCCTACTGGTAGGTTTTGGCAACACCACCCACCTTAATAGAAGTGTGTTACCTGTACAGTGGGTTTCTTAATAGGTCATAGACAACATAGCTAACAGGAATTTGGTTACCTCAAACCCTCTAGTCTAAACTTCTGATAACTTTAGCTCCCACTAACACCAAATGAATTCATCCTTAGCTATGTGGCTTACAACTTTTCTTTGTGTTTTAAGACACGGCCTTGCTATGCAGTCCTGGCCGGCCCAGAACTCACTGTAGACACCAAACTGGCCTCGAATCCATAGTCTCCATGTTCATCCTTCCAAGGGATGAGATTATAGACAAGTGTCACCACAGCTGGCTGGCCTTTCACATTTTAGATAGGGTGAGTAAAACTATGTGTATATTTAGGACTTAAAATTGTTTTGGATTTCAATGTGCTATGTGTACCCCTCTAAAATTGTACATTTTCACTTAACAAAACCATGTTAAGGCCACCATCAGTACATTCATGTTCTTTTGTTATGACAGAAGTACATTGTGTGCCTTAAGTGCTATTGCATGCAAATACATGAAGAATTGATATGTAATCAGTGTTTGGTAAGGTCACTGACTTTTGCTATTGTGTATATATGCACACACATATACACACATAAACGTACATACACACATATTATTTTAGCATGGTGTTCTTGCAGAAGAACTTGGTAGGGTGGTGTGAAGATCTCCCTAATAGTGAGGAGGACACATGAGGCTTCTGAAGGCAACCCCGTGCAGGAGGAAAAAATGCTACAGCTCTCTCAGGAACTGCTCTCGTATCCCATGTTTGCAGATGAATAGTCTGTGTCTGGAAACTGACCTGCACATCTTTTTCTCACTTCCCAAGGCCTCCTGGACCTTGATAATGATATCTGTTCCTGCCATTCTTCACTGGTTGGTTTTGGGAGTTACCTACATCGAACTGGCCAGAGAGATGGATGTTCTTCAAACAGCACACCTCTGAAATGCGAGCCCAAGCTGCTCAGTGCACAACTCAGTACTGAAGCTGAGAAGCCCGGGCTGGCCAGGAGAGGAAGTCCACTGACTGCCCCAGGCTCTCAGGTGCAGTATCTGAACACCTGGTAGCAGGAACAAGGGCCAACAATTGTTCCAGGTCAGCATCTCTCACCTTGGGAAGTTTCCTAAGGGAACTCAGGACTAGTACCCATCTCTTTCCACATTGGATCATGATTATTTATATTTTTAACTGTTGTCAAAAGCAAATTCTTTGGGTTTTACATAGCTATGCCTCTTGGTTTAGAAATGGAATGGAAATCCAATATGAAAGAAAGTGACTGGTTCCTGAAGAAGTCGTGCAGGAAGGCTGCTGACAGGTGTCTAGACTTAAACACCTGCTGCGGATTAACAGCAGCACCTTCGAAGGAGGCAGGTCTGTATGGCATTACTTTGTATGGAGAATGTAAGGCCTTTATATCAAGAACAGTCAAAACATACATAGTGACCCACGTGACACACTGAGCTCTCTTATATAGTGACCCATGTGGCACACTGAGGTCCCCCATGTGGTCTCAGAAAGCAGCAAAACACTATTTAGAAAGCAAACAAACTCATGCTAAGGGCTGGGACACAGCTTAGTTAAGAGAGCATTTACCTAGCTTTCTCGAAGCCCTGGTTTCCACCCTACTTCCACACACACCTGTAGTTCCAGCTCTTGGGAGCTGGCAGCAAAGGATCAGAAGTTCAAGGTCATGTTTGGCTCTCCAGGGAGTTTCAAGTCAGCCTGGGATCTGTTAACTCATATTGTGAAACAAAACAAAACAAACCACCTTATATTCTAATGAGAATCAAGGTTGGTTTGTTGGTTTGGAAAGTACTGAAGTTGTTGGGGTTGTTTCTTGTTTTACTGCAAAAAGTATTTGCTGGGGGATATCTTTCTGTACACTGAATATATGTTGTTCCCATTGGTTAATAAGCTGCTTTGGCCTATGGCTTAGAGGCAGGCAGGAAATCCAAGGAGAGAGACATGAAAGAAGAAAGGCAATGGCAGAGAGTCGTGAGCCCGTTGCTGGAAGAGCACCACGGGGTCAGCAGAAGGGTAACGCCATGGCCACGTGGCAACATATAGATTTATAGAAATGGGTTGATTAAGATGAAAGAGCTAGCTGGCAAGCAGCTAAAGCCATAGGCCACACAGTTTGTAAATAATATTAAGCCTCTAAATGATTATTTTATAAGTGACTGAGGGACCTCAGGGCCAGGCAGGACTGGAGGAACTCGGAACCTGGAGAAAACACGTGGCTACAGGTATTGATATCTTTGAACAAATAAAAGCTTTCTGTGGGTGGTTCCCTTTTTAAAAAATTGGTCCTTCCTAAAGCTTCTCAGATGTGAGTTGAGCTTTGGAGATGAATTCATTTCTTTTCTCCCTGAGCAAGTTTACCTATGTAGTGATTGCTTCTTGCTCTTTGAGATAAATCTGTTCCCCCAAATGATCAACTCACCGGATACTGAGCCCTGCAGAGAAGGTAAGGGTATTGCCTTGTTTAGTAGCGAGGGATAAAAAGCATAACTTCCAGCAACTACTGCTTACCTCTTTTACAAACAAAAATAACCACGTTTGCTGCCACAGCATACCTAGGGTTGTTAGGAGCCCCTTCTCCCATGTCAATCTTGTGTTCTGCTTCTCAGATACCTTAAAATAAGCCCCTATTAAGACTGTGTGTATCTGCCAATAGAGAGATGCCAAAACTGCACCTGAATTAGGTGTCCTCTCTTGTGGGATATTAGTTGAGGATGTGTTACATTTGTTTATGCTGTGGAATATTTATTTAATGATGCAAAGCTGTGTTG
The DNA here is from genome assembly GCF_903995425.1 of Onychomys torridus. NCBI lineage: Eukaryota > Metazoa > Chordata > Mammalia > Rodentia > Cricetidae > Onychomys > Onychomys torridus. The sequence continues at coordinate 10,019,080 of NC_050448.1, forward strand.
CATTTTTTTATGTTGTATTTGTTTATCTCTGTGAAGCTGTGTTACTTTGCCTGTTTAAAACACCTGATGGTCTGATAAAGAGCTGAACAGCCAATAGCTAGGAAGGGGCTGCCAGGCAGAGAGAATAAATAGAAGGAAAAAAAGAGAAGGAAGAGGAGGAGGAGGAGGAGAGGGAGGAAGAGGATGAGAGAGAAGAGGAGAGGAGAATGTCAGGGGCCAGCCCCACAGCCAGACATGGAGTAAGAAGGAAAGAAATATATATATATAAAGGGAAAAACCCAGAGGCAAAAAGTAGACAGGATAATTTAATGTAAGAAAAGCTGGCTAGAAACAAGCCAAGCTAAGGCTGGACATTTGTAATATAATAAGTCTTTGTGTGATTGTTTGGGAGCTGAGTGGTAGGCCCTCAAAGAGCCAAAGTGTAGACAGAAGTTTATGTTCTGCCAGTAATTCCCAAATACCCAGCAGCCACTTCCAAAATAATTGATTTGGAGGCTTGATATTACTTAAAAATGCTTAGCTGGTAGCTCAGGCTTATTACTGACTAGCTCTTACACTTTAATTAACACATAATTCTTATCTATGTTTAGCCACATGGCTTGGTACCTTTTCTCAGTGTGACATTCTCATTTCTGCATCTGGCTGGCAACTCCTGACTCTGCCCTTCTCCTTCCCAGCATTCTTAGTTTGGGTTTCCTGCCTAACTTCCTGCCCAGCTACTGGCCTGTCAGTTTTTTATTAACCAATGAGAGCAACACATATTCACAGCATACAGAAAGACATCCCACAGCACCAAAGAGTAAAACAAAACAAAACAACCACTGTCCTCAACTTAGTTTTAACTTACTTCTAGGAAGTGGCTGGAATCTAGGAAGTGCAAGATCCATATGACTTACTCTAATGTGGTCTAAGCACACTCATACTCCACAGGTGTATTCTAGTGGTATCCTGTTAGAGTGGATTGGACAGGCTCCTTCAAGCTAGCTCCTTTTGGAAGTTACTTTTCTATTGTTGCGATAAAACACTGACCAAAGCTAGTTACAGGGAGATGAGTTTGTTTTAGGCTTATGGCTCCATAACTTTGGAGTGGAGGTAGTGGGCACCGGGGAGACATGCAGGCTGGAGCTCACATCTCCAACTGCAAACAGGAAGCAGAGTGCACTGGAAACAGAGCATGGCTTTTGAAACTCCCAGAGCCTTCCTCCAGGGACACACTTCCTTCATCCGTGCCACACTGCCTGAGCCTCCCCAAACAGGGCTACCAACAAATGGCCAAGGATTCAAATGCCGAAACTTATAGACACCCATTCAAACCACTACAGCCACTAATGATGCTCGCAAGGGCTCCATCTTCAGGAATTAATTACGTGATGAAGATACTGTTTTTCTCTTTTTAAATTTTTTAAAATTATTTTACATGTATGGGTGTTTTGCCTGCATGTATGTCTGTGCATTGTGTGCTATCAATGGCAGAAAAGGGCATTGGACCCCTGGAATTGTAGTTACAGTTGGCTGCGAGCTATCACAGGGTTGCTGGGAATTGAGCTTGGACCCTCTGGAAGAGCAGCAGGGCTCTTAACTCTCCAGCACAAGACCCTACCTTTTAATAGCATTACAGTGGGGATTAGCTTTCAATGTGTGCATGGAGGAGGGGAGGAAACACAGATATTTAGACTATAACACTATTTTAATTACTTAAAATTAATTTAAATTAAAATCTATGCCATTATGGGACAGGGTTCTTTAAAAAAATGTTTTTTTTAAGTTACACTAATCATTTAATTAATTTATTGTGTGTGGGCATATGCATATGTGCATGACATATCTCATATGTATTGGTCAGAAGACACTTGAGAAAGTCATTTCCCTCTCTATATATCACAGGACTTTGAGATCAAACTCAAGTCTTCAGGTTGAGTGGGCAAGTGTCTTTACCCACTGAGCCATGCCCACAGCCCTGGGATAGGACTCAGTGGGAACTATAAGCCAGCACAGCACCTAAGGGATCAGAACCACTTGAGGAGTTCTGGGAAGGCAGCCAAACCTACAGAATTGGGTTCTTTGAGCCTTAGGTCCTATATCTTAGCCAGTCCTCAGGGGACTCTGATGGAAGCTGGTTTTCACCACTGGCCTGTGTTTTGAGTACAGTAGTTGTATTTTCTTCATGAAGTTGTCACCAGGAAGGAGGCCTGACTTCCTTTATGAATTCAAACAAAAATTGGAGCAAAAGCAGTCAGCAGCAGCCAACTCAGTGTTTGGTGTCAGAAAAGCAAGATTTTTCTTTTCCTGTATTTTTGTTGTTGATTTTGCCTTATGAATTCAGGGCTTTTATCCTGTATAAAGTTTGGTCATGATGAACAGGATCAGCGGCTAAAGGGCTTTGAATGCTGCTAGAAGAAAGAGGATTTTGCTGGAGTTGTCATTTCAGAACTGGTAACTCCAGATTCTCTTGACCCGAAACCACAGAAGCCCAGTGCATTGCTTCCCAGGCTGTCCTTTAAATGCTCAGACTTGCAGCATTCATGTGTGCCTTGCTGCTTCCACTCGGCCATCTCCACCCTTAAGTCTTGCTGTTTCTGAAGATGAAGATGTCCTTTGAGAATTTTCCACAGAGGGTAACTTTGCTCTTTAACAAGCTGTGATAGAGCCTCAGAGAAGGTTGAACCCACAAAATCTCACATCACTGTCTATTTAGGTATAAGATGGTTGTAGAATATTGTTTTAAGGTGTTACTTTTGTTTATGTTGCATCTGTTTAACTCTGTGAAGCTGTGTTACTGTGTAAAACACCTGATGGTCTAATAAAGAGCTGAATGGCTAATAGTGAGTAGGAGAAAAGATGGGCAGGGCTAGCAGGCAGAGAGAATGTATAGAAGGAGAAATCTTGAAGGAGAGAAGAAGAAGCCAGAGAAGGAAGGGGATATCAGGGGCCAGCCACCCAGCTACACAACCAGCAATGGAGAAACAAAGAAAGATATACATGAATAGAAAAGGAAAAGCCCAGAGGCAAAAGATAGATGGGATAATTTAAGAAAAGCTGGCTAGAAATAAGACCAAGCTAAGACCAGGCATTTATAACTAAGAATAAGCCTCCATGTCTGATTTATTTAGGAGCTGGGTGATGGGCCCCTCAAAAGAGTAAAAACAATAACTTAAGATAGTGCTGAGCATGGTGGTGTGCAGGCCTTTAATCCCAGCACTCTGGAGGCAGAGGCAAGTGGATCTCTGTGATACATGGCAAATCCCAGGCCAGCCAGGATAGGGAAACTGCATAGGGAAACTCTGTCTCAAAATTAATAATAATTAGTAAATAGAAGGTAGTGATGCCTGGGTGATCAAGATAATAAAGAAAACATATTGTGGAATATTATTTTAACTAAGCAGAGATGTGTTACATTGTTCATGCTGCATTTGTTTAATTATGTAAAGATGTGTTGCTGTTTCACCTTGCCTGCCTAAGGCACCTGATTGGTCTAATAAAAAGCTGAATAGCCAATAGCTAGGCAGGAGAGGGATAGGTGGGGTTGTTGGGCAGAGAGAACAAGTAGGAGGAGAAATCTAGAAAAAAAAAGAGAGAAGAAAGAGGAGAGAATAAAGGAGAAAGAGAGAGACACACCAGGGTACAGAAGCCAGGCAGCTGCCCGCCAGCCAGACACAAGAGGCAGTGAAAGTAAGATATGCAGAAGGAAAGGAAGGTAAAAGCCCCGAGGCAAAACATAAATAAAGAGAAACAGATTAAAATAAGAGCTAAGATAAGGCCGAGCATTCATAACTAATAAGAAGTCTCTGTGTCATGATTTGGTAGCTGGTTGGTGGCCCAAAAGAAAAAGCCAGCTACAAAAACGTGCAGACAATCCTTTTCTCTGCTGACCTGGCCCTGGTGTGTTCTCCAGCTTCCAGTCTGAGGGACTGATAGAACTAGGGCATGCGTGTCAGAGGGCTTAGCAACATATAAAGAGCAGTATTCACAGAGCAGTAACCGCTGTAACAGTGGTGCAGGAAGAGTTGCCATTTCTACCTCAGCGTCAACAATAACACAGAAAGTTCTACAGGATCTTGTATAGACATCATTGTGTTTATAGAGTGCAATTTTTTTCCTTTCTGGCAAAAAATAGAAAGTATCCAAAGAAATGGGGAATATAAATGGGACAATTTTCTCACTTGCAAGCAAGAAATCCCTGCTTTGCTAAATGTCAACATGCCTGATCCCTGCATTTTTATATTATCCAAAATTACATCCTGAGCACATGGGCACTGAGTTCTGATTGTTACAAGTCACACACACAGATCTGCATTTTCTTCTGCTCACTTGAGCTGTTTGCTGCCTTTCTTCCCAGAATTGGAGGAACTGGATATTTCCTGGAATGATTTTGTCAGCGGAACCCTCCACTTGTTCACTGAGCAAATGCATCTGGACAGCAAGCTGAAAGTTCTGAGGCTGAGTGGCTGTGGACTTACCACTGAGGATGTTCAAACTCTGGGTAAGGTGATGCCTCCCCTAAGATGGGACTTCTCTCTGCTCGACAACTTGGAAAACAATAAAAGAACAGGGGCTGGGAAGATGGCTACGTTCATAAAAAGCTTGTCTTGCGAACATGAGGACCTGAGTTTGAACTTCAGAACCAATGGAAGCTGAATATGGCGGCATAGGCTTAGAATCACCATACCATGGAGACGGAGACAGGCAGATCCCTGAAGCCCGGAAGCCAGCCTGCTCAGCAAGCTCCAGCAAGTGAGAGACCTCTTTTCAAAAACAAAACAAACAAAAAACCCGGGAAGATAGAGGCACTTGAAGTACAACACCAAAGGTCATTCTATGGCTTCCCATGTATATGCACAACTGTGGGCACGCACACGCACGCACACACGCACGCATGTATACACACAGATCGAAAACTTAGAAACAGAAAACATGGCTTCCCTTGAAGTATCCTGTCGTCCTGACCCCTCAGGGGCAAGCAGTCAATGTTGTCTCTGCATGTGTTGGGGAGGCTGTAGATGTAACCGGCTTGTTAAATAAGAAACACAGAACCAATTGCAGAGTTAAAAACCACGAGGTCAGAGCAAGAGCGGGAAAACCTTACCCTTCACTGCTTCTGCTGTTCTTCCTCTCCACAAGAGACCTACTTCTGTGTGTCCTGTCTATTTATAGACTTTCTGTTCTGTTTTCTCATTGGTTGTAAACCCAGCCACATGACCTCCTCGTCACTGCCTGTTTGTACAGACCTCCAGGTCTTCTATGGTTGGTATTGAGATTAAAGGTGTGTGTCTCTATGCTGGCTGTGTCCTTGAACACACAGAGATCTACCTAGCTCTGCCTCCCAAGTGCTGGGATTAAAGGCGTGCACCACTACCACCCAGCTTCTGCTCTGGCTTGCTCTGACCTCAAGTCAACTTTATTAACATACAAATAAAATCACATTTCAATACAAATAAAATATCACTATATTTCCCCTTTTCTATTTTCATAAAAAGAAAAAAAAGGAAAAAGTTATAACTAATATAAGAAAAACTATATACAAAAGTACAATAACTATATATACCATATATACAAACAATAAATACCTAAACAATGTCTAGTCCATTTGCATTTGACAAATTCAGAGAAAATAATTCCATTATCTATCCTATTTTGGTAAGTACAGAATGTACCTGATTCACTTTCTATCCTAACTTATATAGCTAACGGAACTGTTTTATAACGTCTTTCAAATTTATACACTTACAGCTCTTAGTGAGTTTTCTGAAATCCTTAACAAAGATAATTATAACTATAACTAACTGATCTTCAACTCCCTCAGAGACCCAAGAAGGGAAGATCTCCAACTACAGTGGTCAAGAGCATGACTGGGGACTTCCGTGCCTTGCACCCCAGATCGTGGATAAGGGCTGAACAAAACTGACCAGACTCCCAACTGCAGGGCTTTTATGGTGCTATTATTGTAATGCTAGTTCACTCTGGGTCTCACAATCTCATCTATAAAATGGAAGAATTGGAGCGGATAGCAGTTAATCTGGTTTTAAATTCCAAAATAATATTTACCTCCTTTATTTTTCTAACCCACCTTTAAAAATTGATCAAAATGAGTTTTTTTAAAAACTAAAACTTGGTTTAGCTCGAACTAGAGCCTCAATTAAGTTAAATATACACTGAAAAAAAAAAGATAACATTTGTAAAAACTCATACTACTTACCCAAATGCTTTACTAAAATTTTTGCTGCTTTATTTACTTTTTTCTATTTTGATGAATTATTTTGGTTATTCCCTTATCTTCAGAGATTTGCATTAACAAAACGAGTGCCGAATGTCTTTTCTTTCTTTCATTCTTTCTTTCTTTGTTTTTGTTTTTGTTTTCGAGACAGGGTTTCTCTGTGTAGCTTTGCGCTTTTCCTAGAACTTGCTTTGGAGACCAGGCTGGCCTCAAACTCACAGAGATCTGCCTGCCTCTGCCTCCCGAGTGCTGGGATTAAAGGCGTGCACCACCGCCGCCCGGCTGTCTTTTCTTATTTGTCCCTTGGGAGGGTTTCAAGACTCCCACACCTCTGGTTGGTTCCTGTCCCACCTCAGTGGTTTTCTCTATGAAATGGTTTCAGGCAAGAAGGGGCAAAGTTTCTCCCTCTCCCCTCTGAGCCCTCGTCTGTGGCTGCTGCCTGGCCACCAGGCTCTGCTTCTTCTCTAGGGGAAGCCCTGCGTCTTCTCTCTCTAATGTTCAATGCACGTTACAGTCTTGGTGTCCAAGTGTGTTAGGTTTCCAGCTTGCCTCTTTTCTACCTGTGCCCAGTCTGGTGCCAAAGAGAGTGAATAGAGAGAGCAGACAAGTTGCGCGCAATAGATCCTGACTTCCAGAGAACAGCCGGGCAAGGACGCTGCCTCTGGGTCAATTGTTTACAGCTGTGGTTTGCTCAGGGACATGGCTCCCTGAGCTTTGGAAGGACTAGAATGCTGTGCTTGAACATGGAGGTGCTCACTCTGTTGTTAGGGACAGGATCCAGCTCCCTTTCTTCTCCTTGCTCCTCATCAGCAAACACAGTACCTGCCTCAGCTTCCATATTCCCTAGTTACTGGCGGTCCTGGTTGTGAATGACATCTTTGCCTTTCTGAGCCAGCGCCCACTGAATTATGGGATATTTGGTACTTAGGAGCCGCTCTTGAAATGATACCGGCACTTGAAGAACTGAGTTTATCCTGGAACAGCAATGTGGGAGGAAAGTTGCCTCAGGTTCTACGTACATTCCAAAAAGGGAGCAAGATTCAAACACTTGAACTTGTGGACTGCGCCCTCACGTCACAGGATGGGGAGTTTGTGGGTAAGTGAAATTTATAAGAGTTCTTCCCAGAAGAATGTAGGAAAGATGCCTGTCATTAGCAGCTGGGGACTGCCCCTGGTGCTCTTTGTCCCCAGGGCTGCAGTAGACTTCAGGCTAACCTATGGCTTCCGTGTGGACACTCTTCCTGTTTGGATTTATTCCCTTTCAGGTCACTTGCTACCTAAGCTGCAGAGACTTGAAGTATTTGATCTTTCCATTAACAGAAACATCGGCAGTAGTCTAGACATCATAGCACAAGGATTAAAAAGTACCTCAGGCCTGAAAGTACTGAAGTTGCATTCCTGCGGTTTATCCCCAAAGAGTGTCAGAATATTGGGTGAGTTACGATTGTTAAATTTAAGATTATGCATGTAAAGTATAAAATGTATTATGTGCCAGGGTTGATGAGGCACCTCGCTGGGTGAAACACCCAGGCCAGCTGCCCAAGTTTGATTCCCAGGACCATGGTAGAAAGAACAACTCCATAAGGTTGTTCTCTGATCTCCGTATATACACCTTGGCACTCACACACACACCCCCACTCACACCCACACACACTCATACACAATAGAGATAAATGAAAAAATTTTAAATGTATCATATAGCATATATGTTCTTTAAAATATATTAGAACATATGAACTTAAATATTCATTGTTTTATTTATTTGTTCTTTGTTTACTTGCTTCAGTTCTGGGAACTGAACCAGGGCCTTAGTGCATGTTAGCCTTATTTATTTTTGAAATTGTTCACAGTAAACTTACACTTTATTATTATGAAAAAGAAACAGAAAAACACAAAACAAAATAAAAGGACCCTCTTAAGTCAGGCTTGGTAGTATAGACCCAAAGGCTGAGGAAGTTAGGTTACAAGGTCAAGGCCAGCCCTGGTAACTTAATGAAAACATTTCAAATCAAAAGTAAGAAGAGTGAAGAGGCTGGGCTGTCTCAGTGCCAGGACCCCCACATGCCGGGCGGGTGGAAGGCTCAAGGCTGAGCACCACAGAACAGACAAGCTTTTAAACCGACTAGCTCTGAAAGGCCAGCAAATCTAAGGTATGGGTTGGACACTGGGTAGGTTTATTATTGCTGTTGAAGACATCAGCTTTATAGTGCTCAGTGACCAGAAGGTATTGATACTGATAAAATAATAATAATGGCTCTAGTGGTATCCATGGTGAGCACTTGCTGTCTGCATAGAGTGGTCTCGTTACAGGGAATGACACCATTGTCCCCGGTGACTTTCAGAGCCTTCAGTGCCCTTCTAACTGGCAGCCTGAGGAAATCTAAGGTCAGCACTCAAGTGTAGTTGGTGGTATAGGCAAGTGTCCTCAGAGATTCAGACAAGAACTGGTAGCAGCCAATTGTATCTTAGAGAGAGGGCTTGTGAAGTCTCTGTTGGGTCTGCTGAGGCCCAGTTGGCAGGGACTCTTCAGTTACCCCCGCCCCCTTTGGCTTTAGTAGGACAGATGTTACCTCCTCTCCTATTCTGCTCCTCTCCCTCCCTACTCGCCTGCCCACTGCCTCACAGTATGGATTTCAGGATGGGTTGGACCCTGCTTTGCAGATGATGCCTTTGCATCCTTGGATGTGCTGAGGACATTGGATCTCTCCGGCAACAAGGAGCTGGGCGGAGGCTTTGAAGAAGTGCCTGCTCAGCTGGCCTTGCTGGAGCATCTAGAAGTCCTGGATCTTCACCAGTGCTTACTCACAGCCGGTGATGTGGAATCACTGAGTAAGTGTACCCCGTGAGCAGAACCTGCAGAAATGCCTGGGAAGTTAGAGAGCTGGGGGGATGCCTGAATTCAAGTCATCAGAGTTTTGTGTGTGCGCTGAACACCCAGTAAATGTTAAAGAATCCAAGATTTGGTACTTGAAGGAGAAAAATTTGAACTTCTCTTGCCTTTTAGAAACAAGTGTTTTAGTGTCACAACCTTGATTATGTACAGGTCTGTAGAGAGAACACCAAAATGCAGCTTTTCAATGAGAGCATCAAGACACTAGAGAAAAGGCAGTTGCTGAAAAACAATTGGTGGTGTCTAATGGGTGGACATCACAACTTCAAATAGCAGTAGTTATTCTCCAACCGTCAATGAAGTTCTGTGGTTATTACCTATAATATGTAAATGCACTTTCCCATAGCAAGAAGACCGGAAATTATTCCCGCTCACATGTGGCCATACTGAACCTTCAAGATACTGAGCATGACTTTGCAAGAGCCCAAATGTCTTCCTGCCTCTTCTCTCTGCCTTTGTTCTGCAATCCTCATCTCATTGAACTCCTCTCAGGCCTCACTGTCCTCAGACATACCTGGCATCCTGTGGCCTTCGAGCCTTGACTCTTCCTTTGTTCAGATAGAGGGCAACCTCCAAGTTAGGAGTGGATCTGGTCCGGAATCTCTCCATTGCTCAAGTGGAGGTACCCGCATATTCCTGTCTCCCACTAAGAGCATGCTTAATATGCAAATGGATGACAAATAATAATAATATAGATTTTAAAATACACTTTGGAGAAGGAAAATAGTAAAAATAAAATTTCAGCTCTAACAACCACCTTTGGGGTCTGCTGAATTATTACTCAGACTTTTGTCCCTCAATCTGGAAAAGTATGAGAAGTTCAGTGTTCATGAAGGCTTTAAGTGGAAAAGTTCTTTTCACTTTCCACAGAACACTCATCTCTTCTGTCACAGGCCGAGGGATACTCTGAGTTACCTGGCTACCAGATCCCTGTGGCACAAATCCCAACACTGAGTGTCAAATCTTACATTGTTGCTCTCAGGGTTGAGAAAGTACTAGAGGAGCTTCACTGTCGGCTGCCGAACAGCACGGGAATAAGCCCCCCTTGTGTAGGACATGGGAGAGTATCCCAGGCAGCTGATGATCATGTAAGAACCATAGCAAATGGCATTGTTCTGCTGCTTGACTTAAAAAGATGGAAGTGAGATGCTGCTGTGATCTGCATGGCTTTGGACTTGGTGTGACTGGGGTGATGAGGAATGAAGAATGACAGACAGAAGCACAGAAAGGCTGACATCAGAAGGGCCGTGTGCTTTGATGAAGACACACTGACAGCCTGGAAACTCAGTGCATTTATTATATACCACTGAATATGGACGGAGTTTTATTGCATACAGCTGAGTACAGAGGGAGCTTATTATACACAGCTGAATAAAGAGGTGGTCTTATTATAGACATCTGAGTGAGGAGAATGTTTATTACATACATCCGAGAGAGGGGAATGTTTATTACACACATCTGAGAGAGGAGGCCGCTTATTACACACATCTGAGAGAGGAGGCTGCTTATTACACATATCTGAGTGAGGAGGCTGTTTATTACATACATCCGAGAGAGGAGGCTGCTTATTACACACATCTAAGAGAGGAGGCTGCTTATTACACATATCTGAGTGAGGAGGCTGTTTATTACATACATCCGAGAGAGGAGGCTGCTTATTACACACATCTAAGAGAGGAGGCTGCTTATTACACATATCTGAGTGAGGAGGCTGTTTATTACATACATCCGAGAGAGGAGGCTGCTTATTACACACATCTAAGAGAGGAGGCTGCTTATTACACATATCTGAGTGAGGAGGCTGTTTATTACATACATCCGAGAGAGGAGAATGTTTATTACACACATCTGAGAGAGGAGGCTGCTTATTACACACATCTGAGAGAGGAGGGATTAGCTAATCTGGGGGTCTCCATAGGGAGCAGTCTCAGGCTGCAGTCATCACAAGGAGGAAACTATGTTTGATACTTTCTGCAAATACTGTCAATATGCATACTTGGAGCAGGGGAAGGCCTTGCCATTCCTGTGGGACTGAGGCATTGGGGTCCCTGCCATGGCTGCTCTTGTGTCAACTACACATATTCACTCAGGATTTCATGGGTTCCCCACAATATGCATCCCATTTTCTACCTTATGATGCTAAATAATTGAATATTTACTTATCACTGCAAATAACTCCAAAGAATTACTGCTTATTTAGCTAGTAACTGCTGATTAGTCTTCCATTTGTGAGGCTCTGTACCATGGCCCATGGAAATTCAGACAGAATGTCAGTCCTCTAGGGCAGGAATAAAACAAAACCTATCCATAGCATGTGGTGAAATGTGAATTACTGTGGAGGGTACCAGGGAATGGTTACCTCAAGTGGGACCACGAGTCCTACTTTCTCTTCTTTCTCTTTCTTTCCCATATCCCCTCTCTCATACACACTTTTCTGTCTTGATGTTTTGGATACTGGCCCCCACTCTGGGGATGAGGTAGTCTCCCACACACAGTGCTCACCTTCAGTGAGGGAAGAAAACAAATATGTGAGGAAGAAAAGAGTGTGCAGTCATGGGTGGGGAGAAGATGAGTCACAGTTATTCTTTTCTGTTGCTGTGAGAAGACACCACAACAAAGACAGCTTACAGAAGGAAGAGTTTACTTGGGCTTGTGATTGCATGGGTCTAAGAGTGAGTTTACAATAGTGGAGCAGGGGCATGGCAGCAAGTGGCAGGTGTGGCCGGAGGAGCAGAAAGCTGAGGTGCACATTTGGAACCTCAAACACAAAGCAGAGAGAGAAAACTGAAATGGTGTAGAGTCTTTAAACCCTCAAAGCCTACCGCTATTGGCATACTTCCTGTAAGGCCATGCCTCCTAACCCTCCCCAACAGCACCACCAACTGGGAACCAGGTGCTGAAACATCTAAGCCTGTGGGGGGACATCCTCATTCAAACCACTACAGATAGGACAGTGACTGAGAGGTGTTTGGGTGGCCCTGGAAGGCTCCATAAGATAAGCTAGCTCCACAGGTCTCCTAGGATAATGATTCCAATGTTGGTAAGTGCTCCAGGGGGGCCTTGAAGCAGGCAAGTAGCAGGAAGATAGTAGACTCTGACTACCTGTAGCTCCAGCACTTGCTTACCAGCTCAGGGTTGCCTGGTATGGCTGGTGAGAGATGAGCCTTTGACCAGGTACAGGTTGGAGGGGTCACAGCAAGACTGAGGCTGTGACAAATTTATTCCAAGCAATCATTTTTTTACACCTCTATCAGAAACAGAATATAATGGCAATTGTCAGGATCAACACAATGGTAGTTGCCAGGATACACTGACGTCTGCAAGCCATACAGGGTCCACAAGATTCATGTCTAAGACCAACTGCTCTGTCACCTATCTACATGCTTCACTGGCTACTAGGGAACATATAGAATCACAAGGTGGCCTGAATGTTTCTCTGCCTGAGGGAGTGCCTCAGTTTCTCAGGAACTGAAAGGCTCACCCCAGAAGCCATGGACTGTAATCTGAAAAACCTATGACGCATGCCTCTCAAGGCAGCAGGACCAGGCCAACTCCACGATTCCCTGCAGCTCCTTTTGGCCCACCAGGCTCCTCAGGCCCCCTCTGCAATGCTGTCACTGACAGGCACATGCTCTGATGACTTGTCTTAACATTCTGAGAAGAGAATGACCGTGTCAGACATTAATGTGTGCCAGCACTAAAGGAAACTATTAAGAGCAAGCCATTTTATTTCTCTAATTCTCTTGTGATGCGGGTGTTTTATGATTAATGAAACTAAGCTCCAGAGAAGCTGGCTGGTGCAGATCTCATACAGGGTCACCTACCGCCATTGCTTTTGCGGTTGTGGGGTTTGGGCCTACTCACACTAGCAACTACTCTACCACTGGGCTCTACACCTCTTTTATGCCTTTTATTTTGAGACAAGGTTTCCCTAAGCTAGTCAGATAGACTTTGAACAACCAATCCCCCCTTTCCTCAGAATTCTAAGATTACATGTTTGAACTACCAGGCCCAGCTAGTTGCACAGTTCCAGGATTAGAACTCAGTCCCCTAAACCTTTGCTTTTACGTTTTAGTCCACAGAGAGACTTGGGAATAGAGAAGCCAGAAGAGCAACCTGGAGAGAGGCTGATTTGCCTGTGGTACAGCCTGTGTGGGGGTCTCAGGGAGGGTAGTGCCATACGGATGAGTTCAGTAGAAGCCACGCTAGGAAGACTGTGGGAGCCAGACGTTCCTACGACTCTGTGAAACAGTGCCTCATATGTGTCATTGATATTTCCACAGCTCAGATAATCCCTTTACTCTCAAACCTTCAAGAACTGGATTTGTCATCCAACAGAAAGGTGGGCGGCTCCTCTGAAAACCTACTCAGCAGGCTCCGATTTTTACCGGCACTGAAGTCATTACTGATCTATGGTTGTGCTTTGGAAAGTGAGACTTTCACAGCCCTTGGTAAGAGAGCTTCCTAGCTCCTAGCATGCACCTGGCAATGACCTGGGGGAGACTCCCCCCCCCCCCCCCCCCCGACACACACATACACCATGAACTTCATTCCAAGAAAAGGACTAGTCACTAAAGACTAATTGGGTGTTTGTTTATTTGTTGTTTATTTTCCAGAAAATATATTCTCTTAAAAGTGGTCTTAAAAGTTTTATGAATGACAGTGACATTTATTTTAGTTTTAGAGACAGGATCTCATAAAGCCCAGGCTGGCCTTGAACTTGCTATTTAGCTGACAGTGACTTCAAACTTCTGGTCCTCCTGCCTCTGCCTCCCAGACCTGGGAGTACAGGCATGCACTAGTGTGCTCAGTTTGTGTGGCACTGAGGTAGAACCCAGGACTTTGTGTGTGGTAGGCAAGCACTCTACCAACCAAGCTACAGCCTGAGCTCCGAGGAGCATTTTGCTTTACATTATATGAAGCCAACTCTAGAAGTCCGTGGCCAGCAACTTGTGATTTTGCTGAGAGGGAACATGAACTGAGGATGCTGTGAGTCTAATGGAAAGAGACCTTGTTTGTAACACAAATTGCTAGATGGTCTTTTAATAAAAATCCTGGAGCCAGATATCGGGGTAAATGCTGAAAGATCAGAGAGACAAAGGAACAAGCCACAGCCACGTCTCACCTCGCCAACTCCACGAATCCTCTGACTGAACGCCTCTGAGTCCTCAGCCAAAAGGGTCCAGTGGAAAAGGCCTTCGGCTGGAAAAGGCTTGAGTTCTCAGCAGAAAGGGGCTCTAGTTCCGTCTCCTCACACCTTACATACCTTTCTGCCCAGCTATATCACTTCCTTCCTTGTGCTGGGATTAAAGGCATGTGACTCCCAAGTACTGGGATTAAAGGCATGTGGTCACCATTGCCAGGCGCTGTTTTTCTCCTAGACTGAGTCAATCTCATGTAGTCCAGGGTGGCCTTGAACTCACAGAGATCCAGATGGATCTCTGCCTCCCAAGTGCTAGGATTAAAGGTGTGTGCCACCGCTGCCAGGCTTTATGTTTAATCTAGTGGCTTGTTATGTCCTCTGATCTTCAGGCAAATTTTATTAGGGTATGCTATTTATTTGTCGGCATTATTTACTGGGCTTCAGAAAATATGAGGTACAATGGAACCCACTATAAGAGGTTTTTTTTTAGGGAAGGGAAAGGTGGAGGTGGGTAGGCCTACCAAAAAGAAAGGTGTGGGCGGGGGGGGGGGGAGGAAGAGAGGGAGAGAGGGAGAGAGGGAAAGAGGGAGAGAGGGAGAGAGAGAGAAAGGTACGTGTTACCTCTGGTGAGAGGGACCGGGTAGAGCCTGCTTTTATAGGTCACCTTGCACATTCGTATATGGGCTTTTGTAGAGATGCCATGTATGTGCATAGATTACATGATCATGCTGTGTAGATTACGTGACCATGTTGTGCACAGATTATGTAGGACATAAGGCCCTGAAGTGACTAAACATTTTGCCTGACTGCTGACAGTGCATGCATGGTCATGTGACTCCAGAAGTGGCTAGGAATAATAACAGGGTATATAATATGTCACCACAATTATTAGTGTCTGTGTCTAGCTGACCACCCAGCATTCATTCCCCACAGCAACATATGCTCTGTTAGGAATCCTGAAGGCCATGCCTCTATCCTAGCCTATATCAAGGGTCTACCAGATTTGGAATTTCTTCCCATCATGGCTGGCAAGTGGAAGGAGGTGCTTAGAGGTAAAGGGACATTGCTGAATATCCCCCAAACATACCACTCAGGTAAACCAGCACTTTGTGCATACCGTACTGGGGTCCCCAGCACTATTCCAGTTTCATTAATTCCTAAGAAGACTCAAGTCTCAGCATATAGCTGTATTCATAGCAAAGATTTATTACAGGGAAAGGACACAAAATAAAACCAGGAATTAAAATGTTTGTGAGGAAAAGCCCCAAGGAACCAAGTGCAGTCTCCCAAGAGTTCTTTCTTAGTGGAGCTGCACAGGGCACACTTAACTACTCCAGCAACGAATTGTGACGTGTGTGACGTATTCTAGTGGAATTCATCTGAACCTGTAAGCAAGGGTTTCATTGAGGTTTAGTCATGCAAATATCCTCTCAGGAATTCCAGACTCACAGAAGGAAACTGGTAGATGTCATAGTTCATATTATTAATACAAGTGGTTTAGGCACTGGAGTGGTGTCCTGAGGTGACTGGGTTGTGTCTTACCTCATCAATGTGTCAACCATGACAGACTCAGATTTGAGTGGGTTGTTTTTAGAAGTGCTGGGATCTGTAGGAGCTGTGGTCCAGTCAGGGGTAGGAATACTGGAGCACCCTCGGTTCCTGCTGCTTTCTCCTATTTCCTGGCTGTCATGAGGTGAGCAGCTCTGCTCCACCACTCTCTCCTCAACAAGACATTGTGTCATCAGAGCCTGAAGTCCTAGAGACAAATCTTTGCTCCTTTGTTTCCCTTGGGTTGTTTTGTCTTGTCCTTGACACAAGGTCACACTATGTAACTCAAGCTCAGTTCTTCACCCAATCCTCCTGCATGATGGCATTATAGGCAGGTACAACCACACCCAGCCTTTGGAGATATTTTGTTACAGCAACAGAAATCTGACTGACTAGACTAGTCTTGGCTCCTGAGGACACATTACCAGTCTCAAGAATTGTTTAATTATTAATATCTTTAAAGTGTTATCCTGATTCAATATCCAAAACAAAACAAAACCCCCACCACATTCCCTAGAAGCATAAGGTATATTCTCTGGCTTCAACCACTGAAGAAGATACAGGTTGTTCCCCAAATAAAAATTTAAACCAACAAGAAACCTAAAACACTCATTTTAAGTGTGCACATGGCTAGAACTGTGGACTTGGGTGTGAATTAGTCACTTTACTCGAAGTTGTGAGAAAATGCCTGGTGAAAGCAGTTTAAGGAGGAAACCGTCTGGTTTTGTGCGCAGTTTGAGATACAGAGCCGGGGCAAGGTCACATGACAGCCACACTAAGGGACAGAGAGATGGATGTGCCTCAGGAGTGTCTTAGCATCTCTGGAAACACCCTCATAGACACACCCAGCAGTGTGTTTCCATGGTGATTCTTGGATGGTGGGGGAAACAGTCCTGCTTTTGATCCTTTACAATTGTGCCATGGAGCAGACAGGTCCACAGTTAAATTAAATAAATGTACCCTATTAATGATAAGGTTATTTTCTAGTAACTATTCCTAAAACCACTTAAAGAAGTCTGTATTTGGAGAACCCTTGCTCTCCTTTCAGCCCCACATACTTGGTCTTTTCTGTGGACTTCTGCCAGCCCTGTGCCAGACTGTAAACCTTTCAGATTTGATGATTTTAGCATGGGGCCATGGGATGTCTACAGAATATCTATGTGTTTGATGGGGTCTATGACTGCCTTAAAGTTGGTTACAATCACCCTGTGGAGCAGTGTTCCATTCACCTGACGACACACCGGCAGTCAGATCTAGCTCTGGATCCTGTGGCCTGTGTGACTGCAGGTTCCCGAGACCTCAGCATTTTCACTTCCTCATCTATAAAATAGAAAAGTGTGACAACTGCATGGACATCATAGGGGTGTAAAAAACAAGTGGCTTGGATACATATACAGTTCTGGGAAAGCTGCCTGGCTCATAATGCTCAACAAATGTTAGTTGTTAATATTATTGCAGAATCTGTAAATTTCATTTGAAAGCAAATTGGTTTTCCTCAGTTTTAAAATGGCCAGGACAGTTCCTGTAGTAGCTCAGGTAGAGCCCATGTTCCTGAATGTGACCTAAAAGGGCCACATGAGCTGGCTCCAGCACCCCTCTACCTCTTTGACCCAGCCTCAGGCAGATTCTTGCTGACCCTTCAGTGTCTCTGAGTTCTCAGCTGCTCCTGTTCTGATCTCTGGAACATTCGGCTTCCAGTTTCTACCCTTTCCTGGTAGTTCTCACACAATTTTCAGGTCTAGGCGTGACTATTGATCCTTAACACAGTCACCAGCTAAATTCGGAGCCTCTTTGTAGCCTATGTCAAAATTTATAATTAAGGCAAAATGTGTGGTGCCTGCCTGTAACACCAATACCCAGGAATCTGAGGCAGGAGGATCACAGGGCGGAGGCCAGCCTGTAGTAGGTAACAGACTTCTTAAGGGAGACTATAATTCACCAAATAATTAGGTAGGCCACAAAACAGACATTTTACTGCTTGATATCCATTTGGAAAAATTGCAGAATATAGTAATTTTGGGAACAATGTGATGTTTCATAAATATACCTCCTAATTGAGAAAATTTTATATTGCTTTAGAAAAAAAATGTTGAAGAATGGCAGATCTCAAGAGACAGCTTCTTCTACTTCAGCTGTATAATCAACAAAGAACAAGGGAACTATTATATAAAAGCACATTATTGACATAAATCTACCACTCAATCCGATATACATTCTATATCACTTTTATAAGAAAATTGGAAAATTTGACTTTTCTTTAATTTAGACCTGTGTGCCATGAGTGGGTAGGATTTCCTCTTGAATACTTGATAAAGAAAGACAGTTAAAAATGCTTATTATGCTTGGGAATAAGTTGTTATGATTAACTTTAAACTTAGGAGCCATCTGAGAATTAATTAGTATTTAAAAACTCCATCCAAAATGTGTTAGTTCCTTTCCTTGTGTCCTCATTACTTTTCTATTTCTCTGTAGAGATACCATGACCAAGGCAACGTATATACGGAAGCATTTAATTTGGGGCTTGCTTAAGGTTTAAAGGATGAGTCCATACCATCATGGTGAGGAGTATGGCAGCAGCAGGAGGTAGTCATGGTGCTGGGCAGTAGCTAAGAACTTGCATCTGAATCACAAACAGTTGGCAGAGGGAGAGAGACTGGGCTTTGTGGGTGTGAAACCTCAAAGCCCACCCATGATGACACACCTCCTCCCACAGGGCATGCCTCCTATTCCTTCCCAAACAGTTCCACCAACTGGGAACCAAGCACTTGAGTACATGAGCTTATGGGGACCTTCCTCATTCAAACCACCACACTTTGACTGGGTAATTGCATGAAATAAACGCAAATGCAGCTTGAGTCTTAGAGAAGCTTGACCCCATCTCTGAATTTCAACTAGGACCAAACATTGGCATAAGTACCAATCCAGGTGTACTTTGAAAATTCTGACCAGTTTTCAGGGCTCCTTAGCCCTTTCTCCTTCCTAAGTACAAAAGAAATAAAAGAAATCCCAGCTAATGGGGAATCCCATTTAACTAAGTCTAGCTTTCTAATATTGCCAATAGAGTCCCAAAGACAACCTTTTCAGCCCTAGGCATATTCATAGACTGCTCTGGCCCTTAAGGTCTCCCATGGGACCCAAGTTACTAACACTCTTATCATTACAATTTTAGCTGAAGCCTCTGTTCACCTCCCTGCTCTGGAAACACTCAACCTTTCTTGGAACAAGTGTGTTGGTGGGAACCTGGAGCTCCTTCTTCAAACACTGAAG
This sequence comes from Onychomys torridus, assembly GCF_903995425.1. Classification (NCBI taxonomy): domain Eukaryota; kingdom Metazoa; phylum Chordata; class Mammalia; order Rodentia; family Cricetidae; genus Onychomys; species Onychomys torridus. The sequence continues at coordinate 10,038,139 of NC_050448.1, forward strand.
CTGTCAAGGTCACTCCGAGTACTGAGGCTGAGTAGCTGTGCCCTGGTGACAGAAGACCTGGTTCTCCTGGGTTTGTATTAACCCCTCCCAGGACAGTCTTGGCACAAAGCAGGGACCAGGTGGCAGACCTGGGGCTGAGGGGGCAGGTGGCAGACCTGGGGCTGAGGGGCCAGGTAGCAGACCTTGGGCTGAGGGGCCAGGTGATAGATCCAGGGTTGAGGAACCAGGTGGTGGAGCTGGGGCTGAGGGACCAGGTGGTAGATCTGGGCTGAGGGACCAATTGGTGGACCTGGGGCTGAGGGATCAGGTGTCAGACCTGGGGCTGAGGGATCAAGTGTCAGACCTGGGGCTGAGGGATCAGGTGTCAGACCTGGGGCTGAAGGACCAGGTTGTAGATCTGGGGCTGAGGGACCAGGTGGTAGATCTTGGGTTGAGGGACCAGGTGGTAGATCTTGGGCTGAGGGACCAGGTGGTAGATCTTGGGCTGAGGGACCAGGTGGTAGATCTTGGGTTGAGGGACCAGGTGGTAGATCTTGGGCTGAGGGACCAGGTGGTAGATCTTGGGCTGAGGGACCAGGTGGTAGATCTTGGGCTGAGGGACCAGGTGGTAGATCTTGGGTTGAGGGACCAGGTGGTAGATCTTGGGTTGAGGGACCAGGTGGTGGAGCTGGGGCTGTGGCAGCTTCCTTTTCCCCAGTATCAGCTTTAAATAAAACTCTGGTTAAACCAAGCAATGTAATTCTGAAGCTGAAAGACCAGGGAGAGTGTTTCTGAAGATAAGATGGTGGTGAGGAGGGAGGGTGGTTACCTTTGCTTCAACACCCCTCGCTGAGTCCATCCTCTACGGTTTACTTGCACAAACTATGCCCTAACCACGTGGTACTATTAATTTTCCCCAAAATGACTCTAAAATGCCTTATTTAAATAAGAAAGGGTTAAGGATCTGAGGATGTATCTGATCAGTAGAGCTCTTGACTAGCATGCATTGGGTCCTGGCATCTCAAAATAAGTTAATAATATAAAAAATTAATGACAGTGAGCTGAGGAGATACCTCACAACTAAGAACGCATAATGCTCTTGCAGAGGACCTGTGTGTGGTTCCCAGCGCCGACACTGGGGATCCACAGCTTGCAGGGGCACCTGTGGTTAGGTGTGGTAGTTCCACACAGACACATACACTCATATACAATAAAAATATATCTTTTAAAGTTAAGTACATAAAAATAACATAAAATAAAGAAAAAAACATACCAGGTCGTGGTGGCACATGCCTTTAATTCCAGCACTTGGGAAACAGAAGCAGGTGGAACTCCAGGTTCAAGGCCAGCCTGGTCTACTTAGTGAGTTCCAGGACAGCCAGGGCTACACAAAGGGACCCTGTCTCCAAAAAAGAAAAAAGAAAAGAAAGACAGACAGAAAATAAAGGAAGGGAGGGAGGGAAGGAAGAAAGAGAAAGAAAACAGCTTGTCATCATAATTGAACTGAGTATCAATTATTACAGATAGAAGCTTGCTGAAGGCTTTGAGTGAAGTTCATTCTTTCTGTGTCAAAAAAAAAAAAAAAGACACAAGAAGGCTTAAAGAGGTACTGTAGCACAAACCTGACACTTGCCCTAGTACAGTTTAGAAGTATGGAAAGAAAATTAAATAAGGAATAATTTAAGTTATCAGAGTCCAGGCAATGTACCTTAGCCCAATGTCCCCTCGAATTACAATCCTGGTGTTCACCTCCATCCGGAGCAATGGAAAGCCTGTTGTCTCCCATCTAGCTTTGGGAACCCCCATCACTACTCTGCTACCAGCTCCCTGATTTCTGGAGCCACAGTAGTCCTCGAGATGAGCTGACCAAGGCAGTGGGGGTGGGGTAGACCGGGGTCCCCAAAAGGGCTCCCTTCCATGAGATCAGCTTCATGATGGGCCGAAAGAGCATGGAGCAGAGGACAGACCTCAGTGGCTGTCAATAGAGGCTGTCAGAGAGATATTCCACAAACCATTGATTTGTGGGTTCGGTGAAAGACTCCCAAGATCCTTTCTTCTAAGATTCTGCATCATTTATCTCTTCTTCCTAACCTTTTACTGATTCAGATGAAGAGCAATACAGGTGCCATTTGCCTTGGGTAACTTGCCTACTTCCTATTGCAGAAGCCATCATCTTCTCTTAGGCCACAATATGATAAAGGCTATTCAAAGAGAAAACTATCTTGTGTACCAGAAGTCTCTAAAGTGAACAGAATAGTTTGTACATTGGATTTACTGTTAGGGATGGTGATATAACTCAGTAGTGGAGTACTTACCTGGCATGTTTGAGACCCTAGGCTCAATTCCCAGCACCTCCAAAATGAATGTACTCAGTCAAATAATTGTTGGATGGATAGTTACATAGAATTAACAACCAATGAATAACTAGTCAGTGTAGCAGAATCTTAAAAGTTCTTATTAATAAAATCAAACTCAGAGCCAGGTATTGGGGTGAATGCTGGAAGATCAGAGAAGCAGAACAAGCCACAGCTACCTCACCTCACCAGTTTCTCAGCTGGTCTTATTTCTTCAGACTGCAAGCTTCTGAGTCCTCATCCAGAATGAATCTCAGCTGAACTGTGCTGCTCAAAGCCTAAAAGCTTAGCCAGCTAAATGCTTCTAGTTTCTGGTCTTCTCGCCTTATATAATCTTTCTCTTTCTGCCCCCACTCCCTGGGATTAAAGGCTTGCTTTCTGGGATTAAAGGTGTGAGTCACCGTCACCACGCCTGGCTGTTTCCAATGTGGCCTTGAACTCACAGAGATCTTCCTGGCTCTGCCTCCCAAGTGCTGGGATTAAAGGCGTGTACTACCACTGCCTATTCTCATGTTTAATATTGTGGCCATCCTGTTCTCTGACCCCAGATAAGTTTATTTTGGGGTACACACAATATTTCGGGGAACACAATACCACCACAAGTCAGCATTTAACAGCAAAATGGCTGTGCACCAAATGGTCCCTAATCAAAGCCAGTGAGCCATTATCCTGTGCATTTAATTAGGAAATATCTGCAGTAGGGCAGGGAGCTCAGTGGAGTGAAGAACTTAAACTAATGCAAAAGTGAAATTCTCCCAGTTGGGGCTTAGAAAATGGAGAGAGTCTGTTTTGGAGGTGTCTATGGGATACATAGAGATAAAGTTTCTCACTAAAATGCTTTCTGATGCCCCAAACGAAACCACTAGCTAAAAGTAAGTTATCAATTGCTACTAATCTCAGAAGAGGTGCATTACTGGAAATGAGGAACAGCCAAAGGAGAGAGCATCCTTATTTATATTTAGAGTGATTTTATTTTCCAGCCTCAGCCATGCGGACAGGCCACTTAGCGGAGCTGCAGAAGCTTGACCTGAGCTACAACAACAGCATCTGTGACACCGGATGGGCCATCTTCTGCCAAAACCTCTGCTTCCTTAAAAAGCTAACTGAACTAGACATCAGCCTTCGGCCATCGAGTTCCCGGAGTTGTGGGCAATGGTTTAGGCACTTATTATGTGCTGTGACCAAACTTCCTGTGGTCACTGAGATAGGGATGAGAAGATGGGCTGTCCCAGCCTCACAGGAGGGGGACTAGAATGCTGCTTTACCCATGACCACAGAAGGGGCATTCAGTTTAACCATGGTGGGTTTCAGTGGGCTGCTCCCTAAGGAATGAACACTTCTCCAATGGAGCAAAAGAATGTGAATGAATTGTGGGGGACCAGCCCCCATATTTATTTACCCCAGGAACTCTTGAGGAATGAGAGATAAGAGACTTAGTTGGACATAGAGGGGGAGAGAAACAGAGAGAGAGAACACAGGATAGCCTGGAGCAGGCCTGGATCTTTATCCACCAGCCCAGAGCTTTATTCCAAAGGACTATTTATAACAACGCCAAGCGGTGGAGCAAAAGACCTCCCCCTTGCTAGCTACAGTCAAGTGTAGAGTCTTACAAACACCTGGTACCCAAGCTCGTGGTCTAATCAACCTCCCATGCAGTCCTGCTGGATACAGCCACTAGGAAACCTAGTGGGCTCCAACAGGTCCCTCTTCTTTATATTTTAAAAGAAAAAAGCTCTTGATGCAACTGCATCAAACTTAACATAATAATTCTAAAACAGAACTATACAAAATTATAATTACTATTCTCAACCTTCCTACGAACCTACTCTCAACCTACAAGCCTACATTCAAGAACAATTTCTTAATAGAACTATACAAAACATAACATTAATTCACTCACACACACACACATACACACACACCTGCACATGCACACACATGTACACAAATACACCTGTATAAGCACACACCTGTACACACATACACCTGTATATGCATACACATATACACAGACAAAATAATTATAATAATAATGTGTGTCTTTAGTATATCTTACAAAACAAAGATGATGTTTTAGAGCAGAATTTTCATTTGTTTGGGATGAATAATTAATCCATCTACTATTTAGGAATCCCACCAAAGATGTTCATATTTTGGTAATGCATCTGATTTATTTATCATTCTGAGATTTTCTGCCTTGTTTCCCTATATGTTTACATGTGTTCCACAAAGGTGTGTGTGTGTACACACACATCTATGTATACAATTCTACTGTGAAAAACACTAACTGTAACATTCTCATATTATCTTTTTTGCATGTGTATGTATGTGTGTGGTGTGTGTGCATGTGTGTATAAGTGTTCACATGTGTCTTGGTGTATGTATGTGTGTGAGTGTGTCTGCACATGGTGGCCCAAAGATGCTGTCAGGTGTCTTCTCTGCCTCTGCTTTTCATTTGCTGAGGCAGTGTCCCTCACGGAACCCAGTCTGTCCAATCAGCCGGCTTGCCAGGGATTAGCCAGGGATTCCTTGTCTCTGCTTCCAGGTGCTGCTACCTGTGCCTGGATTTTATGTGGGCTCTGGGGATCCACACTCTGGTTCTCATGCTCACACAGGAAGTGCCTTATCCACTGAGGCTTCCCCCCAGCACTCCGTTGACTATCATTGTAAACTAAGATTTGTCCTATTATAGTTTTTTCTTAGATATAAACTGTCCGCAATAACAATGACACCATATGTAAGTTGTTTTTGTTTTTTATTTGTTTTATGTAGCCAATAATTTAAAAGACAGTGTCAAAATCACATTTTCTATAATAAAATAAACCTTTTATGGACAGAACAAACAAATTCTAATAAACATTTCCTCTGGAAATTTCTTGCTTTTTGTCTGTTAATGAAAGCTTTTGTGTTACATTACACAAATTTTAAAAGTTTTCATTTCCTAGAAGGTAATTCAACAAATAGTGAGGATGTTTGCTATACGTTTGTATTCTGATACATGCAAGTAAACTTTGTTTTTTCCCCTACATGATACTATATGAATAATTAGAAACACAGCCATTGATTGCTTAAAGATGTATAAGTGTAAAACCCATGTGATGGTTCAGCTTGTAAAAGTTCTTGACAATCTTAGTTAAATCAAGCCTGGCAATCTTAATTCAATCCCCAGGACCCACATGAAGCAAGTTGTCCTCTGGTCTCCACACATGTACCATGGCATGCACATGCCTCCTCCAATAATAAATTTTAAAATATGATAAAGTTACATTTAAAATCATTACTGTTCAAAAAGCAAAGTCAAGAGGATGAGGTGGTTTTGAGAGCATTAGAAGGGGGTGCTCTATGGATTCCTTTCTCTTCAGTGTCCCCCATGAATTCATAAGCATCTATGTTTATGCAAAGACCTGTGTGCAAATATTTGCTGAAGTTTTATTCATAATCAATAACCTTTCGATAACAAGGGAATGCTTAAACAGATTGCAAGACTGGGCCATGTGCCCAGCAACAAGGGGCATAAGCTGACCAGACCCACTGAGCCTGTGATCTTCCAGTGAAGCAAAAGACTCTGTCAAGGCAATAAGTCAGAGAGCCAGAGAGGAGGACACCCAGTGTCCTCCTCTGGCCTTTGAAGGCGTGATCACCGGCCCAAGCACCTGCACACTCAGGCATGCAAAGAGGAATCAACTACTGACAGATGTAACAAGCCAGTCCTAGGGGTTCTCTATCCCTGGGCCAGAGACAGAGCAACAGCAGCAGCTCTGTACCATGCCATGTGGCTGGTGGGAACAGATCTCAACCAAGTGCAGAGGCACCGGACAGTCGGACACCATTACAGTGAGCGAGCACAGGGTGGGGCATGGAGAGAGGGGGAGGTGGAGCTGTTCATGGGCTAGGGAGAGAGGCAAATCTGAAGAGGTGAGGGTGGTGAGGAACACGCTTGTTGTGAAATATTCCTTTACCCTGTGTGAAGATGTGTCGTGGTGATTGGTTTAATAAAAAGCAAAATGGCCAATAGCTGGGCAGGAGGTATAGGTGGGACTTTTGGACAGAGAGCTCTGGGTAGAAGAAAGGTGGGGTCGCCAGTCAGATGCAGAGGGAGCAAGACATGCAGGGGAGAAGTAAAAGCCACTAGGCACATGGCAACGTGGAGCTGAACAGAGATGGGTTAATTTAAGTTATAGGAACTAGTGAGCCAAGCCTAAGCTACAGGTTGAGCTTTCATAATTAACAATAAGTCTCTGTATTGCTTTTTGTGAGCTGATAGCCCAAAGAAAAATTTAGTTACAAATGCTAATGTAAATGGCTTGCTTACTACCCAAGTCCAAGGCGAAGTCTGGGCCCGGGCTATTGCCAAGAGCCAATCTTGGTCTGAGGCCCTGAAGCAACTGAGGGGGCCTGAGTTGATGTCTGTGGCTTCTGTCGCCACTGAGGGCTGTGCAGAGGCCTGCAGTCTGGGCCGCCACCTGGGGCCATGTTTGCATCCAAGAGCCATGCTGCCTCGGGGGGCCATGCTGATCTGAGTGGCCTTCACTGCCACATCCCCATGGCTGCTGCCAAGGACCATGTCTGAATCTGTGGTCCTACCACAGCCAGGATCTGTGTTAATGTTTGGTGGCCTATGGTGCCACCAAAGGCCACATGGATGCCCAGAGTCTAGGCCACAACCTGTGACCATGTTGGTGTCTGAAGGTTGTGCCGCTGCTGGGGCCATGCCAATTTGAGTGGCCAGCACTGTCACCTGGGGTGATGGTCCAGGCCAGGGCTGCTGCCGAGGACCATGTCTGAGTCCATGGTCCTGCTGTGGCTGGGTCTGTGCTGATATCCCTGGCCTGTGTTACCATGGGGGATAAGGAACCATGCTGTGTTCAAAGAGGGCCCTGCTGAGCTGGCCCTGCCCCTCACTGGCCCTAGGATAGCTGGCCCTGCCCCTCACTGGCCCTAGGATAGCTGGCCCTGCCCCTTGCTGGATACTGTAGCAGAAAAGCTGGACCCCACAATCAGGAAAGATGGCCCCACCCCTCACAATGATGTGTACCTCACCTGGTACACACTAGAGCTGGGTCTCATAGGTGTGTCAGCCCTGAGGGCTGAGAGCAGCAGAGATGACCCACCCCCTTGTCTGCCATGTGGTGGCATGGGTGAGGGAAAGATGCCCCATCCCTTATTACCCACAGCAGGTGAGAGAGCTGGCCCCAGGATCACGAGAGTTGGAGAACTAGCCCTGACCCTCACCAGCTGCAGCACACAGGAGACCGGACACTGCACTCCACCAGGGCAGCACACTAGAGCTGACCCTGGTGGTGGTGGTGTAAGTGAGCCAGCCCTGAGAGCATGAGAGGTGGCCCTACCGCCCCTACCACCCCTCCCTCCATGCCCCTCTATAGCAATCCTTGGGAGAGAGGGCCCTGCACCTTGCTTGGGAAAAGACAATGGAGCTGGCCTTGGTGGTGTGAGTCTGGGTGAACTGAATCTGAGGGCCTGACAGCAGGAGAACTGGTGATGATGAGGGAAAGCTGGTGAGCTGACCAGCACAGCTACCACCCAATCCAGAACCAGGGCTGAGTTGACCCATCTCAACATCCACCTCATCTATGAACTGTTAGAGCTTGAGAAGGAAACAAACCTACGGATCCAAAACTGCAGGATCTTTGTGACATAGGACAACAACAGGGTGTCCAAGAGGAGCCCCAGGAAAACCCATTGTCCATCCATGGCGTAGCAGGGGCCAGAGATCTCAAACCAGACCAACGACTCGTGGCCATGAACACTTGGAAATGAGGATGAAAGGACTAAGGGGTGGACTGTGTGACACTCGGGGTCACACCACAGCTTCCACGATGAGATTCTTCTCCCTTTTGTTTTGTTTGGTTTTGGTTTTTCTTTTAAATGTTGTTTTGTTTTGAGGGGAGGTTGCAAGGGTGGAGGATGAATTCAGATGGGATTGGATAAATGATATGAAATCTGCAAGGAATCAATAAAAGTTTGAAGAATTAAAAATAAAAAGTCTGTCCCAGGGCCAGTGAAATAAAGGCATTTGTCATGAGGCCTGTTGATCTGAGTGTGATCACAAGCCCCACATGGTGGACAGAGAGAACTGAAGTTGTCCTGTGACCTCCTTCTGTGTGCTGGGACAGACTTGTTCATACACATATGTGCACACACACACACACACACACACACACACACACACACACACACCACGAGAGAGAGAAAGAGAGAGAGAGAGAGAGAGAGAGAGAGAGAGAGAGAGAGAGAGAGAGAGAGAGAAGATATGCTGAAAAGTTTGAAGGAAGTTGCAGGTCCCTATCATCTGATGGGAAATGGAGGGTAAGTTAGGATTTGGTACACAGAGGGGAGTGTGACTACAAAAGAATGTCACACTGAAGACTTGTGCCTTTGACTACAGTGGTGTTTGTACAAAGCTATGTGTGACACAATTGCATTGAACTACACAATGCACACACATGTGCATACATGCACACATAACTGGTGGAATCTGAGTGAGTGCTGTTGATTGAAGCAATGTAATTTTTAGTCTTATTTTCAAACCAGTGTTGTACAAGCTGTCACAGGTCGGAGGTGATTAGACATGCTTGTATATTTCCCTGGAACTTGCTGTAAATCCATGATTCCCCCACATGTTTTTAAGTAGACACGAGAATGCAGGGACCTCCACATGCTCATTGCCCACTTCTGCAGTTGTTAATTCATAGCTGGTCCTTCATCTGAACCCATGCCCCCTTACTATCCTCTAGCATGCTATGTTGAAGCAGTGACCAGGCATTATATCATTCTTCTCATGAACATTTCAGTAAAATTAAGACTCTTTGATTATTACAAATCAAGTAGATTCTAGTGTGGCTGTTGTCTGGTCCTTAGACATGTGGCCTTTCTGCTCTCTTAGTGATCCTTATCGTCATTCATTCATTTACACAATTACTTTTTATTTCCTTTTGCAGGTTTTCCTTTTGCAGCCTTTTTGCCTTTCTTATCTTTTGGAGAGGTTTTTCCTTTTTTCCTGGCTTTTAGTAGCTCTTCAAAACACCCAAATCCTTTCCGCACCATGGTTCCACGCCACCACGCCTGAATCTGAAAACAAGATAGACCCAAACTCAGTGTTAGCTTGAATCATGTTGAAGGGTTGGGGAGACACAGTGGATAAGAGCATTTGCTGTACAAGTATGAGATCCTGAGTTCAAATCCCCAGCATCTGATATGTAATATGCCCGTAACTCCAGCACTGTGCAGTGGAAGCAGGCAGATTCCGAGAGCATACTGGCTAGCTAGCCTAGATGAAATGGTCTCAAGGCCATTGGGTAGAGAGCTGTGGATTCTGAAGGCCATATGCAGTAGTGGGAAGGGCACTGAGTTTATGACTGCGGGCTTGAGGTGGAGCTCAGCTGGTAGAGGGCTTGCCCAAGCATACATGAAGTCCCAGGTCTGATAAATTGGTTTGGTGACCCATGCCTGAAATCACAGCACTTGGGAGATAGACGCAAGAGAATCAGAAGTTTAAGGATACCCCTGTCTTTATATTGAATGGACTATATGAGACCCTGCCTTAAATAAGTAAAAGTATGAGTTAACAAATGATAAGAACAATGGGGAATGGCAGCATATAGCACGGAGAGCTGAGAAATCTTGTGTATGCGCTCAGCCCCACTCATGTTGAAAGGTTGCCTTGGCTTCTACTAAACACCAGCCCCCACTGTTCCCCAGAGGCTGTTGCTGCCCACCTACTTGGGAGCACCTGTCCTCTCATGGCACACTCTGCTCAGAGCCTCCAATGATTGGCTCCTCATTTCTCTCCAAACAAAAGCTGGAATCCTCACCATGGTGTCAAGGCTCACTGACTTGACCCCGCCCTCTCATTCCTCAGTTCTCTTAGCTCTTCTTTCCTTGCCATCTTCTCCAGACATAGGGCCTCTCTTTTGCTTGGATACACCGGGTGCCAGGCTAACCCTGGGCTTCTGCATCAGCCGGCTGCTCTGCCTCAAGTCTTCTTTCCAATATTCAGATGGTTCACCCTCTCCAGAGCTTGCTCACTTGCTGCTGCAGACTGACCTGTATCACCGTTTATGCTGAAGCCCTGCCCCCCACCAATGGAATGGTGTTTGGAGATAGAGTTATAGCATGGGTGAATAAATTTAGATAAGATCATGAGGATTGGGTCTTCATGATTGGATTAGTGCCCTCAGAAGAAATATCAATAAGGACACAGAAGAAAGTCATCTGAAAGCCAGGAAAAGAGACCTCACTAGAACTCAGCCAGGCTGGAGCTTGATATCAAACCCCATCTCTTGAACTAGGAGGAAGTAAAATCCAGCCCTTTAAGCCATCTGTTCTGTGCTATTTGTTATTGCAACCCAAGCAAAGACAGTCATCTTGCTTGCAAAGAGATCTTCCCTAATCACCCAGGCAAATCAACACCCTCTCTCAACCTAAACACACACACACACACACACACACACACACACACACACACACACACACAAGAATGGGGAGGGAGATAAGGAGGAAGGAAGGGAGGAACACTAGAGTGTGAGGGACTGGCTCCACAGCTACAGAGGGTTGCTGCCAAGCCTGGTGACCTGAATTGGATCCCCAGGACCCATCTGCTGGAAGGAAGAGAACAGACCCTGCACATTCTTGTCTGATCTCCACACCTTTTTTCAATTTTTTCTTTTATTGTTGAGATTATAATATAATCACATCATTTCCCCCTCCAGCTCTCCTATATATCTCCCTTGCTCTTTTTCAAATTAATGCCTTTTTTTTTTTTTTTTTTGTTTTTCGAGACAGGGTTTCTCTGTGTAGTTTTGCACCTTTCCTGGATCTCACTCTATAGACCAGGCTGGCCTCGAACTCACAAAGATCCACCTGCCTCTGCCTCCAAGTGCTGGGATTAAAGGCATGTGCCATCACCGCCCGGCAAATGCCTCTTTTTGCACTAATTGTTGTAACATCCAAATATGTATATCTATCTATCTATCTATCTATCTATCTATCTATCTATCTATCTATATATATACATATATATGTATATATCTATATCTATCTATCTATATCTATATCTATATCTATATATATGTTCCTAAATATAACCTGCTCAGTCTGTATGTCATTACCTGTGTGTATGTTTTCAGAGCTGTCCATTTGGTACTGGATAACAGTTGATGAGCTCTTCCCTGGGAAGACTGTTTCTCCCACTCTCAGCTTTCCCTATGACCTTCAGTCTTGACCTACGGGACTCATGTGCCTTCACACACATCTACCCACCCACCCACACTGAATAAATATAATAATCTTTTAAAGAATGAAAATCTTCTGGCAATCTCAATTCCCTTTACTTTGATTTTTTTCCCCCTAAATAACACTCATTACTTTTTTTTAAAAGATAAGAACTCACTGGCTGGCCCAGAACTCACTATGTAGATCAGGCTGTCCTGGGACTCAGAAATCCACTAGCCTCTGCCTCTCAAGAACTGATAAGGTGCATGAACAATCCCAGCACTCAGGAGGCAGAGGCAGGTAGAGCCCTGTGAGATCGAGGCTAGCCTGGTCTACAGAGTGAGTTCTACACAAAGAACCCCCATCTTAAAAACAAAACAAAAACAACAACAAAAAAGATACATATACAAAACTTTGTTTTATTTTTCACGCTTAAAGCAATCCCACTAGCTTTTAAGCAATAAGCAGACAGAAACACTTGTTGGTTTTGCTCACTGTGCATCTCCAATACCTAGAACATTGTCTGGGGGAAAAGAGAAAGCCAGTTCTGGTGATTAAACTCATGAGGTGGCCAGGTCTTATGTTGACGACTCATGGAAAGAAGCTCTGATGAGGGTGCTTTAGCAGAGTGAATAGAGGCCAAGATTGCCACCCTTGTTGGGGGGCATCATCTCTGGGCAGATTGGTCTTTGCAAGAACTCCCAGGATCCAGTCTGAGCACCAGTCAAGAAAGAAGTGGAAGGATTAAGGGCAGACTCTTTGGGAACAGTACTGTCCTCTGGAGGCATTTTGGACACTTACAGGGCTTTGTTATCTTGAAGTTAAGTAGACTTGTGTCCTGGACCACAAGAGGGTCATTAGCTTCCTGAGCTCAGCTTCCAGATGCAACCCTTCCCAAGCTCAGCCCAGGAATGCAGCCTCTCATCACCCTCTCCCTACACAATTACCCAGGTGGTATGTTAACAAGAACAGTCTCACCTCACACTCTATGGCATCTTGCCTAGGACTCTAAAAATCTCTGATATAAATAACCAGAACAAAATACTTGGGTTGGTGCTGACAAGGAGATGACTCAAGGGCATCAGGGTTTCTCAGGCTATGTGGCTGCAAACTCTGCCTCAAGAAAAAACTAAGACCAGTGGGTGTGTCAGCTAAAGACTCTGTCTCGACTGGGGATCTTGAAGTCTCAAAGATGTTTGGAAATGGGTACTGCATTATTATTAAAAAAATTAATAATACAAAGAAAAAAGTGAAAACAACTTCTCTTGTTCTCACAAATTCATCTATGTCAACAGTATCTCAAGGCTTCCATTGTTAAAACAAAATGGTATCTACAATAAAATCTGTCTCATTTTGTAACTAGTAGTCATTAAGCACATATGTACAAACTAAATGTGTGTGGGGGTTGTCTTTTTTCATTTGTCTTTCTAAAATATTTTATCTGCCTAAAAATGATCAAAATTTACAATAAATGATTGTTTATATGATTTATAGTATGAGTAATTATAATATCACACAATCTAGAATGTTTTAAAAATTATGGCCACAGAAGAAATAGCTTAATTTTTAAAACATTATTACATTATCTATGGACTTTGTGTGGTTTGTGAGTACCACAGTGAGCATGCACTGGTCAGAAGGCATCCTGCAGGAGATGTTTCTATCTTTCCACCATGTGGAGCTCCAGGGACCACACTCAGGTCCTCAGTACTAATGGCAACAACCCATCTCTTGAACCACCCCTCAGCTCCAAATTCAAACTTCAAAATAAAAACAGTCTGAAAAAAAATGTTGTTTAGAAGTACAAAAGGATGGTCTATGGACAAATTAATGACTGATGGTGCCACACAGGACTAAAGTGTCTGCTCAGCATTAGCAGCTTCCTGTATTCTGTCCCCAGCACTGATCATTAGCAAGAAAACAACCCTGTTCCCAGCACTGACCATCAACAAGAAAACAACTAAACCAAAATGTCCAAAAGCACACACACTGTCTAAGATCCTTGGTAATGTGTAATCCATATTCAAGAAAGAAAAGAATATAGAACAAACTTTCTACCTATGAAAGACAGGCATGTCCAAATTGTTATGAATAGATATTGATAATGATGTTGTAATGGCATTGAGATTCCACTAGGCACATATAAAATACTGAACTATATTTAAGATGCTTTGGAAACTGAATTTCTTGGTTTTTTGTTTGTTTGTTTTTGTTTTTGCCAGAGCTGAGGACCAAACCCAGGGCCTTGTGCTTGCTAAACAAGTGCTCTACCACTGAGCTAAATCCCCAACCCTTGAATTTCTTGTAATTATCTCAATTTTCTAGCAAAAAATATTTGAATATCCATTTTTAAAATATGCAAGAGGAGTACATGATCTTTCAAAATGCTTTTAGGAACTACCAGTAAAAATACAGCTTCCATTCTTCCAGAACAGTCATTGTAAGCAGATGTACCTTGAAAAACTATTTGAACAAAAATGTATCTTATTTTACTACCCTTCTTTATGTTGCAGCTTAGGTATTATTTGATTTATTAAAATTTAATGATGATTAGCATAGTTTAATTTTGACAAAGAAACAGAAGTATTACTAACTACTTAGTATAAGTGGACAGCTGTTTGAAGGTCTGCAGTAGAGAATCTGGTAGACTCTGGAACTGGACTATTATTCCAGATGGAACAAAGAATTGTCCATTTCACCAGAGCCTACTGAGACTTGACTATCAAGTGGAAGGCATGTTGTGGGGAAGCAATTGTGGAAGCAGGATGATAGTTGGGGAGCTAACATATCATTTGTGTATGAGATGATGTTGGCTTGAACGTGTTGAAGAGTGTGGTATCTCATGACTCATGGAGTCATTAGCTGAGAGCAAGATCCCAAGGCTCTTACCCCATTGATCCTAGTTCAAGGCAGGATCCTGGTCTCTAAGCCTCTGATCTTAAATGTCTTAACCTCATCTCATTGCTTTTGTTAATGAAATATTTGTTTCCACTCCAATAAAATCATTTAAGAGGGCTTTTGAGAAGGTTCAGTGTGTAAAGACACTTACCACCAACTTTGACAACCCAAGTTTGATGCCCAGTTCCCACAGTGACCCCAGACTGTGCCTTAATTCCATCTTGACTCATGGTTTGAGAATTCAAGCTTGTCTTTGCTCTCTTAGGCTGGATATCAGGTTGTTTTGCCAAAAGAAGATGTTTACATTTGTTTGTACCTTGAACTATGGTATCCTTGAGAGGGGGAGGTCTTTTGACCCCCGCTGCTGTGAGTATAAAAAGTCTGTGAGAAATAAACTCAGAGTTGCTGTGTATTGTCTCAGAGCCCTCTCAAAGCTATCCTGTGTCTCTGTCTTTTTCTTTTATGTCTATGTCTCTGTTTTTCCTATCTACTATTTCTTAATCCTTACTCCCCTATTCAGGGCTGTTAGACAGGTTAGGCAGGGCCTGGCAAATGGTGCCAAAACAGGAACCTGAATACAGAGGATCCAATGAAGGACACAATAAGTTGAAGTGAGTGCTCAGATAAGATTAAATGGAAATCTGGTGATTAACTCAGGAATAAATTGTAAATATAGAGCAGGGTGATAGTAGTCAGCCATTTAAAGATATTTTAAAAGCCAGATGAGCTAAAATTAGGGCTACAGCAAATAAGGTTTGAATTTATGGTTTTTATAAGTCTGAGAAAATAGTTTGAAAATAAAAATGTCTGGGTATGTCATATGGGTTTGAACAAATGATGGTGTGAGTCTGATTGAGTGATCTATATATGCTGAGGATACAGGCCTAAGTTAGGTCTAAAGTTATAATTTAAGTAAGTCATAAAAGATTTTATGAGATCTTAGTAATGTAGGCTTAAGGAGTAAAAATATATGGAGGCTTAAAAATATTAGGATAGAGCAGATGTGCCCTTGGTTTCCCTGAGCATGGACCTTGGATCCAAACATATAGAGGAGAACTGGAAAGCAGTCTGGGACCAAGTACCCATCATGAGCACCCACCAAGAACCCAGCAGTCTGAGAATGAACAGCTACTTCAGAAGCCACCACTGCTAGCAGCAGCAGCATGGTGGCAGCAGCAGCAGCTGCCCTGGCCCAGCATCACTGAGACCTACCAGGCATCAAAGTGGGTGATGAGAGAGGCAGTGTGAGTAGTGGGGGTCTGTATGTGCCTTCTGCCATGAAGGAGCCTAGACAGGGAAAACACAGACAGCCAGGATGTCTGTGAGAACCTGACCGGTGTGGCTGGACTGCACAAAACCTGGAGGAACAATGCTGCTGGAGGAAGCTCGGGAGCTGCTGATGCTAACTGAACCAGGCTCCCAGTGGCAAGGTAAGGCAGAGCTTCAGGGCTGCCTGTGAGCATCCATGGAGAAGTGGTAAGGGAATAACTGTGGACTGCTGAGGGATGGTGTCTGGCCCAAGTCTAGCAGGCCAGCTGCCCTGGGGTTGGCATTTGGCCATTTGAGCAAGGATGAGTGCACAGAGGATGCAGGGCATGGGCAGAGCAGGTCACAGAGCTGGGGTATGGCAGCCAAGGCTGGGCTTCTTCTGGGATCTGGGGTGTTGAACAGAGCGGACTGAAGTGACACAGGGGCAGCCACTTGAACCCATGGAGTGAGAAGCAGTTGACATCCCTCAGGTCCCAGGACACTGGGAGCCCTTGCAAATGAGCCAGCAGTGGGGGGTGATATGGGGGCTATGTGGTGGGAGAGCCCTTGAGACCTTGCCCCCCACCCCAATGCATGGGTGCATTTTTGGATAAACCCAAAACTGAAAAATATAATACTCATGGTACAAGGGAATGGTTTGTATTATGGCTTGAGCAGCATACAAGAACTTTAGGGAAGCTGGCAAACTGGGCCTTGATCTTGAGCTTTCAATGAGAAATGTTAAGACTATATCAGAACTGGTTTTTTGAATGTATGCATAGCTTTTCAGATCTCAGAAATGGGATGGACAGAAGCAGTTGAATGGCAATGGGCATTTTGATTTATGAGCCCATGGCAGTCTCAAGATGCAGCTTAAAAACATAAATAAGGGGGAGTTATATTCTCAGTCACTATATCATGCCCTCTTTATTTCAAAATTTAAAAAAAATGTACTGATGAGTAGGAGTAGGATAAAGGTTTTGCTGCTGATATTTGGTACTCAAGACTGGAGCAATTCAAACGTAGCTTTGGATGTAAGTTTGTAAGAATTGTAATTTAACCAATTTTGTGTCCATTGTTAATAATCATACTAGAATTACAGTGTTATCCTGTTAATGCTAGTCAACCATGGTATGATAACAAAGGGCAACTGCCAGAATTATTGCCCTAATTTCCTTGATAGTTACCACTACTACCACTGCAGTAACATTGTCTCAATCTATCAGACTACAGAGTATGTGTATCAAATGTCTCAAAATGTATTTATGATCCTCAAGAACTCAAGAAGATATTGATATAAAAATGGAGCATAAGCTGAATGCTTTATTTGAAATAGTACAGTTGTTAGGAGATGAGATTCAAAGGTTAAAGAAAGATCTCATTTGAAATGCCCTGCTAAATAACTAGGTATGTGTAGCCTCTTCTGTTTACAATGAAAATGCTACTGTATAAGAAAAGGTTAGGGCTCATCTGAGAGGAACTTGGTGTGATGCTAATGAGTCCTTAAATTTGATGAAGTTGCATCAGGAGCTTACTGATTTTAAATAAGGAAAAGTTGGATTTTGATGCAGCTAAACTGCTGTAGACATCCTGGACCAATGTAAAAAGGTCATTCCATCTTATTGATCCGTTTCCTCCTATATTAGGAGGTATTGCAACCATGGGAATATTATTTGCTTGCCTATGCTTATCAAACTATTTGTGAACTCTTGGTAGAAAGCTGATTCAGAGCTGCATAGAGTTAAGCTCTGCACTCTACCTTGTAATTTTTCAGAGGCTGGTAGTCAAGACAGGTAAGACCTTTTCACCACCTTTCAACCTAAGACAGGCCATGAATGATGGAATTCATATGCCAATGACGGGTAAGACTGGATGGTTGAAAAGGCAACCTACAGCAGACACAGTCATCTGAGGGGTCCAGAGGACCTTTAATAAATAAATATAAAAGGGGGGGATTGTGGGATCCCACAGTGACCCCAAATTGTGCCTTGATTCCTTCTTGATTCAAGGTCAGAGACTTCCAGCTTGTCTTTGCTCTCTTAAGCTAGATAACAGGATGTTTGGCCAAAGACATGGTTACCAGGTGTCTAATCCTGCCAATCCTTTATTCAAGCCCCATTTACACCACTCCAGAACACAGAACAGGTGTTAGAACAGTTCCTCTGGCAAAATATTTCTTTCCAATTCAGAGTTTACATGATAAACAGAAACGTCCTTTGATCTATTAGGAAATGAAAGGGTTAAAGCTCGATTCTGGGGTGGTCCTTCCTCTACGTCAGAAATTAAAATGATCAGGAAGGGAGATTTTGCCCAAGGTAAAGGAGGAAATGGTTAACTTCAACTGTCAGATGTCTGCTGCGAACAATCATGGCTACCTAATGCACAAAGGATGCTACATACCAAACTAAAAATGGCTGGTCCAAGGTTTCACTACAGGTGTTGTTTCCTGCCCAACTCTTCCCAGATGTCTTAGTCTTCAAGGCTGGATAACAGGATGTTTTGCCAAAGGTGTGGTTACCAGATGTCTTGAGAATTAAGGATTTGTTTACACTTGTTTGTGCCTTGAACCATGATGTCCTTGAGAGGAAGAGGTCTTTTGCCCCCCTTGCTTTGGGTATAAAAAGGCTGTGAGAAATAAACTTGGGGCTGCTGTGGTATTGACTCAGAGGCCTCCTGAAGCTATCCTGTGTCTCTGTCTTTTTCTTTTATGTCTATGTCTCTGTTTTTCCTATTTATTATTTCTCAGTCCTCACTCCTTTATTCAGGACTGTTTGGCAGATTGGGCAGAGCCCATCAGGAAACTGACTATTATCCATGGGCTAGTGTTGTACCCAGCCTTCTTTGGAGAAGCCTCTTACAGCAATGGGTGGCAGTCAATGCAGAGAATCAGAACTGGTCAGAGTTGAGAATACGTAAGTGGTGAGTGCTCACTCCCTAGTCCCTGAGCTCAGAAAACATCACAGAAGAGGATAGAATATAAGATCCCAGGAGGGTGAGTCACCCTCCAAACATGACATGGCCACCATAGTCATTAACTCACAGCAGCTGTGGATGCCTACACAAGAAGACCAAGTCACCAATAACACATCACAGACAGGCTCATGAGGCCCCATCCCTTGCTGAAGGGTTATTGACAGTTGAGGGCTTCTGGAGGGATCAATCTTCTTAAGGTTATGACTCCCAGTAGTGTTCCCATGCTCTAGTGTCTGCCCCACATTCATGGGCATGCAGCCAGCATTAACTGGCCTTGGTGGGTTATTAAAGAGGGCAGGCATAAAGAGAAGGAACATGAAGGTAGACAGGTTGAGGGAAGTCTGAGGGCAGGGGTGAGGGGAATAAGGTGCAAGTGTTATCAAGATGCATCATATACATACAAAAAGTTGTCCAAGAATAAAATTTTTCAAATTAAAAAAATAAAGAATCTGTACTGAGTCTACCTTTGTGGCCATTATTTTCCTAATTCTGTTTTCCTTCAAGTATTTCCATATGGCTTCATTGCCTTTGACACACACTTCCATTGGAGGGTCTTTCATGGGGTTGTTCATTAGTGTTAGGACTTTAAGTTTCACCAGATGATCAAGGTTATCTGGGAGGCGGCTGAGTAAGTTGTCCTCCAGCAGTAGCTCTCTCAAATCTGCAAAGATTTTCATTTTAATTGGTTGATGTAACCTAGGATCTCAGTGCCTAAACCCACCCAGGTGAGATCCACTGGTAATGGGTTGGAAAGGAAGAGGCAGGTACCAAACCCATGGCTTCTAATACCATCTAATCAAATGTTTGCCTGTGTCTGATCTTCCAGAGCATGAAGAGAACCCAGTCAGTACTCAGAAAAGACTTGTGAAATGGGAGGGTAGATGAATATACAGATAAGGAGTGACTCAGCCAAACAATACTTGAGTGTTTAGGAATCAAGTGTGATTTCTTTTTCCAAGTCAATCACGCAGAGGCTGATGGTACAGGAATTAAATACAAAAAGTTGTAATTGGTCTACAAACTCTGAAACTGGTCTTTCGTAAGTCAGGGAAGCCATTCCTGGGCAGTGTGGGGCTCACTCTACCGGGCTGTAGCTCTAGGAAGTTCCTTACCTTGAAGATGGCAAATGGCATCTGGGAGTCGCTTAAGAAGATTATGCCGACAATCGAGAACTTCCAGGTTTGACATCAACCCCAAGGATGCAGGAAGGGACTCCAGAAGGTTGTTTTCTATGTATAGTTCTTTAAGATTCTGCCATAACACGAGGCGGTGTGGTGAGGACACTTATCTTAATAAGTAAATTACAATAACCAGACTTACCTGTGAGTATTCATTCATGTGCAGCAGGGAAATCATGCCTTGGAACAATGGAGAAACTTGTTTGTTGTGGTTTGAATCTGAAATTTCCCTCAAGCCTCATGCTCTCAGTACCTATTCACCAATCTTTGGTGCTTCTTGAAATTGGAAGAGCCTTTAAGATGTGGGCCTGGCTGTCAGAAGCAAACCATCCAGGCCATGGAAGGTCATACTTGTTCCTAATTTTGGTCTAGCTCTGTTTTCTGATCTGCCAAGATTAAGGAACCTCTGCCACATATTCCTGCTGCCATACACAAAGCCCTCCTTCCATGACGTCTTCCCCAGTGTGAAGGACTGAAATCCCTCCAATGGGAGCCCAAATAAACCTATCTTTCCTTGGATGGTTTAGTGAGGTGTACTGGTCCCAATGGCAAGAGGAATAACTAGTAAATATTTACACAATTAATATCAAGAAATAAAATTGCTTTGAGTAAAGCCATTGGATTTAGTTTCCATTTACGCAGGAAATGAGAATACTGGGACTTAATTTTATCAAAACCTCGTCAAAAAGTAACTTGGGTCATTACAGCATGTACTCCCTTTCAATAGCTCATTATCTTTGGCAATTGCTATAATTCTTCAACAAAGTGCCCTAAATCATATAGGTTAAAGTAGCCAAAAAACATAAATAATTAGTTTGAATTATGTATTTTCAACTTTATTGGGCAAAATAAAATAATAATATTTGCATTTAACCCCATGGTAATAGTATGTCTTGTACAAGGAACATGATGGTGAAACGTGTTCTTTGAGCATAGACAGAGTTATGAATAGCCCAGAGCTACTACATCATTATCATTAAGAGGGAAGAGGAATATGAACAAACGGTCTCCACAAATTAACCATGTAAAAATACTGCTGTGGATAAAGTTATCTTGCTTCAGGATTCAGCAGAGAACTATGGACCCATCATCGGATTGCCCACCACCAAGCGAGAAAGTCAGGTCACATTGCTCCTTATAGGGAATCCTGGGTGCCAAAATTTTAGGCTCCCAATCATGTTACTTACAGGACATTTTAACTTCTAAATGATGTCTTTTTCAAGGGGTTACTTATAAAATATATAAATTAAATAGAAAATGATATGAGTCAATTTCTACAAATAAAAATACCAAAATACAATAGTAGAAAGACATATTGAAGAGCCACTGATGCAATAGTGGCATATAAGTTATGGGGGTAACCAATCACTTTCTGCTAGGATTTGAGGCCTACACAGGAGGGAATGTGTACCTGGTACTATAAACCTGGTCAAAAGCCCATGGCTGGGAGGTCATAGGTGCCAGTGAAGAAACTATTTCTATGGTTCTGCGAAATGCTCATGTTGTCAACTGCCTTTATAATACTTACATTTATACCCATAGGTTAGTTCTGTCCTCAACCTTGGCCAGAGATACTTCTTTCTGTATTAGGCAGCAGCTAATGTGGAGACTCAAAATGGTCAAATGGCTGAAAATAAGTGGATTTTAAGTAACCCATATATGACATTGGTGTTGATCCCCTCAGGGAATGTAACAGCAGAGGCAGTGGAGATAAAGGTAGAGGATGGGGAGGAGTGCTTGGAAATGCTGTTTTTTGGACAGGACATGACTTATGAACTAGGAGAAGCTGTGTTTACCTGCACAAGATCAAGCCACACAATGGTCAATCAGCATTCTAGCAGGCAGCAGTAATGGATACAGTGGGATTAAAAAAAAAAAAAAAAAAGAATGGACCTGGAGGTTGGAGGGTGTGCTGGCTAGTTTTATGTCAACTTGATACATGCTGGAGTTATCTGAAAGGAGGGAACCTCAATTAAGAAAATTAGATCCAGCTGTAAGGCATTTTCTTAATTAGTGATTGATGGTAGAGGACCCAACACACTGTGGGTGGTACCATCCCTGGGCTGGTGGTCCTGGGTTCTATAAGAAAGCAGGCTAGGTAAGCCATGGGGGGAGCAAGCAAGTAAGCAGCACCCCTCTACAGCACCTGTATCAGCTCCTTTGATGATGAATTGCTATATGGAACTGTGAGTGAAATAAACTCTTTTCTCCCCAAGTTGCTTTTGATCATGGTGTTTCATTACAGCAATAGTAACTCTGAGACAGGTAGAAATGTAAGGGGGTATCTTGGGGGAATAAGCAGGGAAGTTGTGGTGGGATAGGATCAAGATGCATTGCATATGTATATGAAATTGTCAGGGAATAAATAAAAGATACCTTTTAAAAAAAGACATTGTGGCAGAATATTTATTTACACTGTGAAGATGTGTCTTTGCCAAGGTGCCTTCTGATTGGTTTAATAAAGAGCTGAATGGACAATAGATAGGCAGGAAGAGGTTAGGTAGGACTTCTGGGGACAGAGGGGACTCTGGAAAGAACAAAGGCAGAGACACCAGGAGACACAGAGAAAGCAGGATGTGCAGGGCAAGTAGTAACAGCCATAAGCCACATGGCAGAATGTAGATTACTAGAAATGTGTTAAGTTAAAATAACTAGTTAGGAACAAGCCTAAGCTGTAGGCTAAGCTTTCATAATTGATAATAAATCTCCATGCTATTATTTGGGAACTGACTGGTGGGACAGAAAACAAATAGGTACAAGACATACTGAATGACAATCACAGTACAATGTTGTAGGGCTTATTCAGTAACAGTGAGAGCCTCAAACTGTAAAACACGTGGTTTGGGACTGAAAATCCAATACAAATACATCCTTTATGCAATGTGGGAAGCACTGCCTCATGTTCTCTCAGCATTAGGCTCTGGGGCAGGGTGGCACGCGCCTCTTGTCTGTTCGCTGGGAGGGCTTACCTGCAATTTCTTGATGTTTTCTGGCACACAGGAAAACTTGAATCCCTGGTCTTGTCCAATGTATAATTTCTCCAGAGACACTAAGGAAAAGATTTCCTCTGGGAAGGATAAAAAGTCATTTCCTGTGAGTCCAAGTGTCTTCAGTTTTATAAGTGAGCTCACGGTCGATGGTAACTGGAAGTATTCCAAAAAGCTAAAGTTAAGGTTGAGATTGTTTTTAAACACTCAAAAATAAGTTGTCTGGGTTGTCTGGTGGTAGTGGGTTATCAGTACTGACATTAGTGTCACCAAAGTTGTACACAAATCCCCAATGCTAAATTTAACTGACTTTATGATGAGACTTTTAAAGAATAAGTTGAGTTTTGGCTTCAAAACAAGTTGTTAAACAAAAAGTAGAGTTGTCAGTGTCTCCTAGCAGTGGACACTTCTGTATATGCTCATATATCTTCTACATAATTACCATATATGTTTGCAGACTGGGCTTCTACCTGTTTCCTGCTGAGGCAGGCAAGTTTAGGGCAGTATTTGCTTTGGGTTCAGCCACACCCTGTCCTATTATTGTTTGCTTTTGCTCTTTTTGGGGACCCACCACCCAGTTCCCAAAAATATTTCTCATGGAGGCTTAGTCTTAATTATAAATGCTTGGCCTTAGCTTGGCTTGTTGGTAGCCAGTTTTTCTTAACTTTAAATTAGCTCATACAGTTTTTGCCTCTGGGCTTTTCCCATTCTCTTACTTCTGTAAATCTTACTTTGTGGCTTGCTATGTGGCTGGGTGGCTGGCCCTTGGAGTCCTCCTCTTTCTCTGGCTTGTTCTTTTTCTTACAGATTTCTCCTTCTATATATTCTCTCTCTCTGCCTGCCAGTCCCACCCACCCTTTCTCCTGCCTTGCTATTGGCCATTCAGTTCTTTATTAGACCATCAGGTGTTTCAGATAGCCAAAGTAACACATCTTCACAGAGTTAAACAAATGCAACATAAACAAAAGTAACACACCTTAAAATAATATTTCACAACATTGTCCCTCTATTGTAATAATGTACTTGGCTGGCTAGCTCTTTCACTGAAGACACCGTGCACCTACATCCCTTTCCAAACAATGCACCTAGCAAGCTCAGAGCCCCTTGGGGCTCCCACCTGCATCAGGCTACATGTACTCCCATCTCTAACCAAAAGTATAAATCGTCCTGTTCTGGTACAATTCAATTTAGACAGTATCTTTTCAAGCATATTCCCAGTATATCCAAATATGATGAATAGGAGGGCCAACATGGCTTAAACTAGATTAGGGCTGCACGTGCAGTAAGACGAAATTGTGTTCTCTAGTAATCTTTAGGGATACTCCTCTATTTACTAGCTTATGTATATGTATAATAAATGAGACATAATTAAAACTAGATGCATTATAGGAAGGAACATGTGCAGTAGGAAAAAATGAATGTATGATCTAATCTATCAATTAAAATAGAGAGCCATCCAAACTACCCCCACCCCAAGTAACTAGTCCCTCCTTCTCTTTACCCCACAGAATGAAGCATGGAATGCATGGGGCCCATGAGCATCCTTACTCATGTGTCTGCTGTTGATCTTGACAGTGTATCTGCCTACAATCTGTGCCACTACTTTGCTCAAATGATATAACCTTGCTTCTTGTGTAAATTGGTATGGGCTCTCATTTTCAGCTCTTCGGATGAGAAGTTGAGACTCTGAAAACACAGGGCCAGACCCTGTCTATGCTAACACTGCCACTCCTCTGCTTTTCACAAGTTGGGTCAATTTACATTGCTTCATTGTAAATGTGTTACTTAGAGAATGTCAAATGCTTGATAATGTTGGAAGAAATAGCACTATAATTATATAGAATATAATAATAATAATAATAATAATAATAATAATAATAAGTGTAATACATTTATTTCCTAGAGTTAATACATTTGGTGGCACCTGGTTTTTAGCTCCCAAGGTCTTTCACCTGACAGTTTTGAAACTGCCTTTGAACTCAGCTGGAAACAAACATATGATCAAAGTGTTTCTAATAAGGACACTCTGTGCAGATACTAGGATCCGTCTCATCATGTTTTACCTTCTTTTGAACACCAATGCTTTTGTGCCTTATTTGGAAGTTAGGTGGTTGTTTTACAGACTGCCAGACTTCAAAGGAAATCCTCAAGAAGATTCTGTGTTCTAACCCTCTAATACAGTGGCTGGATATGTTGCTGTCTTGCCATGTGTCCCTTTTTCTCACCACCTCCCAGACAGCAAAAAGCGTCACCACCAATGGAAATCCCTCCTAAGCCACAGCACTGTCAGGTTTACTACTCTCTCATTCTGGTCCTCTAGAATCTCATGGAAAAAAATCTTACCCTAACTTACATAACCACCCCACACACTGTGTAACAAAGATGCTTTCCTTTACTGTTCTTAACTTGCACACTCCTTTATCCCACTTCTCTCCCGGTGGGAAATATTTCTTTGTTTTCCTGTCTTCCTCTTACCTTCTCTGCAGTCTGTGCTGCCCTCCTTCCCACTCTGGTTAGACCTCAGCACTGCTCAGGACCCTCCCCTGTGCCTTTCTATAGCTCATCAATGGGGAATGGTGCCTCTCACAATTGGAAAAGAAGAAAGCATACTATAAGAATAAACTAAATTTCTGTAAAAGTTTTGCAGAACTGGAATTTCTTAGACCATTTTTTTAATGTAAGATGAAAGTTTATTTTTCTAAAAATGCTAAGAATGTTTTCATTGGTGGGGGGGTAGGGTGGAGGTTGTTAGTTTGCTTTTATTATTTTGAGACAGGAGTTCGTGTAGCCCAAGCTAGCCTGGAACTTGCAATGTAGCTAAGGATGACCTCTGATTTCTGATCCTCCTACCTCTGTTCCCCAAGAGCTGGGATTAGAGGTATAGGTCACCAAACCCAGGTTACTTATTGACCTAAAAAAATCAGATCAAGTTGATCTCCAGAGAAACTGAGTTTAAGTCTTCATTATTTAAAAATTCTTCACAGAGCACTTGGCTCCCCTTCAATACCATGCACCTGCATTCAATAAAATGGAAAACAGGAAGACTTCAACCTCATCCATCATTACAACCTGGTAATTCCACCCTCACCATTGTTTACTTAACACACTGATGCAGCTTTTCATTTTCAAAGTCACAGTCTTCACCCTTTGTCCAGGATTTTCAAGACCTCATAATTGTTCATCAATTCATGTTAACACATAATGGAAATAAATGTAGACACACAGGGCCTGGTACAGTGGCTCAGTGGATAAAAGTACTTGGTGTTGCCTGAGTTCCATTTCCAGAACCCACATAAAGGTAGAAGGCAAAACCTGACCCCACAAAGTTGTCATCTGAGCACCGATGCATGCTGTGGCACACATACATATCATGCATCCGTCTATACACAATCAAGAAATATAAAAATTGAAAGACCTGGACGCAGATCTGCAGAGTATCAACATGGAGCAATTATTTATGATACCATAGTTGACTATTTTGAGGTTGAATACTCTGATTTTGCTTTCTCTTTTAATTTACTGTACAAGTAAAATCAATTTATGTGCCCATTGAAAGCTATTTTCACACCTACCTAGGCAAGGAGAAGCTACTTCCAGGCTCCAAGAGCCAGAAACCAATCAGGGGAGTCTTTGTGTGGGAGAGGTAAGGAGCTGGCTTAAAAGTCATACGCCACAAAGAAGAGAAATAAGCCTGGTGGTTATAAGTTATAGTATTAGACAAAATTGGTCATGGAGGGATAAAAGCACAAAAAATATAATCAGAATAATTAGAAACTATGAATAATAGTTCATAAAGATTTTCACATTCAGAACAGTCATATCTGTCTACACATCTGTATTCCAGCACGGTTTGGTTTACAGGGTAAGCTGGGGACTCTTGTTAGCAAGCAGAATTCATGTGAGTCTCTCCTTTGAGAGCTAAAGTTTCTCTCAAGAAAAGCTTAGCTATTGCTCATGATCAGCCATGGCTAGGGCAGTGTTACCCTTGTGTGGTGGCTAGCTTTGGTTTCGACTGAACACACCGGGAAGATGGAGCCATGCTTGAGAAAACGCTTCCACTGGAGTGCCTGTGAACATGTCTGTGGGGGTATTTTCCTGATTTCTAATTGATGTGGGTCTGGACAGTATCAGAAAGGTAGCCAAACTCGAGCCTGGGAGCAGCCGGTGGGAACAGTCCTTGTGGGTGCTGCCCCTGGGATGTTTGAGTTCCTGTTCTGACTTCCCTCAGTGACAGACTGACCAGGAAGTGTGAGAGGAAATAACCCCTTCCCTCCTCCAGTCGTGTTTGTGGCGTGTTTCTAGTTAGCAACAGAAGGCTAACTAGAAAATCTCCCTACATACATTCTATTTTGAGTTACTCCAACTGTTAAATAAAATACTTTCTCCACTGAAAGGAATCTCTCCCCCATCTCTGTTTCTCTCTGACTCTCTGGGTCACCCTCTCCATGTGTGTGTGTCCGGCACAATCAGTACATGTGTGTGGAGTCAGAGGGCAGCTTTTGGAAGTCAGTTCTCTTCACCTTGTTTTTGAGTCGGTCTCTCTTGTTCCCACTATTGTCTATTTCCAGCTAGCTGCCCGCTAGCTTCCAGGCAGTTTTCCTATCTCCATGCCCCTATTTTTTGTGCTTATTTATTTATTTATTTATTTATTTATTTATTTATTTTTTATGGCCTTGGTAACTGAACTAGGAACTTTCACATGCCAAACAAACACTGAGTTTAATACCTTTCTTGATCCCTCCTCCCAAAGGTAGCCACTCTTGGGAACTTGGTGACTTTCCTTCCGATTCATTATATTTTTATTGCTTTTTATACCTTTATTGTTATAAATATTCTTTAAATGAGTGCTATATATGTGTGTTTATTTATATGTGTAATATTAAATTTTTGTTGCGTTTCTTTATTTGTGTATGTGTGCTTGTGGGCCTGTATGCTTCATAGTGAGTACAGAGGACAGAGGACAACTTACAGAAGTCGGTTCTGTCCCTCCGCAATGTTCCCCCTGCCTCCCCGGGATCAAACTCAAGTTTCCAGGCTTGGTAGCAAGCAATTTTACCCAGTGGGCCCATGTCACTGGTCTCTATATTTGTAATTTTGTACGGCTCAACAATGACTATATTGATTTGTCGGGGTTCCCCGCCCCCATTCAATAAGCATCACGGTTTGAGTTGTCTCCACACTGGCACGTACAGCTTTAGTTAGCTTTCATCGTATCGGATCTAATCCTATAAGGAACCTGCATCGTGTCTGCCTGTGCCCGCACTGACATTCTAGTGGTCTGCCATTCTTCAGATGCCCAACAGTGAATGCTGTGATGAGGGATTCCAAAGTGCACTCCGCGCCCATGGGACAGTTTCTCCAGGAAAAACAAACAAACAAAAACCCCAACCTGTTCTTCAGTGTTCCGTGAATGGAAAGTTAAGGACTAAGGTATTTTCAGGGGCCAGGGGGTACAGTCTAAGTCTTATGGAGACTGTCAGGTGGCCTATGTTAGGAGAGACTCTAGAGTCCAAACCCTTGGTTTGATCCTTAAAACAACTCAGTTCGGTTTTGTCTCGGGTCCTTGAGAATGGAACACCCTAGTGGCTGTGGCCCATGCCCTAAGTGAACATTAGATGGAGGTTAGAATCACTATCATTTGGAACGGAAGAATATAAAGTGCCACCTTGTGAGATATCTTTGATAGACCTGTTTTTGTTTGTTGTTTGAGGTAGCGGGTTCAATATGCTGGCTGGACATAGCGCCACATCAAGGAAAAGCAGAGCAGAGTGTGAGCGGGAAGGGAAGCAGTACCTGTCCCACTTTGTTATCGTCCAGCGCCAGCATCTCCAGGTTCTTGAGCGTGCAGATCTGCAAAGGAAAGTGGTCTATGTGGTTCTGACTGAGATCCAGGAAGCGCAGGTTGACCAGGCGTTTGAAGGAGCGCCGCAGCGCGCGCAGGCCGGTGTTGCGCAGGTACAGCAGCTGCAGCGACACCCAGCGGCACAGGAGGCGCGGCACCTTATCCAGGCGGTTGTCGCTCAGCCCGACCTCGGTGAGCTCCGAGAGCTGCTCCATGGTGGCCGGGAGGGAGCGGAGGAGGTTTTGGGTCAAATCCAGCACCGACAGCTTGCTGCACTGGCTCAGAGACTCGGGTAGAAGGGGCAGATTGTTAGACGCCACGTAGAGCTTCTGCAGACTCCTCAGCTGCCCGATTTCCTCCGGGATGGCCTTCAGTTTGTTGTTGTCTAGATCTATTACTTCCAGGTTCAAGAGCACGCAGAGGTCGGAAGGGAAAACCGAGAACTGATTCCTTTTCAAGTAGATCTCCCTGAGCTTGGTCTGGTTCACGATTTCCTTGGGCAGCGAGTCCAAGTGGTTCTCTGACAGGCCAAAGAGCTCCAGGTGGTGCAGGGATTTGCAGATCACGGTGGGAACCTCTCTCAGGCCGGTGCGGTAGAGCCGCAGCTCCCTTAGGGTGCGGAGGCAGCTGAGTACCGGCAGCGAGCAATAGAGCAGCGGGTTGCCGCTCAGGTCCAGCGACTCCAGGCTGCTCAGCTCCCCCAGCTGAGGGCACAGACTCTGCAGGTTGTTCTTGTGCAGGTAGAGGACCTTGACATTCTTTAAATGCTGAATACCCGGGGGAATTTCTTCAATCTGGTTGTTCTCCAGATGCAGTTCTTCTAATTCCTTTAATGCCAAAATGTTTGGCGGGATGGTTTTCAAATTCTGGTTGGAACCATCCATGAAAAACGTTCTATCAGTGACCCGCTGAGGGTCACTTTTCTGAAGAACCTTGGGTAAATGTTCTTGCTTTAGTACTTCCTTTGTCACGAGTTTAAAAAGTTCCATCATCCCACATCTGAAATACTGTGAAAGGGAGAAAAACAAATCAGATTTCCCTGACAACCAGACTTAATAACGGGACGTGTGGGCGACGGCGACACGGACAAATGACTGAAATTATTTCGCAACATGAAATTTCTGTTTCTTTGTATTTCATGTTAGGGTAAGAGTTAAAGTGTGAACACCTCTTTCTAGTAAGTTTGTGCACTTGTGTTAACACACAGATTGCCTAATTTCGTCTTTTTAAATGGCTTGTTTGGGCCGAAGAAATGGCTCAGCCTTTAAAAGCACGCACTGCTCTGGCAGAGGACCTCAGTTGGTGTCCCAGCACCCACCAGAGGCTCACAACTGCCTGAAACTCCACTCCAGAGAGATCCCATACCTCTTCTGTCCTCTGTGGGCACCCATACTCATATGTACATACCTTCCCCCACCCCACTACATAGGCATAACTTTAAAAATTCTCTCAAAGCTGAGCAGAGTGGCTCATGCCTTTTATCCCAACAATGGGGAGGCAGAGGCAGGTGGATCTTTGTGAGTTTGAAACCAACCTGGTCTACCTAGTGAGTCCCAGGATAGCCAGAGCTACACAGTGAGACCCAGTCTCAAAAACAGGGGAAAAAAATGAACTTTTAAGATACGTATTTTGATATAGTTCAAATGAGTTGTGGAAATCTGCCAGAGATCATTGTTCTTGCTGTCACGCCCAGGAAATACTGAGAAAATTTATATCTTACGTATTTTCATAAAGTCCCCAGAGTTGTTATCTGCAAAGCAGGCTAAGGGGTGAAAATCTAGCTCTCAGCCATTTTTCTCTGTAAGTGGAGGCCAGTGGGAAGGCCTCTCCTGCCTGGTGAGGCTGGTAGACAGAGAAGCCAGCCTTCAACAGGCAAAGCAAAAGCCAACCAAAGGGACAAACCAGCATGGGACAGGAGAACCTGCCAAAGAAAACAATTTGTAGTAGTACATGTGGGTCAAGAGGGGCAGCTCTGCCAGTCTGGAGTACTCTCAAGTGCAGGGGCAGTTCTCCACTAGGTAGAGCCTAGAGGGCTTTGAGGAAGGTGCAGGCTAAGACGATCTTGGTCTCAGTTTTTCTGTGTTGATTGCTCCCTTGGTGGCTCAGCTACCGACACCCACACACTCCACACACACACACACACACACACACACACACACACACACACACACACACACACGCACGCATACACAGAGCATGCAGCATCTGCATCCTTTCTTCCCTGTCCTCTATCTTCTTTTTGTTTGTTTCGTTTTTTAAGACGGGTTTTCTGCGTAGCTCTGGCTTTCCTGGAACTCTCTTTGTAAACCAGGCTGCCCTCGAAGTCACCGAGCTCCGAGTCTCTGCCTCCCGGATGCTGGCATGAGCCACCGCACAGGCTGTTCTTTACCTTGTAACTGTTTTTACCTTGCCAGCCTTCATCCACTCTTACCTTCCAGGGATCTGTCTGGCTCCAACCCCAACCCACCTCTTTCTTGCTGGCCTTCCTCACATATTCAATATTACATCCTGACTGAGACACCCTGCAATACTACTCGGCATCCCTGGTCTCCAGCGCTAGTTAGGCTTCTGAGGCTATCTCAGGCCCCGCTTCTGGGCTGTCCTATAAATTCACCCTCCATCCGTGGGTCTGCAATCTGCACCTGAAGGTCCTTGTCATCCTGCCCCACCCCTTCACAGCCTTTACTATATGTCAGATTCCACATGGATATGACCTTGCCTGCGTCCATACTCAAGGTACTGACTGTACCTGTGCCTCTGCAGCTTGGCCCTGGGGCGGGCTGTCTCAGACTAGTGTGGAAGTCACCTTCTCCAGGCAACCCTTCCAAAGGGCGCCACTAAAACCCTTTAAGCTATTACAGTCCCACGCCCTTTACACCTGGAGGTTCTACCACCAGATTCCGAAGCCTTTCGCGTCCTTTTTGGGAAGAAAGGCTAGGTCACTAGGATTTATAGTTGGTCCCTAGCACAGCAGGGTAGGCTCCCAACTCTCGAAGCTCCCATCTCAGTGACTATAACCCAGAGTAGGTAAATTTAAGGTGAGCGATCACCACCTACTGATTACGGGGTGCCCGCCCTCTCAACTGTGGCCCCGCCTCTTCCTCCTTCCTTCTGCAGGAAGCTCTGTGGTTGCCATGGCAACGACTCGGGTAGCTGGCCTGGTAGTGGTCCCAGCCAGGTGAGGACCCAGCAGGAGCAGTCTGTAGAGAAAGCCCAGCCACAACCTTCCTCTTCAGCGGTCCGGACCTGCGGGGCGAGCTGGGTAAGGGGTACCCGGCCCTGCAGCTGCAGGCCAACCGAAGGACGGCGGCGGATCCCATCTGCAGAAGCCCCAGGTAGGCGCAGAACTCTGGGGCGCCCTTGAGCACCACCGGTTCTCCTGGCTTTGTGAGGAGAGGTGTGGCAGGATAGTGCCTGTGGCTTTGCTCTTGGGGTCTGGGGAAGGTGCGCTGGGGGCTCTTCTGCGTCCCCGAGTTTGTGCCCCAGGAAACCATCCCAGACAAGCAGGAAGCTCCTGAGACTTTTCTGAGATCCCACTTCTAGACCATCCACACTTTCTTTTCTTTTAACCTCTTCATCTATTTTGTTTTCATTTTTAAGTTAGTATATAGAAGGTGTTTTATCGTGACATTATTATTCACACATATACTTCTACATGCACTTAGAGTATGTCTGCGTCCATGAATTTAACAAATGAAGCATAACGTTAGAGGTGTACTACTCAGGCTGAACTCCTGACTGCTCTTGTCCTGCTCCCTGGAGGGGAGAAGAAGGCAGTTTGCTTTCCGTGGGCACGGTAGCTGGGCCGCTGAAGAAAGCACAGTTTAGAGATTCAATTTCTGTGTAGGGGAAGACACCAGAAGCGCTGGTATTCCATCTCAAGAAGTTAGTAGCCTGAGGCAGCAAAGTGGCTTCAGTTTAGAAACCACCAGAGTGTTTGTGTTTCCGGGATGCTAATACTGCACTTAGTAAATGGTGTTCCATATACATCTCAGAGATGCGGCATTCTGACCCGGTTTCCCCCTGGCAAATCAGAGAATCTCCGTGACCTGAATGACTTAAATGTCCTGAGAAGAAGTGTCCTAGATAGGTCTCTGTTTACCTTCACTTAATTTGGCACTTTTCAAAAGTAGTTGAAAAATTAAACTCATATCCAAGATTATTTGACCATCTTGGAAAATATTGTGCTACATACATTATTTAATTAGCCAAAAGTTTCCTAAAATGGGTGATGGAATCTAGTATGCATGTACATCCATCCACATGAGGCACCTTCCTGATGTATTTTTTAGAGAGTAATGTTTGAAAGAACTACTCATTAATTGAAAGATATAAAACTAGACCAATGATTCCAATTCTGTCTAAACATACACACACACACCACAAATAAATAAAAATAAGATTCAAATACATCTTTAAAAATATAAGAAAGGTTAATTTCCTTTAATTTAATTATACCAGATCTTAAATCTCGTTCTGCAGCTGTGGATGGCACACTCTGATAGTAGAGATGCCGCTCCACAGCAATGGACGTTTCTGAGATGTGGAAATTTAGAGAAGGCAGCTTCTAAGAATGTAGCCTAGTTAAAGTGTGAGATCATTGCAACCCAAAGGGACACCTAGGAAGACTTTAGAGTCAGTTTGATTTTGCACTTCCCTTAGATGCTTGAGTTTGCCCAGAGTAATTTCTCTGGACACTTCTCCCTCAGCTACCCAATTTGTGGTAGAGGCTTGTTGCCCCCTTTCAGCTAGGGTGCTGACTGGAACCACAGTCTGCCCACCTTCTCTGGTGCATTTATAACCTGTTTGACCCCCCTTGCTCCCTCCTCCCGACTTTTCTGTTCCTCACCCTCACCACACACACACACACACACACACACACACACACACACACACACACACTCACACACACACACACACACTCACACACTCACACACACACTCCTTTGAAAGAAATTTAGTTGTTGAAACTTTGGGCATAATTTATATGTGATGAGAATACATTTATGTCTCCAAAGCTCCAGCATCTATGAACACCCTCCAGGAACACTACAATCAGCTTTGTTCAGAGAATGTACGGCAAACTAATCCTTACATACTGCATATACTCCAAAAAGTGGATGAAGACATTAAAAAGGGGTAAGGAAGATAAATATTCAAGTGTATCAAAAGTACCCACTGATCCTCATTTCTGTGGAATCCTGGACCATCCAGTGGCTTTATCCTGTGTGAAGATGGTTTGGTAAAGTAGACATAGCCTTTGACTTAGGGGAATAGGTAGACGTGGGACATTTGAGGTCTTAGGTACACTGTCTGACACTGGGGAGAGGACTAGTCCAGGAGCCCTCCAGCCAGGGCGCTGTGGTTACCTCAGTTCCCAGGAGCTGGGTGGATTCAGGCCTGTCCTTTGTCCTCGTTGTTGCTGTTGTTGTTTCTTTTTCTTTTGTCAACTTGACACAGTTAGATTTACCTGGAAAGAGACACACCAACTGAGAAAATGCTTCCACCAAATCACCTGTCTGAAGACCACTGGGGATAGTATCTTGATTCATAATGAACACAGAGGGGCTCAGCCTACTGTGGGTGGTGCCAACCCTGGGCATGTGGTCCTGGGAGCTACAAGAAGGCTGACTGAGAAGCCAGGGAGCAGAGTTCCTCTATGGCTTCTGCTTCAGTTCCTGCCTCCAGGTCCCTGCCCTAAGTTCCTGCCCTGACTTCCCTCAGTATTGGAGTATGACCCAAGAGTTGAACAATGAAATCAACCCTTTCCTCCCTAACTTGATTCCGTCATGGTGTTTATCACTGCAGAAACCTAAAGCATTCTTAAAGTACTCGGTCTAAAGTGGGTTGGATGGTTAGCTTTGTCAACCTGACACTGAGAATCACTTGAGAATAGGGAATTTTCTACATTCTTAGCCGATGCCCATATCTATAGAGGATTGTCTTAAGTTAATTACCATGAGCTGATGCAGCCCACTGTGGGCAGCGTCATTCCTGACACAGGGGTGCTGAACTGGATAAGACTGGAGAAATCCAGCTGACTACATGAAGTAACTGAGGATGCATGCCACACAGAGAAACCCTGTTTAAAAATATAAACAAACAAACAAAAATAAATAAATACAAAAGAAAGAAAGGTGTGCACCAACAGAGACTGACTCTTAAATTTCTTTTTGTGGGGATGTTTTATTATAGCAGAAATAAAAGTAAGACAGTGGGGTGGGTGCATGAGAGAAATCAAGTGATGGGGAAATTAGCTATGTTTGCAAGGTCACGTTAGAAGGGTTTCAGATTTTGTGTCAACATTGGCCTCACTTTCTTTGTCTTTTTTTATTTTGACAGACAGGAAGGAGGAATCACAGTAAACATTGCTGGTAACAATCACTTAGTCCCAGTACAAAAAATAACAGGTGAAGATTTTTGGCTTCTTTCTAAAGTTTTAAAGAACCAGTCACATATCCATGGTATGTTTGCTTAAGAGTAGACACTGTCTGCTTTTCACTTTCCTGTTTCTCAGCATTCTTTGTCAGGACTATCGGTTTCTGTTCACCTGTGTGTTTCAGGTCTGGATGTGAGGTATAACAGTATAAGTGATGTTGGTGCCTACTATGCTTCAAAACTGCTTCAGGTACTGCACTGACACCGGGTGTCCCTGCTTGTTGTTCTGCTGAGATGAACCCATGTAGGTAAATTGTACACAGGCAAACACCATGTATGGAAACCACAAGGATCTCAAGTCTCAGTTCTGTGTAGCTCTTGAAATACATGGAAATCCACTTGGATTTGCTCTCCAGAGAGCTGAGTTGTCTTTTGCAAACCATGGTTAGATACAAAGATGTCCACATGTTCAGTTGTTGATAAAACTAAACTCAGTCTTTTCCTTTCAATGATACTGCAATTACAGTATTTGAAAGAAAAGAGTGACTTCCTTTTTTCTCCTTAAATGGTGATTGCCTTGGTTGGAATTCTGATAGATTTTATATGGAGATAATTTAAATTGAATAAGTTGTGTGTATAGACTAATTCACTTCCTGTAATACAAATGCAATAGCTCTTTTCTCTCCTTATTCTAGAAACAGCCAAATATCACTTACTTAAACCTTATGTTTAATGATATTGGACCTGAAGGTGGAGAATTGATTGCTAAAGCCCTACATGTAAGTATTTACATACCTCAAAGCAGTATTTCATTTGTGAATTTTAACTTCTTGTAGTTTGGAAACAACATAACCAAAGTTAATGTGAGCTTATGTCATTTCAATTTTGTGTGTGTGTGTGTGTGTGTGTGTGTGTGTGTGTGTGTGTGTGTGTGTAATGTATATGGATGTTTTGCCTGCATATATGTCTACATACCACATGCATTCCTGGTAGCTGCAGAAGCCAGAAGTGGGAGTCGGGTCCCCAGGAACTAGAGTTACATATGGTTGTGAGATGCCATATGGATGCTGAGACTTGAACCCAAGTCCTCTGGAAGAACAGTTCTCTTAACTGATGAGCCATCTCTCTAGTCCCAAAGATTTATTACTTTTTTTTCATGTGTATGAGCCTCCATGTATGTGTACCACATGTGTACCTTGTGCCTGTAGAGGTTAAGAAGAGGGCATTGAATCTTCTGGGCCTGGGGTGATAGGTGATTGTTAGCCACCATGTGAGTGCTGGGAACCAAAATCAGGTCTTTTTCTAGACCAGTAATTGCTCTTAATCTTGGAGACGTTTCTTCAGCCCCTTAAATATATAGTTTTAGTGTGGTTCAGTTTATATAAGTGTGGCTCTTACTTGAGAACTTTGAACTCATTAAAAAAATACTAAACAGCTTTGCTTGGTTATGGTGGTACACACTTGGAACCTCAGAACTTAGAAGAAGAGGCAGGAGGGTGGCTGAGATCAAGGATAGTCCGGGTTACACAGGTAAGCCCTTGTCTCTAAAGGAATGCCACCGTTTCTCCTTCTTTGACACCTGGCTACAGTACAGTCTGACTTAGTCACTTTCCATCCCTATTGCCATGCCCATCATGGTAGGCTGTTTCCTGATCTGTGAGCCAGACACCACCCTCTCCTTCTTCAAGTTGCTTCTGAGCAAGGATTAGGTTACAGCAAGAAGAGATATAAGCAATACAGAAGACTGCTACTGAGACAGTATTAATGTAATAAACTTCTATAGTCTTTAGAACTAGTATGTTGAAAGAATGTAGAAGCTTTTGGAACCATGTGCAGGTATAAGTGGGGTTTAATGAACCATTGTGTTGGGAGTTTGGAAGCCCAGGGTGCTGGTAGAAATATGGACACTGAGATAGCTTGCCATGCAAGCCTGGTGAGCTGAGTTATACTATGGAATTCATAGTAGAAGGAGCAAACTAACTCCCAAGAGTTGTCCTCTGCTGCCCACATGTTTGCCATGGCAGGTGAGCACACCTGCTCTCTCTCTCTCTCTCTCTCTCTCGCTCTCTCTCTCTCACATACACACACACACACACACACACACACACACACACACACACACACACAATGATGATGATGGTAATAGAAAACTAAGGGGTTGGAAAAATGACTCAGAAGTTAAGAACACTTGGTTCTTGCAGAGGACCTGGGCTTGGTTCCCAGCATTCACAACTGTCTATCACTCCAGTTCCAGGGGATCTGACACCCACTTCTGATCTCTGTGGGCCTCAAGCACACAACTGCTGCACAGACATATACACAGGCAAAAGCATAAAATGAAAATAAATAAAATCTAAGAAATAAAGAAAAAGAAATGAGGACGGGAGCCAGGGCTTGCGAGGGCAACAGACTCCACCAGGAACTGCCTTAGAGAGCACTTGTAGTGTAGTCTGACCAAGAATCTAGTTGTCTTCTATGTCCTAAAATCTTGAGGGAGGCTCAAGTCAAGAGTAATGGCCCAAGTTGTTTGGTGGAGGCAGTTTCAAGACAATATAATGTTCAGGCTGTGCGCAGTTACTGCTCAGTCAGGGCTCTTAGTCAGATTTGCAGTTCAAGACAACAGAAATCCTGGAGAGAGGTACAGCATGGCCAAAGGGCTGGAGACAGCAGGTGCTGACAGAGCATCTATGACTGGTAAGGCAAGTGCCATCTAAAGAGAAACCTCACACTTGACACCATGCAGTAGAAATATTGCCTTGAATTCAAGACCGTTGGGTGGAAAACTCCAGGGTGTAACAAGGCAAGTTCATCTGAAAGCACATGTCCTGGAAAAAAAATCTTCAGTGTACCCTGTTGGAAAATGAGCACCTAAGGAAGTTTCCTCTCCAGGTTCAACTATGAAGGCATGCAGAAGCTGCTATAGTCCAAGGAGGCCAGGTTACATCATGAGCTGGCAGCAGAACTCAGGGCATCTTCCCTGCAGTAGAGGTTTTGCAGGCATGCAAGATACAAGCATGGGAGGTTTGTGAAGATTTGCACCAAGGCTCCAGAATAACACTGAGGCCATACAAGGTGCAGCAGGGTCAGATCCTTACAGTGGCTTCTGGTCTGTATGTGAAGACATGAGGGGTGGGGTCTAAGTGGTAACAGAAAGGTGGGGTATTGGAGATACCAGAAATATGGGATGTTTACTGAGGCAGCCTGTAGGCAGCAAAAGAAGCCAGCCCTTGAAAGAGGCCATAATTGCCACAGGGAACCGAGCTGGAAGGGCAGAGTGACCCAACTCCAATGGAGACCAAATGCTGGACATGCAGCTTCAGGTTTGATCTAGCTGTAGTCTGACCCTTCCATGTCCTCTCGTATATCTGTTGGGATGGGAGAGTATTTGGTGCTGTTGTATACTGGGAGTGTGTAACTTATTTTCCCATTTTACAGGGGTTCACAGGTAATAGTACCTTGAGTCTCAGAGCAGACTTTTGAGCTTAGACTTTGGAATAAAGTTAGAACTGCTAAGACTTAGGAGGGATCTTGGAATTGAGCTCAGTGTATGATGCTTAAGAGATGGCCATGTGCCTCTGAAGACCAGTGGTTGGTGTAGTTTATAAGTGATTATGTGTGGGTATCAAGTTGACAGAGTAGATTTATGTTTAAATTTGTGTTCATTGTCAACCTGACTGGACTTAGGATCACACAGGAGACACCTGTCAAAACTGAGGAAAGCAAATCTATCATAAATGTGGCTGGCACTGTTCCATGGGCTATGGGATTTAGAGTGAATAAAACATGGGAAAGGAGTATCTTCTTGGTGGAGTGTTCCCTTTATGATTCCGTGGTGGTCTTCTGTCTTCTAAGACTGGCTTGAGGGCCACTGTTTCTGATGTTACTTTCAGCATGCACTGTTTCTTCGACTGTGTTCAGTCCTGTGTCTTTGCTAATAAGGTGAGCTGTTTTCAGACAACAGTTGGCTTTTTGCTTTTAAGATGTATTTGTTTTTGTTTTATTTTGCCTGCATTTGCTGCTCTTGCAGAGGACCTGGGTTCTGTTCCCAGTATGCACATAGCAGCTCATAACTGGTTTTAACTCTAGTTTCAGAAGATCCAATACCATCTATTGGTCTTTATGGACACCAGGTATGTACATGGTGTATATACATGCAGGCAAACACCCATATACATAAAATAAAATTCGGAGTTGGGGATGTATCTCAATGACAGAACATTTGCCTAACATAGTTGTTCTCAACCTTCCTAATGCTGCATGCAGCCCTTTAATACAGTTCCTCATGATGTAATGACCCCCAACCATAAAATTATTTTGTTGCTACTTCATAACTGAATTTTGCTACTGTTATGAATTATAAAGTAAATATCAGGTATGCAGAATATCTGACATGTGAACCCTGTGAAAAGGTTGTTCAACCCACCCCCCAGGGGTTGTGACTCACATGTTGAGAACCACCAGCCTGGCACATGTGAGGTACTGATATCGATCCCGAACACTAAAAAATGAAGGGGGGGGGGATGATAGCTGGATACAGGGCAGCTTCAAGGGATGGTGGGAAGTGTTTGGGAACTAGCTACAGTGTTGGCTAAACAACATGGTGAAAGAAGAAAATGCCATTGAACATTTTCAAATGGTCAGTTCTTGCCATGTGAATTTCAACTCAGTAATACATTTTTTTATGAAACAAATTTATAGAATTTTGAATATTAAAATCTCCTTTATTTCCTGGGAATTTGTTTCTTGGTCATTCTTTTTAAAATGTTCAGCTATTATGAGACATTAGAGGTTATTGTAACTGAATGGTCTTGACACAGGTGTGTGGGTTCACATGGGTCAGTGGAATGAAGACTCAGAGGCATCTTAAGAACGAACCCAGCCTTTCATGGCTGTAGGGGTCCAGCCTGGAAGGACTGAAGCATTTTCCCTTCACCCAGGGCATTTTTATTTACTCTCTATTACAGTTTAGCCGGTTAATTTCTGTACCTTCAAAGCACCTAAAAGGAGCTCCCAGAGACCACATGCCAAGTACAAATACTTGATTTATCAGGTATCATGGTCTTCTGGGTTTCCCGGACCAAGTTTTGCACAGGCCTTTGATCCTTGGGGGACTCTGATCCTTGATCTCAGACCAGATTCACGTAGGTGAGAAAAGAAACAAAGGTGTGGTTAAACAAAGGAAGGATTAGGGCGAGGTGCTGCTCTCTGGAGCCAGGCCAGGAGCTCAGCAGGAATGCACTATAAATCCCCCTTTTCCTTAAAAAAAAAAAAAAAATCAATTATCTCAAAGGTTATGCAGCCTTACAGTAAATACAGCCTTCTTCCTATCTATCTGTCTCACAATCTTCTGTAAGTAGACCAAAACACAGTTTAAAGCCAATAAAGTTCCTATTGCTAGAACAAGGGCACCACCTGCCAGGACAGAAGTCTATTAAAGTGATTCGGAGGATTGAATGAGGCTGTACTATCCACTAGATTCTCCATAATGTCCATTCCTTTCGTATCAGGTAACTTCTTTTGCAAAAGTTTCTTTGATTTCTTTCTGTAAATCAAAAACCATTTGAGAAGAATTAGGGTGACCCAGCAAATGCATCCTAACCTTTTCCCAATCACATTTGCTTTCATTAAATCTTAAGGGTGTGATACAATAACAAAAAACATTCCAATAACATTTTAATTTTACCTGTTTCTTCAAAATCTCTAACCGATCCCCTAACAATACAACAGCTTGCCTTAATTAAGCTAATTCATTTACTATCTCATTATCAATCTTATTTTGTTCAGCCCAAAGTTCTTCTGAATGTTTATGCCAATCTCTAATGAATTCAGTGGTTTGGATTTTTTTTATGAAGCGCTACTCCAGCCGTCACTGCCGTAGCTGTCAATGCAATGATTCCAATAATAACTGCAACCACCAGTCCAGCCATACAACGTGTTCTTTTTAATATTCTTTCAGCGAGCTTCTGTACCAGGATCATCATTCCATGACCTCGACAACTTCATTAGTACGCAAATTGTTGGCCTCACTCTAAGAATATATAAACTTTCAAAGGTCAAATTTAAAAACATACTAGAATTAACACAGGGATGAAGGGCACTGTTCACAAGTGATGCTGTAATTATTTGGGTGCCCTTTAATAGCAAGTAAGGCAATGGTACACATGCCATAATGGGATGGCTTTGATATAGTCTAAAAGACAGTGTACTTATTATCTTTAATGTTTATTTTTCCTTCCCACACTTTAGGAGGGTGGAAGGCACTTTCCAATTTCCACAAGTTAGTCTGAATTGAATCACCCAATTGCAGGAGAGGGCTTGCCATTCCAACTCCATGCCACCAAGTAGGTTTATTAATAGAAGCACTGATTTCTACAGTTCCATTTATATTATACCATTTCCATTTTAACTCTGGGTGAGAATATTTTCTTTGAGCCATAAGAGCTCCAATCAATGACGTCTCCTTGGGAAATATTAATTAGCACTCGAGCTTTCTCACGCTTACATTGTTGCCAATGTACTTAGATTCCTTGTTGGTAACCCTCATCTCACAGAATGGTAGATTTATGGAATTAGTAGTATTAATCTTCTGTCCTTTAAAACAGGATGCGTGAAGCATATAAAATTTATTACCATAATCCTGGGTAGTATTGACTATGGATAGCCATACTTGAGAGGTTATTTTTAGGCACTGAATTCCATTTCCCATGCAAATAGGAATTCCTTGTACTCCAATGGTATAATTGTCAATCATTGTACCCTCCTCCATTGGCTGAGTGGGACCTCGGTTGTTGTAAGGACCAGGTAGCCAAGAAGATTCATTAACCATTACAGGAATTCTTGCATATTAATAAAGGACCAGCCTTATTTAATATACTTCCCAGGGGCTTAGAAGATAAAACTGCGAGTGGCGAGAATTATTTTCAGGAGATGAATCTAAGTACTCCAAGGTCTTTAGTCCATTCACTTTAAGTCCTCTCCACACAGCTCCAGTTCTGTTCTCGTGCCTAGTTCCTTTCTTGCCTGACTTCTCTCCATTTATCTACTGCTCCCTCTAAGTTCTATCTTAATTCTCTCGTCTTAATTCTGCCTCATCTAGGTCCTTCTCAGCTTGTTCTTACCCAGCTAGGACTTCCCCATCTGGCTCTTCCTCATCTTCATCTTGCATCTTGTCCACACGTTCTCTCTGGTCAAAATCCTCCTTATTCCTCTCCGTTCTCTGTCCTCAAGCTCTCCCTTTCTCTCTTCTTCTCCTCTCCTTATACCTCTAAGTTCTGTCCTCGTTCTCTGAAAATACACTTGCCTTTCTATCCCTTTGAGCCTTATCTGCCCAAGCTATCTGCTGTTTTTTTCTGCAGTATTGGGTAAAGTGTGCTTGGTCGCTAGGCAGCCTGTGTACAACTGGATGCCTCTGGTGATAGTTAAAGGGAGAGGTAAGATTTGGGAAAGGAGAAAGTTAAGCTTAATTGGCATATCTGCCAGGCCTTCTCAAACAGGTAGTCTGGACGCTTAAGTCTGTTCCTAGAGAATACAGAGGTATCTCTGATAAGGTACTTTCCTCCAACTGGGGATGGACCTGGCCGGATGCTGCCAATGATGATAATTACAGGGAGGCTTGAACTAGGGTTCTGGCTGAGCATAGCTGTCAGTGCACAAAGTTATCTAAATATTCCTAGAAGTGGTTAGGTAAGGAGTTAGAGGTCTATAAAGTTAGAGGTCTATAAGGCTGTAAGAAAAGGAGGGTCTGAGCTAAATTGTGCAAAGGTATTACTTAAGGTCCACCTGACCTAGGCGGTGTCTCCTTGTGGAATTTACCTTAAATCAGGAGACTAGCATGTGGTGGTCTGGACTGTTATTTCTGTTAGTCTTTGAATGTGGCTAAGGGAGCTATCTGATTCCAGCTGTAAAAGGAGAAGAAAACGGATGGGCCTGAGGGAGGAAGGAAGTCTTTCCTGAGGTTGTTCTCCAAATACCTTGAATGTAAATGTCCAAATTGTGATCAGTCTACACTGTTAGCAATTCTTTGGGGGGAAAAATCAATTGGGAAAACTATGAAGGCACACATGATTTTCATAACAGAAGACAGCTGATATATAACAAGCCAAATAACACCAACTACTCCTTGGTTTTTGGCTTCCTCTGAAGGAATTCCTTGATCCCTTCAGGTAGTAAGTGGCTTTGTCAGGGTTTCTCTCTGTGTGGCTTTGGAGACCAGGCTGGCCTCGAACTCACAGAGATCTGCCTGGCTCTGCCTCTTGAGTGCTAGAATTAAAGGCATGCGCCACCGCTGCCTGGCCTGAGTTCTTATAATATATTCCTGTGACCTCCCCAACCTACTGCTATGTTAATTGGAGGATTAGGGATATAAGCCCAATAATTATGATCCATCACTTTTACCTGCACCTTTACCATGGAAAGCATGGTGTAGCATTCAGAGGCTTGTGAGTCAGGTGAAGTATCATCTCTCCTTTGTCACACAAACTCTTAAGCTGTCCCCAGGTAGGAGGGTTAGTTGTTTGTTGCAAAGGTCTCATGTCTCCACTTCAGCAGAGGCATTCTGCATCTCAGCATCTTGGAGATGTCTTTTGCTCATGGTGGATTTTTATCAATTTCGATGGAATCCATAATTTTATTATCTCCTGTGAAAACATAAGCATAACCTTGGCCCTAACTTAACATTTTTCTTGGACTATTTTGGTGTTAAAGTATTTATAATACATGGGCTGACTCGATTCAGCAATTCTTTCCATAACCCAATGTTGTTCCTGTTTCATTAGCATTTTTTAAAAAATTAAGATTAGGAGGGCATTATGCAGTTTATCTCTGGGGTCCTATATCCCCCTTCTGTTTAACAAGCATCTTTTTTTGGGTGAGGTTAGATCTCTCAACAATTGCCTAATTTCAGAATTGGTATAGGGTACCATAATCTCAGCTGGATCCATACCTGACAATTGATGAAGTCTTAATCTTTTCTTTATGATTACTTTAGAAACTTTTTTATATAGGTTTTTAATTTTTTACTGTTTGTGAGCTAAGAAAATCCATACAAAAATATACTCCTCTCTCTACATAATGAGTCCAGTAGGGGAATGATTTGAAGGTAAAATTACAAAAATACACCTCTTTGTAAGGTCTAATCTATCCATACAGGCATTTTGTAACTTTTGTTCTACCAGAGCTATTTTTTTT
The DNA here is from genome assembly GCF_903995425.1 of Onychomys torridus. Taxonomy (NCBI): domain Eukaryota; kingdom Metazoa; phylum Chordata; class Mammalia; order Rodentia; family Cricetidae; genus Onychomys; species Onychomys torridus. The sequence continues at coordinate 10,082,393 of NC_050448.1, forward strand.
CAACCTCAGCTGCTAACTGTCTTGGACTGTTTAAAATCTGAGCCACACTGCAAAATTTGAAACCAATTAGTTAGCTCTTGAGTAGGCTGTTTGTAGGCTGCAACCAGTTAATATCACCCAATAATTTTTGAAAATCATTAAGAGTATGCAGTCAGTCTTTCCTAATCTGTACTTTCCATGGCTGAATTCTCAGTTTATTTAATTTATAGTTTAAATAGCTAAGAGAATCTCTCTTTTTTTTTTTTTGTATTTTTTAGGAGAAATTTGTAATCTGCAACAGGGTAAAATTTTTTTGTACTACATTAAACATTTTTTAAGGTATCTGTATCAGAGGCAGCCAATAAAATATCATCCATATAGTGATAAATAATAGACTAAGGAAATTGTTTACATACCCCTTCCAGTGGGTGATTTACAAAATACTGATATAAAGTTAGGCTACAGACAGTGGCCCCTACTCTAAATTTGGATAGCCAAATCCTGTCCTGTCTTGTCTTTGTACAACTCGAATAGCCTGTGACCTTCCCTCATAATTTTTTCTGAGGCCTCTTTCAGGAATATATCCCAATTTAAATATCAATTTACAAGATGTTTTTGAAATTGTAGGAATATTAGTTTGAGATCCCCATTGTTATAACAAATCTCTTCCTCATAAATTTATGGCTGTCTCAATCATATACATTTAATCCATTCTGCATTCTGTTTTACTTGAGATAATGTTCAAATGTCTATAAATTGAGTGGAGACTTCTTGTAAAGGCCAGTTGAGATCCCAGGATTCTTGTGAAATTATAGATACATCTAGCACCAGAATCCAATAATCCTTCAATCTCAACCCCATATAATCTTACTTTTAATTTAGGCTGTTTATCATTGATAACTGTTTTCCAACACACCTTTTCCTCTGTACTTCCAAAGCCTCCAGTTCTACATATAGGCGCCACTTTGCGTTTAAGATATTGAAGTAATAATAACTGAGCAATTTTATCACCAGCTTCTATTTCCACGGTCCTTTTTATATATATCATCTATAAAAGCATTAAATACAATCTCTATAGGATTTTAAGAGGTAACTTTAGGCAATACTTTGGAGTATTTTTATAAAATCTTTAAAAGAGGATCCTTTTTTTATAGATTCCAAGTAACACGTTGATGCAACTTGTCAATTTTTAACAATGTGGATCAAACAATTTATCTGTATTTTATTTACTGGAAAAAAAATTTGTAAACTCTTTATCAGTAAGAGATTATTTACTATGAGTTTTTATCCTAGCAACCACATTATTTAATAAGCCAACCACCCAATCTGTTTCAAGTGTTAACATTTCTATAGAATTCAACCAAGAATTTCTAAAAAGCAACTTAAAGAGCAGAGCCAAATTCTCAATAATGATCAACAGACAAGAGAATACTCAATATATAATTTAAAATTATGAATCCTGTTCCTTTATTTATCTACCATAAAAATCAAACATTCATCTAAACATTTATTAGACAATCAAAAGAAGAGAACATCTTCTATACAATGAATGATTAATATCTCTGGAAATTCAAATAGCATTGACTTAGCATTCCAAGTCCTGATTGAAATTCTACTTTACCAGAAGTTGAACCCATTTGAACTTCCTCTTTCTCCCATGAAAGGACTATTAATGAGTTATTCCCACCATTAGGGAAAAACAGAAAAAAAAATTCCCATGAAGAGATCTTTAATATTGAGTTATTCCTGCTCTGGGGTAAAAATAAAAAAAAAAAAAAAAAAACATTTAAAAACCAAAGTTAAACAAACAGACAACAGTGAGCCCACCCGCTGATTTTTTGTAATTCAGATGCTGCTGCTCTGTGCTGGCAGGCAGAAAGAGCTCAGAGTTTTAGCTATCCTGAAAATTTTTTTATATCAGAAAGAACTTTTTCTTCTTCTATTACTACTGAGAAGAGGCTTTTTTTTTTTTCTTTATTTTTCTTTTACGGGGCCTTATAATCTTTAGGCCTAGTTTTAACATTTTTCCCTTTTTACTGGGAAAATCCTTTTTTCTTGATTAAACATTTTCTTCCTTTCCATTGAGAAATTTCCTATTATTTCCTTTCCTTCCCTCTTCTCTACTGGGAAGATTTCCTTTTTTAATTTTCTTTCCTTCCCTTTTCTCTATTGAGAAAGGTCTTTTTCCTTTATTTTATTTATTTCCTGTCTCAGGAGCCACTGTATTTCTATCTTTAAAGATTGTGCAGTTACCGCTTTTTATTTTGACAAGCATTTAGCAACTGTACATTTTTGCTGCTCCTGAGATGGGGAGTTTAAATTCTCCATGACTTTGCCAATCTTGGAGTCCTCTTACCCTGAAAAGTGCTCTCTCCACTTCTTAAGATGACCAGCTCCTCTGTCCTTCTTCAAGCCCCATGTTGGGCACCAAATGTAACTGAATGGTCTCCACACAGGCATGTGGGTTCACATGGGTCCAATGAATGAAGACTCAGAGGCATCTTAAGAAAGAATCCAGCCTTTCATGGCTGTAGGGGTCCAGCCTGGAAGGACTGAAGCACTTTCCCTTCACCCAGGGCATTTTTATTTACTCTCTTTACAGTTTAGCGTGTTAATTTCCATACCTTCAAAGCACCTAAAAGGAGCTCCCAGAGACCACATGCCAAGTACAAATACTTAATTTATCAGGGACCTCAGTTTTCCGGGTTTCCTGAACCAAGTTTTGTATAGGCCTTTGATCCTTGAGGGACTGACTCCCTGATCCTTGACTCTCAGACCAGATTCACATAGGGCGATAAGAAACAAAAGGTGTGGTTAAACAAAGGAAGCATGAGGGCTAGGTGCTGCTCTCTGGAGTTCAACAGGAATGCACTACAGTTACTTTTACAGAATATATCCTACTCTTTCTCAATAAAAATTAGTTTGCAAATAGTAATGCAACCTGTTGATTCATTTAATTGAGAATTTTATGAATTCAAATTAAGCAGTTAAGTTTTGACTGTTTCTCCTTTCCAGAAAAACAAAACTCTCAAATACTTGAGAATGACTGGAAATAAGATTGCAAATACAGGCGGCATGGTTTTTGCTGCAATGCTGCAGATAAACTCATCCCTGGAGAAACTGGATCTGGGCGACTGTGACCTGGTGAGCTGGTTCTGAGAAAGTCACTGGTGCAGTGGGTTCTTCTCGGGGTTTCTTCTTGTTTGTTTCTGAGCAGAGGATTGCCATGCAGCCTGAGCCAGCTGAACTCACAGTTCTCCTGCCTCTGTCTCCCAAGTGCTGGAAGCACATATATATGCTGCTACCCTGACAAGACATTAAGGCTTACTCTACTCTCGTGGGAAATGTGGTTTCCCATTCACGCAGTATATAGACCGTTAATCAGATTATAGAGACTGTAGAAATGGCCCAGGAGTTAAAAGCATTTACTGCTGTTACAGAGGACTCTGGTTCTGTTCCCAGCACCCATGTGGTAGCTCACAACCATCTGTAACTCCAGTTCTAGGTGATCTGGTATCTCTTCTGGCCTCATTGACACTACATATGCATGGAGCACATACATATATGTAGGCAAGACACTTGTATAGACAATGAAGTTTTAAAGTACAGAAAACACAATATTAGACAATAACTAGCATAATAAAGATATTCTAAAGTATGTGTAACTCATCTTAACCTGTATGTGACTTACAGAAAATGATATGCTCGTTTACATTCAACAAATACTACTTTATAAGATTTAATATACATTTCTTCTGATAGGAGATACTTTGCAATGAGTATGTTGTGCTGTGAAAGTTGTAGTGATGCTGAAAGTGGCTCTGGAAGCTTCATCCACCAGATAACAAGATCTGCATTTTTTGCATGTCTTCAAATTATAAATCACACTTTTCTTGATCATGCTTTCAAGTCTTGAGATCTTTAAATCTGTTGCATAAACTCAGATTAATGTCAATTCAGTAGGACACAAAATCTGCAATGGTTTGGAAAGATGTTTTTAAATGGCAAGATGCAGCTGGTACAATTCTTGGAATTAGTGAGTCAGTTTTTGCTGCTTCTACACACCAGTCATGTGAGACACTAAAAGGCTGCAGCAGTGAATGAGATGTTCTCTGATCTCATGAGGTTTTGTAGTTTACTCGGAGGAAATGTCAACCAACAGAGAAAAGTACTTTCAAGAAAACCAACTACTCTGATGTTGGGGAGAAGGTAATTTTATTTAATAAGATGGATGCCTGAAACCTGAGAAGGTAATACTTAAGAGTCAGGAAGCCTGGGGGTTACAAAATGTATTCAAGACCAGTTTAGACAACCTAGCAATCAATACCTTGTCTCAAAATAAAAGAAAAATTAAAAAGGGCTGAGTTTGAGTTCATGCCTATTATGCATAAGAGCTTAGGCTCAATCCTCAGTACAGAAAAAAAAAAAAAAAACCAAATGAACAGGATGGTATTAATTAAACAGTAAAACAGTACTAAACTTCTCCCAGGACAGCACCTATGGCAGGTCACAAGGGAGCAGAATTAAGAGTGCCCTCAGGAACAAAAGCGCATGGACAGATCCTGGGGCAGAGAAGAGGAAGTTGAAATAAATGCAAATCATGGAAAGGCTTAAAGCTGAGGGACATCTGATTAGTGCTTTGAAGGGTCACCAGTTTCTCTGTGGGAAGTGGAGGGCAGGAAGAAGCCAACAGGCCATTGGGATAGCTGCTGCAGCCGTCCATCCAGGTTTGGGATGATGAGCTTGAGAAGGAGGAACAGCCACAGAACCATTTGGAGATGAACTAATTTGAGATATCTTTTGGAGGCAGGTGTTCAGGCTTAATGACCAACTGGATGAGAGGCAGCAAGAAAAGCCATTTAATAGCTAACAGGCTGGGTGTGTAAGGTGGAGTCTTCACAAAGATGAGCGGGGACAGGCCCTCCAGTCGGAGTTGGGGAGACCTACAGGAGCTATAAAAATGTGTCTAACAACCTCCTAACTGCACTCACTTACTGCACCAGTAAGAATATACAAGAATGACTGCACAAGCGTGTTTGTACAGGAGACTTACTTAGCTGGGACCCACAGGGCTGTCTCCTCATTTGTGGAGGACCTAAATGACTGAGGAGCGAGCCCAGAGTCACGTGTAGGAAACAGGCACTGAAACATCAGGAAACCCCCCATGCATGCTGCAGACTTTAGGACACGGTGGAGGAATATGGTAACAATTCACTTCTGAGAAGAGATGTTTTCACTTCTGAGAAGAGATGTTTTAACTTTTGTACAAACAATTTTATCAGAACTCAGATAATTACCTTGAAATTGTTATGCAGGGAGAGTGATACACTGTTAACTTCCTTAATGGATTTTACCTGTTTGTAGGGACTGCAAAGTGTGATAGCATTTTCTACAGTACTGACTCAAAACCAAGCAATCAAGGGGATAAACCTGAACCGACCTATACTGTATGGAGAACAGGTCAGTACTCAAGTGATAACAGTGTCCACTGGACTAAGAAATAGGGTCCAACTGGGGTTTATGGTGCATGACTACACTGCATTCTTAGAGCTGTCCTATTATATATAACTGCAGCTTGCAAACGTACCAAAGGAGAATTATGTCACTCTTGGTGACTCACATGCATTTAGCTGCTGTTACTTAAGCAGCAAGCTTATGAAACTCGGGTTCTGTATAAACCTGTGTAAGACAGAAAGAAAGTGTGTATGCTTAAAGTTTCATAAGCCACTTTGTACAACCAATGACGGCTGTTTTATCATTTGTTATATTGGTATGGCTGGACCATTACATTTTGGAACACAACACAAGTGCATGCATAAAGTTTGGCGAGTCTGAACTTGATCCCTTCTATAGATTAAGGTTCTTGTTGGAGGGAGATGAAAATGTGGCTTCTTTTTTCCACAGCCTTTTGGGTGGGATTCTTCTCCTTAAAGAAATAAAAACTGGGGAGATGGCTCAGAGGTTAAGAGCACTGACTACTCTTCCAGAGGCCCTGAGTTCAATTCTCAGCAACCACATGGTGGCTTAAAACCATCTATAATGAGATCTGGTGCCCTCTTCTGGCTTACTGGCGTACATGCAAGCAGAACACTGTATACATAATAAATAAAGAAATCTTTAAGAAAGAAAGAAAGAAAGAAAGAAAGAAAGAAAGAAAGAAAGAAAGAAAGAAAGAAAGAAAAACTTGGACTGGCAAGATGGCTCAGGGGTTAAAAAGCTTCTGCTGCCAAACCTGATGAGCTGAGATCAATTTCAGGGACTGCATGGTGGAAGAACAGAACTGATTTCTGTCGCTGACCTCTGACCTCCATGTGTGCACTGTGACATGTGCATGCACATTCACCTCTTCCAGTGAAATTTAAACAAAAACAAAAACAAAAAGAAACTCATAAAGAATAAGAACTCATTCTGTGACAGGTCTCAGTGAGAGGAGAAAAGAAGGCCCAGCACATTTTATCTAGTTCAAACAATGAATTTAGAGGTTCACATAAACCTCGAACTTTCAGATATTGTCCATAATTTAAAATTATCTGGCTCATTGTTCCTCCTTCCTATTACTGAGAAGTAAGCATATTTTAAAGTGCTACTTTTCATAGTTGGTTTCTGCAAGCACCAGACACACTCATGGTGCACAGACACACATGCAGCAAAACATGTATACATATAAAATAACTAAGTCTAAACAATTTTTTAAGATGAGTAAAATACTATGATTTGTCCACAAAGTATATTACAGGGACTTCTTAACAAAACTGCTTTGGCCCACTTATGCTTGATTGCGGATAAAAACTTAAGACTACCTTTGAGGAAGAAAATGTATGTGCACACATGTATCTTTCACCTAGGAACATCTAGACCGTAAACTTTAAAAATGAACAAACATTCCAGAACTTGAAATCCCTACAAAAGGAGGTGGGAAGGCAAAGCAGAGCTGAGGGTCTTGGAACACTGAGAACTGTCTTCGTGTCTTAAGCCATCAAGGTGACTGGCGGCAAAGACAGGAGCACGCTGAGGGACGGGGAAGCCTGTGCACTAAGATCTAAACAGCTGCTTTGCTAGCTTTTCAAGTAACTACGACTGTCACTATAAACCCAATCATCCATCCTCTTTGTAAGTCACTTAGTTACTGCTTTTTACAAGTTCCTGCTACCTGTTTCTAAGAAGGCACACATTTCATTTGGAACTACACATAGCAGTACACATCACAACCCCAGTGCTCTTGGGAGGCTGAGGTAGGATGTTGAGTTCCCAGGCTAGCCCAGGGTATGTGGTGAGACACACACACACACACACACACACACACACACACACACACACACAAGATATTATTTGAGGCACTAATGATAGTTTTATTTTTTAAAAAAAGATATGCCAAGTGCAAATATGATAGACTCTGTTTTTGTTGTATATGTGTCTGTGGGATATGCATATATTTGTGACTGTGTAAGGGTGCATGCAGGGTTCAGAGGAGGAAGTCAAAGGTCTTCTCAATTACTCCCTGCATTATTGCCTTCAGACAGAGCCTCTCAATGAACATAAAGTTCATTGTCTGGATTAACTGTACATGAATGCCCATGAGTTGCCTGTCATTACCAGCCAACAAGGAGGTGTCAAGAATATGTGCCCATCCCTGGCTTCTATATGAACAGTGGGAATTAGAACTCAGGTCCTCAGTACCCAGTGAGCTACATCTCTATCCTTAAACTAAGAGTCTTAACAAAATTGTTTTGTTTTTTGAGACAAGGTTTCTCCATGGAGCCTAGGCTGGCCTTGAACTCACAGAGATCCACCTGCCTCTGCCTCCCAAGTACTGGAACTAAAGGTGTGCGCTGCTGCTGCTGCCGCCGCCACCGCCACCACTCAGACTTCTTGTTTTTTGTTTGTTCTTTGTTGTTGGTTTTGTTTTGGTGTTTGGTTTTTGGAGACAGGGTTTTTCTGTGTAGCCAGAGCTGTCCTAGAACTCACTTTGTAGACCAGGCTAGCCTTAAACTCACAGAGATCTGCCTACCTCTGCTCCTGAGTATTGGTGAAATTATTAAGGCCACTCCACATAGTTAAAAGGGAGGTTTATTTTGTGGGGTAACTTACAAGGGATAGGTTACAGGGTCTGGGAAAGGTGTAGCACAGTCTGGCGGTGTTCCCTGGAAAACTCTGCTTGGTCTACCTCCAGCATCCAGGGTCCAGGAACCAAGAGAACCTGCGCATTGTGACAGTTACGGAAGCCTCAATGGGGGTTGGAACTTCCAGATCAAAGCTGGAATGGCTACCCACTACACCTGAGTGCTGGGATTAAAGGTGTGTGGCACCACCATCCTGCCTTGTTTTTTTTTTTTTTTTTTTTTAATGCAGTATTCTTAACAAGCTAATTTAAGGCCAGATGTGGTGGCACACATTTGTAACACCAGTCCTCAGGAGGTTGGGCGACAGAGATTAGCCCAAGCTATATAAATGAGACCCTGTATCAAGAAACAAAACAAAAATCCACCTAACTTTAAGAAAATATATGCTCTTGAAATGGACAAGTAATACTTCAAACTCAGAAAAGACGTTACCTATTTTTAGGAAGAGTCTACAGTTCACATGGGCCACATGTTGAAAGAAAATCACTTCCTTGTTGAACTGCATATGTGTAAACATGGCATAAAAAATTTTGGTATGCAACAGCTGTGCAACGCGCTGTTTCTGAACAGCAGCCTACGCTACCTTGATGTCAGCTGGTAAGTGGTAAAATGCAAAGATTAAGTCTTGAGGATAGTCTACACAAATGTTCAGAGAATGCAAGATATGTGTTAGACATTACTTTCAGTGACTAGAAATTCTAACTGTTGTTGAACTTTTATCATAAGCTGTAGTGTTTATTAAGTTAACTTACACAGTAGTATATCTGTAATAACTTGATTGCTAGACAGATGGAAGCATTATTTCATGGAGTTTTTTAAAATGTTGTGATGGTTATTTTAAGATTTATTTATTTATCATATATACAGCATTCAGCCTGCATGCATGGCTGTCTGCCACAAGAGGGCACCAGACCTCATTACAGATTATTGTGAGCCACCATGTGGTTGCTGGGAATTGAACTCAGGACCTCTGGAAGAGCAGCCAGTGCTCTTAACCTCTGAGCCATCTCTCCAGCCCCTCATGGAGAATTTCTATTCTTGGAAATTGAGCAAACTAACTGGAAATAGAAAGTTTACTATATGGTTTCAAGTAGCTTATGAATATAAGAACAATGGTTTGTGTTTTTTAAATGTTGCTAAATATGCTTCCTTCCACAGCAATAAAATAACTCGTGATGGAATGGTGTATTTGGCTGATGTACTGAAAAGCAATACTACCTTGGAAGTAATAGATCTTTCTTTTAACAGAATAGAAAATGCAGGCGCAAAGTACCTCAGTGAAACTCTAACTTCCCATAACAGGAGTCTTAAAGCGTTAGTATGATTTTTACATTTAATCAAAATAAGTAAAAAAAATTCTAAGTAGTATCTCTTAAAAAGTGGGTGACTCTAATAGGATAATTGTGTATTCAAATTCATGAGAAAAAAAATCTTTATTTCTCTTTTTATTTATGCATATGTGTATCCACTTGCTTGTTTATACATGCACCAAATGTGTACACAGAGGCCAGAAGAGGGAATCAGATCCCTTGGAACTGGAATTAGACATGGTTCTGAGCTGCCTGCTGAGAACAGAGCCTGGGTCCTCTGCAAGAACTGCAATTGCTCTTAGCTGCTAAGCCATCTTTCCAGCCCCCAAAACTCTCATTTATCCTGACCGCTAACAGAAAAATCATAAGCATTTAACACAATACTTATGTTTGTAATCTACTCAAAACATTTATCAAGTAGGGGTTGGAGAGGGGCTCAGTGGTTAAGAGCACTGGCTGCTCTTGCAGAGGTCCTGAGTTCAGTTCCCAGCACCCACATGGTGGTTCACAGCCATCTACAATGGGATCAGATGCCCTCTTCTGGTATGCAGCTGTACAAGCAGGCAAAGCACCCAAATACATAAGGAAAGGAAAGGGAGGGGAAGGGAAGGGAAGAAGGAAAGGAAAGGGAGGGAAGGGAAGGGAGGGGAGGGAAGGGGAGAGGAGGAGAGGGAAGGGGAGAGGAGGGGAGAAGGGAAGGGAAGGGAAGGGGAGGGGAGGGGAGAAGGGAAGGGAAGGGGAGGAGAGGGGAGAAGGGAAGGGAAGGGGAGGGGAGGGAAAGGAAAGGAAAGAAGGAAAGGAAAGGAAAGGAAAGGAAAGGAAAGGAAAAGGGAAAGAGGAAAGGAAAGGAAAGGAAAGGGAAAAAGGGAAAGAGAAAGAGGAAAGGAAAGGAAAGGGGAAGGAAAGGAAAGGAAAGGAAAGGAAGGAAAAAGGAAGAGAAGCAAGCAGGCTATTTTCTAAACATTGGAAATGTTCCTGGGTACATAACACATTCAATTAAAAAAATAAAAAAATAAAAAAGGTTCCTTGGATTAAAGGACCTCTACAGCCACTATTTGGATCACCACATTAAAACATGTTAATAAAATGGATTTAGTAAGTGTTGATGCTGACTTAAGATTCTTTGTGGAATTTGCAAATTCCATGTTTCTTTTCTACAGATTGTCTGTAGTCAGCAACAAGATAGAAGGAGAAGGGCTTGTTGCTCTTTCACAGTCAATGAAAACAAACCTCATATTATCTAATATCTACATTTGGGGGAACAAATTTGATGATGCTACGTGTGTGGTAAGTGTTTTCAGACTTTTGTTGGGCTCTGCAATACCTGTAAGTTCCTTTCATAAATGGTTTCAAAGAATGATGTCATACTATACTTCGGGTAATTTTTAACTTAAACCCTAAAAAGCAGCTGCTAGGAAAGATATCAGATGCTATATACAAGTATTAAGGGTCACTAAGCTACACAATTTTCCAATTCCTCCAAATGAAAACAAAAATTACAATTGATTTGATGTAGCAAAGTTCCTCATGTGTCAAGAAGCTCTGTGGCACTTAGTGTTTGTGCATGTGAACCCCGAGTCCTTCACACTACATACCTATGCTGAAGTGTCCCTGCATCTCTGGGATGTAGCCTACTTGATCATGGTGGGTGAGCTTTGTGATGTGTTCTTGAATTTGGTTTTAAAGTATTTCATTGAGAATTGCATCTACGTTCATAAGGGAAACTGGTCTGTAATTCTCCTCATTTGGTCTTCTTGTGGTTTAGGTATCGGGGTAAAAAAAATAGGCAATGGCCCTTCTGTCTAGTGGAATAGAGTATTGAATTAACTCTTCTTTGAAAGTCTGGCAGAATTCTGTGCTGAATCCATCTGGCCCTGGGCTTCTTTGTTGTTGTTGGAAGACTTTTTTTTTTAAGGTTGATTTCTTTAGGTATTTTATGTATATGGTTGTTTTGTCTGCATGTATGGACACCAGAACAGGGCACTGCCTACCGTGGGACTGCAGTTACAGATGGCTGTGAGCTGCCATGTGGGTGCTGGGAATTGAACTCAGGACTCCTAGAAGAGCAGCCAGTACTCTTAACTGCCGAGCCATCTCTCTAGGTCCTACTTGGGAAACTTTTAATTACTGTTTCTATTTTACTATTTAATTTAATAAAATGCTGAATATCTTAGAAACTATTTTCTAATTTTGTTTTATAATTATATTATTTTACTCTAGTGTTAGCTTTTAGACTTTTTAAAAAAATTGTAGATTATACATTAAATGAATTTTGCTGTTGAATAGTATTCATGTTTAATTCCATGGGATCATTTCAATAGACAATTTTAGAAACTTTTTTCAAGATTGAAAGTTCTGTCAGTTTACTGCAAAAATAGTTTAGCATTTCTGTACAATTTGATCCTACAGAAATGGCACTACCAGAGTAGTTAAAGCAGACAGTTAATTTACAGGTCATAGCCCTGTTTAAATTGCTTATCTGATCTTGATTTAACTTTGGTAGATGGTATATATGAAGAAATGTATCCACTTCTCTTAAGTTTTCCAATTTAGTGGAGTACAGACATTTAAAGGTGTCCTTATGATTCTCTGGATTTCCTTGGTATCTGTTATGTCCCTCCTTTTATCTCTAATTTTATTAATTTGGATCTTCTCTCTCCACCTTTTAGTTAATTTTGATTTTCTTAAAAAAAACCAACTGACTCTGGTGGTTTTTTGTTTGTTTTTATTTTATTGATTTCAATCATGAGTTTATTTCCTGCCACCCAGTCCTTTTGAATACTATTCTTTCTTTTGTTCTAGAGCTTTTAGATGTGCTGTTAAGTTACTAGTGAGATCTCTCCAATTTTTTGAAGTAGGCATTTAGTGCTATGAACTTACCTCTTATAACCACCATCATTGGGTTCCATAGGTATAGGTATGCTGTGTTTTCATTTTCATTCAATTCTAAAAAATACTTAATTTCCTTCTTGATTTCTGTCTTGACCTACTTTTCACTCAGTAGCAAGTTGTTCAGTTTCCATGAATCTGGAAACTTTCTGTTGTTAATATAGCTTCTGTTGTGGCTAGATACAATACAGGATGTTATTTCAAATTTTCTTGTATCTGTTGAGACTTGTGTTGTCCTCAGTTTTGGAAAAAGTTCCATGAGCTGCTGAGAATCATACTACTTTAGAGACAGAAAGCATAGTAACAAAAAGCTTTCATTTGAAAAGAGAGGAGAAAAAAGCATAAGATTTGTAAAAGGAATGGCCAAAAATAATGGGCCTAAAAAACTACCCATAGTTTTGGTTTCCACACAGCACAAGCTAAATACAGACTATGGAACCAAAAATAATGAAGAACTACAACAGAAAGCAAAACCAAAGTTTGAAATCTTTTCCTGTCAAAAGTTCTCCCAAGAGCTCACAAGTGTGTTGTATTAACACTCTTAACATACACACCAAGAAGCACAGAGACACACAAAGAAAATTCTACAGTAAAAAAAAAAAAAAAAAAACCAAACAATTGATATGTGATTAAATGGTGATTTAACACTATGGAATTGTCTTTTTAAAAACTAAACTTCTGTATTGACTTCAGAGGGCTTATCAACTGAACTACATATGGAGCTGTTTATTTATTTGTTTATTCTGAGGTGTGAGGTCCTAATGATCATCAGATTTATTTGAAGGAGGCAGGATTTTGCTATGCAGCTCAGCTGATCTTGAACTCAACCGTCCTCCTGCCTCAGCTTCTGCTGAGAATACAGGCGTGTGCCAGCACATGGGACTCCCCCTCTGCCGACTACCACCTGGAGAGTACATGCAAACATCTGGCCGTGGGTCACAAAATTGGTATTATAGGGAATTAACTCAGAGATTCACAAAGTACTTACATATGAAAACGTGCTATATATGTTAAAACTTAGAAATCAATTTTATAAAATTACATTTCCATTATGTATAACTAAGTAATAAAATTTACCTATACTATCTGGAATAATACTAAAATTAAGCAATATTAAGAATATTTTATTTCAATTTACAAAATAACACAGCTAAGTTGATTATTTATTTGCACAACCACTGTAAATTGAATAAATTATATTCCTAATGAAAGTTTTCTAAAAATCCTAGGCATATTCAGATTTGATGAAGAGTGGCCGGCTAAAGCCAGATAACACAGATGTGGAACCATATGTGGTGGATGGACATGTCTACCTTGCAGAAGTCTCCAATGGCCTTAAAAGGCATTATTACTGGACGCCAACTTACGGAGATGCTTATGACCACGCATCTACTGCAGGCTTTGCTCTTGTTCCAGTTGGCCAACATCTATAAGAAACAAGCTCGAATAGTTTTCACACATTTGTCTATCATTTTTAGAGACTATATTTTATAGTCTATATTTTACCTTTATAAATTAGAACAAGTTATTTTTTATCAAATTTGTTAAAACTTTGTGTACTTGCCCCTTGTTGAAAAAAAACTGATTCTCAATATAGACTACACTATTAACCTTGAAGAACCATGGGGCTACTCTAATTCTTTTTATAATAAAAAACAAGTAACGGACACAAAAAAAACCATAGACAGTGGAATAAAAAGCACTAACGTCACTACAGACTTCTTAACCAAATGGTATAGTAGAAAGGATGCAGCTGGGAAATTTCCTGAGGATTTTAGATTTCCAAGTTTAAAGTTCAAAAGTATTCCACATAGACTTTTAGGCATTGCAGACAGGTGTTAGTACCAATAACAAAAGAAAATAAAAAGCTTTCTTGCACAGACAGATCCTATCCTGGGTTTATACACCCTTTCTGGGTCTAGCTCTTGTTCACTCAATATTAGTGCAATTCACTCATGTTATTCAGTGCAGCTGCAGCCAATTTCTTATTGCCTTGAGGTAGTAGTCCATCCTAGGCTGAGGAAGAATCTACAAGAGTCTCTAAAGAGATGGTCTTTCAGGATTAGATATTCAAGCATCCCTTAGCAATGTAGTTGGCTTTCTAGGGTCTCAGTCTACTCCTGTGTGCTACAGTAGAATATGTTTACATATTCCTACCAGGGGGGATGAAGCAGGTAAGATGGGAAGGGACAGCAAGTAAGTCTGCCTGAGCCTGCAGTGGGAGGCATGTGATCAACCTGCGTTTGAACCTGTTCTGGGCTACTAAAGTTGGAGCCTTAATGAGCTGTCCACACATAACTGAGGTCAGGCCAGCTCAGCAGACAAGTACTGGTTCTAACAAGGAACCAGTTATTTTTTAGGGAAGATTTGCTGATGCAGCTTTACAGGTCACTGTTTACTGCCTCAGAGGCCAGCAGAGTGCTCGGACACACTTATTCTGATGCTATTATGTCATTTAGTTCCCTTTATACATCTGGATACCATCTGAGAAATAAGGTAGAAAGCATTCTTCCAAAAGATGAGCAGGCTAAAGAGAGTAGGCTAAGAAGTTGTTTTCCTCTAGACTTATCCTTACTTAGGCAAGGACTTGAGGAGACACGCAAGTTCTGTAGGAGAACTCCACTTCCTCTGTACATCTTACGCTGAATAAAATTACAACATATTATATGGCTTATACTTCCCTTTTAGCAATTGTCTTTTAAGATCCTGCTTTTAAAAAGCTGATTATAGTCATGGATCATATTATACTTATAATGCTCTAACTCTAAAGGCAAAACATTAAGTGGCACACTTTAAAAATAAAGATAAAATAGAAATGACTGAGAAATACTTAAATGTTCATTCAGCATCCTTAGTCATCAGAGATGCAAATTAAAACTACTTTGAGATTTTATCTTATACCAGTCAGAACAGGCAAGATTAATAAAACAAATGACAGTTCATTCTGCTGAGGATGTGGGATAAGGGGGCACTCATGCATGGCTAGTGGGACTACAAACTTGTACAGCTACTACGGGGATCAGTGTGGTGGTTCCTCCGGAAGCTGGAGATCCACCTCAAGATCTGCCTACACCACACTTGGGCACATACCCAAAGGACTCTACATCCTGCTACAGAGACATCTGTTCCACCATGTTTGTTGTTGCTCTATTCATAATAGGCAGAAACTGGAAATTAGATGTCCATCCATGGATGAACGGACAATTAAAACATGGTATTACAGAATATTACTCAGCTATTAAACAAAATTATAAAATGCTCAGCTAAATAGATGGAGCTAAGAAAAAAAAATCACCCTGAGTGAAATAACTTAGACTTCCAGAAGATAAATATGCTATGTTTTATCTTAAACGTTATGATGGCTATTCTTGCTTGACTACATCTGGAATTAACTAAACCTCAAGCAGCTAGGTACACCCATAAGGGATTTTTCTTGATTAGATCATTTGAAGTCAGAAGATCTACCTTAAATCTGGGCCACACCTTCTGGTGGTAGTTTATATAAAGGACATGGAGGAAGGACGCTTTCACTTTTTGCCTGCTTGCCTTCACTCTTGCTGGCAAGTTTATTCCTTCACTGGTATTAGAGTCCACATTTTCAGGAGTCTGAGATATAGCCATTATTGAACTAGCCAGGTCACAGCCTGTAGGCCACTCAAATAAATCCCATATATGTTTTGATATGCATATCAAATCTCTCTATGTATCTATATGATCTATATATCTATATGTATATATCTATGTGTGTGTGTGTGTGTGTGTGTGTGTATGTGTATTCATTCTATCATGTGTTCTAGAGAACTCTGACACAGAAGTGGGTATTAGCTTTAAAGCCTTTGATATGTGTGCTACAATCCATAGAAGCAGAGGTTAGGTACAGAGTCAGGGACTAGTGGGGAGGAGGAGATCCCCCAAAGAAAGGAGAAATAGGATATATTGTTATGAAGAGATGGGGAGGGGAGCACCTAGAGTGGGAGGACTCAACGGGAAGAGGTGAGGAAGAGAGGGGCTAAGGAGGGACAGCTGACACTAAGAACCCCACTACTGTAGACGCTTCCTAAACATATGCATATATGAAAGAAATCTAAATGTATCCAAACGACAGGGGAGAGAATGCCCCCACTAAACATATTCCACCACCACGTGAAACTTCCAGCGTCAGGAATGGGTTTCAGATAATTCAGATGTCGACCAAAGGACCCTATGGGAACCCCCAAACAACTCAAGCTATTGCCAAGACTATTGGCTGCTCTCTACAAACTGATGGTAAGGCCCTATTGCTGAGGAGAACACTTACAAATGTCTGGGAACACAGAGAAGTCTAGCTGGAGGCTTTACTCATACTGATTAGCATTCACGGCACTAGAATGTACTCTGCACACTACTTCAGGAGAAAGATGACCACCACCAACACAGCTACAAACCCTTTGATCTACACTGGCAATTGCAAGGTGCGGTGGTTCAACACTGGCACAAACATAGTGGGCAGTACCTAGCCAGTTCTGAATGGATTTAAGGCCCACTTCATGAGATGAAATTCATGTCTGACAATACTCAGTGGTCAAGAACTTGAGATTGGATAGGCCATAGGCCTCATGGAAAAACAAATACTACTGTTCTACTAAAGAGACAGCAATACAATGACTCCTAATGGCATTCTGCTGTACCCACAGATCAGTGTATCATTTATCACTCAGCAATCAGAGAAGCTTCTTGCAGTAGCTGGGAGCTAACACAGAGACCCATACCTGGACAACATAAACAGAAATTTTGGAGCACGCAGTCCTAAAACAGGATGTCTTCATCAAACCCTCCCCTCAAGGCTGAGGGAGCTATGCAGAAGAGGAGGTAGAAAGAGTCTAAGAGCCAGAATGGATGGATGACTCTAAGGGAACAGTATCCTCCAGATATAACAGGACTGGTGCACATAACAATTCAGACTAGGGACTGGGGAGATGGCTCAGAGGTTGGCTCAGAGGTCAAGAACACTAGCAGCTCTTCCCAAGGTCTTGAGTTCAATTCCCAGCAACCACATGGTGGCTTACAACCTTCTGTAATGAACTCTGGTGCCCTCTGGTATGCAGGCATACATGCAGGCAGAACACTGTATACATAATAAACAAATCTTAAGAGAATGGTTAAAAAAAAAAAAAAGAATTCAAAGACTGTAGCAGCACACACAGGGCCTGCACAAGTTAAAGTCGAACAGGGTCCCAGTGCTGCGAGAGGGAGTAGCCATGGCACACACTATTAACTGAGAAGCTCTCTGCTGCCAACATCTACTTGCAAAAGAAATATGAATTTCCCCCATGGAGTCCCACTGGGTAGATTACCCACATTTCAGGATAGGCCCATGCCCAGTACTAGGTGGCCAATACAAAAAGAACTCAATGGGCATGGCAGTGGTGGTGCACGCCTGTAATCCCAGCATTTGGGAGGCAAAGGCAGGTGGATTTCTGTCACTTTGAGGCCAGCTTGGGCTACAAAGCGAGTTCCAGGACAGTCAGGGCTATTACACACAGAAACCCTGTCTTGAAAATAAGAACTCAGGGTTTTTTGTTTTGTTTTGTTTTGTTTTGTTTTTTTCAAATAGACAATTTGTCTCAAATTGCTTTGTTTGGGTATTTTCTGTCTTATTTGGTCTTTTGCTGTATATTTTGGTTTCCATTTGTGTATTTGGTTTTTCTTTTTGTTTGTTTGTTTTTAAAGAGAGAGAGAAAGAAAGAAAGAGCTTGGAGTTGGGTGCAGGTAGGGAGGTGTGGAGGATCTTGGAGGAATGAGGGAAGGGAAAACCATGGCCAGAATACACAGTATGAAAAAAGAAGAAAAAACAAAACCAAACCTGATAATGCTGACCACACTTACCCTCCGCACTCTATTTTCACACTGCTCTGTGAAACTAATTCACTGTGTCTTTTGTGTTTGTCTGAGACGTGATCTCTTTTTAAAACACCAGGTTTTCTGGTACACTTCACTTCCTTCAGACTTGGACTTTCTTCACTGACTTCCAGGCCAATTCTTAAGGACCTTTTCATTTACATGTCTTACTTAATATTGCTGTGTTTCATGGCCCCAGTTCTTAAGAATGTGACCAGCTGCCAGCCTAAGGACTGATTCTCCTTGGTAAGGCACTCGGTCACCTGAGGTCACTAGTATGAAATCATGTTACAAACCTAATCTCTGTTCTTCAGCAGTCAACTACCATAGGATGTGACATCATGGGTTATAAATGTGGCTAGCTAAGTCACCCTGTCCAAGAACTGTTTCAAGTAAGTCAGTATGGACGCTTGGCTGGACATAGCTGACTGTTACCTCCTTCTCATTTGATACTTTCTGCACTCTGTCCAGCTCCTCTTCAATCAGCCACGTGTAACCATCAGTCACTTCACTTGTCTGTCTAGGTGAACAATGGCCCTTTCTCTCTTTATCCCACTATACTCTTGACTGCTCAAACCTCCTTCCTTAACTTCCTGTACTATACCACTCACAGCATTATGGCTTATTTTTCTGTTACTGATCTTTCTCGCTCAACTGTAAGGTGGGTAGAGTTATTTGTTTTTGTACATTTTCTGGAAGGTTGCTATGTTTACATGATAAATCCTTAAATACAGCAAATCTTTCATCAATAAACAGGGGCAGGGGTTGAAGAGGGCAAGAGAACAGACTACACCATTGTCTCAAGAGATTAATGCAAAGTGTGGTGATGCATAGCTATAATCCCAGGACAGACAGAGGAGTCTCAAGCAAGAAGATTACTGTGAATTTCAGGCTAATCTGGGCTATTTAATATATTCAAGCTCAACACAGTGACACATAGTAAAACCTTGTCTTAAAACAAAAAGTAACAAATCAACGTTCCAATAACTCAATTTCATTGTTATCAAAATAGTGAGTGAAAAATGTAGACTTTTCATTTGGTGGTATTTCTAGCCAAATAATAGACTAAAATCTCCAGGTAGAAGATAGAAAATTATATTCCAGAATTCCATCTTAAGTGCTTCTCAAAGAGAGGGCAACCAAGTGCTTAGGATGATAGTCCTCAATGTTTGGTACATGTTAGATCAACTGTAGGGCTTTTCTAGCATACATCTGCCCCAGCACCGTCTGACTCAGTAGATGAACTTGAAGTGGGTACGAATCCTGACAGGAGTAAAGGCATTACAACTATTGGCCTAGGATACTTTAAAAATTAGTCTATATAATTAACTGTCTGCTTTAACTACTCTGGTAGTGCCATTTCTGTAGGATTAAAATGTTCAGAAATGCTAAACTATTTTTGCAATAAACTGATAGAACTTTCAATCTTGAAAAAGGTTTCTAAAATTGTCTATTGAAATGATCCCATGGAATTAAACATGAATACTATTCAACAGCAAAATTCATTTAATATATAATCTACAATTTTTTTAAAAAGTCTAAAAGCTAACACTAGAGTAAAATAATACAATTATAAAACAAAATTAGAAAATAGTTTCTAAGATATTCAGCATTTTAAAGACTTTCAAAACCTTCTGTAATACTTAAGAATCTTTCCCAAAACAACACATCATAACAAAATAAACAACTGACCCCAGTGATTCTTTGTGTTAGAATGATTACCAGACACATATAAAATACACACAGGTTCAAATAAGTAACAGTGTAGTATTAAAAAATGGTAAGAGAGAACATTCAGTCTTTAAACTTTCTTCACACATAATTCTGGAAGAGCAAATGATAACTAAAGCCATATCAACTTAAAGTAATTTTAGATATGCAGGTAATGCAAATAAAAAAAATCATACCTATTCCATATTACAATTAAATGAAATAACACTGAAAATAATAAATTTGGAAGTTTTCAAAATGCTAATTGCCAAGTTGGCTATTGTACTGCATGTTCTGGAGGGCGAGGGAGGAGAACCTTGAATATGAGGATACTTCAGGTTAGTTACACAGAAGTCCTAGGACAGTCTGGGCTATGAAGTAAGACTATCTCAAAATTTAAAAAGATAGATCAACAAAAAAACTGTCATTATATTTGAGGAAACTAGGCAATTTTTGCCCTCATATAGCTATGACAGCATCGTAATTTTGGAATTCTTATTTTTAATCTTCTTGCCTCAACTTTCCAGAATGCTATGATTATAGATACATGCTACCATAGCACTTAAAAAAAAAATGTTCATTAGATGTTGCAGAATATTTGTTTAACTATGCAAAGATGTCCTGCATTTGTTTATGATGCAGAATATTTGTTTAACTATGTAAAGATGTGTGGCTGTTTTACCTTGCCTAAGGCACCTGCCTGGTCTAATAAAAAGCTGAACTGCCAATAGTGAGGGAGGAGGTATAAGATTTCTGGACAAGGAGAAGGAATAGGAGGAAGAATTTAGGCTGGGAGAGGGGGAGGATGCCAGGGAGATGCCAGGGGCCAGACAAACACAGAGGAAGCAGGAAAGTAGGACATACAAAATGAAAGAAAGGTAAAAGCCCCGAGGCAAAACATAGATGAAGAGAAACAGTTAAAATTAAGTTATAAGAGCTAGTGGGACAAGCATAAGCTAAGGCTGAGCATTCATAATAATAAGTCTCCATGTCTTTATCTGGGAGCTAGTTGGCTGCCCAAAGAAAATGCCAACTACAGTTAGATGCTTGGATTAATGAAGATGTGAATTAAGCATCTCTCTACTTTGGCAAACTTGTTAAAGAGGGTTGGCTCTTAATTTTCTTTAGTTTTGTTACATTCCAGTACATTTTCATTGATCTTAAACCAGAATAGATTAGCTGACCATTTTATAACCTTACAAATACTATTCAAACTCAGTATGTTCATTTAATGTACACACAGATCTCTTAGGTAACTAATAAAACAGTAAGTTTATTGTACAAAGGAGGTATTTTTACTCTCTCCAGTTAAGTCAGTTTCACTAGTGGTAATTTACTGTGATAATGCTATGTGCCCTAAGAAATGGTGTCACTACTTCAGTCTGGAAGAATTGAGTGTTTTTATTATGTTTTCTCATTTCTGAGACTTGGACCCACACAGGGAATTATGACTAAAGAATTCAGTATTGGTAAACACATTGAATTTATTTCAGTGTAGTTTAAATCATGAAAACAAATAAGCATAACTAATTCACGGCAGAAATGAGAAATAGTCACCATGACTTCTATCAGTACTATGGGAACTGACTCTCTGAAACTGAGAATTAAAATGCAGAGGTGAGGCAGTGAAATAAATTAATATGCGGGAATAGTGAGATGGGGAAAGTGGCAGCAGGTATCTGGATGGGTGTCACTGAATTCTCTGGAATGGAAAGACCACTAGGAAGTTTCAGCCAACAACCCAAAGGTGTAGTGTAATTTATAAAATTGAAAAACGCATACTTACAGAAAACTCAAATATAAAATGGTAAATAAACTGATAACCAAAAAGTGTAGCTTATAATTGAAGTTAGGATAGTAATTCTATTTGTGTGTGTTCGTGGGTTGCTTTAGGCAAGCTACTCAAGTTTCTTGATTTTTCTATGTAATATATCAAATTTAGAAGCCAAGTGATTTCTAGTATGTATTTTATATCTAGAAAATTCTTTTTAGAACATTTATTTTAAAAAGTGCATAACTGATAAAAGATAGGCTTATCAAAAATTTTCAAACTGTTATATATTCACTTCCAATAATCTACAAATCTAATAAAATATAAAGTGAATCAAATTTCAAAACTGTCTTTTGACCACTTAAAAACACCAAATATCTATTTAAAAAAATACAGTTGAACTCAAAACAAAAACTGACTTTCAGACAGTTGGTTTTCTCCAGAATACTGAGTTCATTCTAAATGAACAAAAATTTACATACATTTTTCTGGGTATTAAGAGAAATACTTCTTTTGGCTTCATTAAAAAAGTTACCTCTAAAGGAATATATTAATAAATAGCACAATTCTTCCTTAGTATCTAAATTTTCATAGGTATAAATACGAAATTGAACCCCTCCAACAGTTTACACACTGCTCCACAGGGTTTATAAACAGAAATGCTTTGAAGTTGATATTACTGTAGATTTTGCTTAAACAGTTAGAAGAGGACAATGAAAAGACCCACAGGTCAGATTTTATGTCAGGAACAAAGTCCAAAACGCAAAATAAAAACGGAATTAAGGCAGCGTGAACAGTGTCTACAAGTCAACCCACGCAGCCTAGTGCTGCCACAGTGGGCAGGTGTCACTCCTGGAAAGGCTGTTTGCAGTGAAAGCCGAGTCAAGACGAGCACTGCTGGATGGTGTTCACACCGCTCAAATGAATGGGACTAATATGAATATGCACCTTACCAGAGATGTTTATGTTTACTACCAGGGATGTCTTAGCAATTCCATGTCCTCAAAGTCAATATAATTGTTGTAAAAAAATCAACTGTGGCTCTGAATATCCATTCACAGTTGACCTTAACAGGGTGTCTGATGTAGGAGACTGACTATCGGTGACAGGAAGCAGCATATGGTCTTCAGTTCCAAGTGGAAGCGCTAAGGGTAGAGTCATATCAGAAGGCTTCACATCTAGAGTTTCTGACAGAGGACTTCTTTGTGTGGGATCTTGTTCACTTAAAGCATGGTCATCTACACTGCAATCTGGAGTTTGATCTGTACCTGAAATGGAAGTCAGAAAGTACATTGCCTTTAACAATACAAAGCACAATGACTGTCTGAGGGAGGCTAATCTACATACAGGTCTTAGAAATTACACTGGGCCTCCACACCTGTGTGCAACCTGTTTCTTTCTCACCAATGTGCCTGATTTAAGCTTGTGCTGATACTACTAGTGTTGGGCATGTCTAGGCTTCAAGAGCAGGGTCAAGCACCAATGCCATTACATAAATAGGTTTAACCATTCTAAACCTGGGTTAAACCTTTTTTTAATCTACCTTATTACATATTTGTCAAATTTCATATTCCTCCCTATGGCACCCATGAGAGGGTTATTCTTGTTTAACACTCTACTCAGTCATGCCTCAAACCCTTAACTAGGCTATGCATTCCTTGACGGTAAATGCTCAGTTAGACTTCTCCAATTCCTTCCAAATGCAGAAGAGCAGTAAATAAATCTTTGTACACTGGATATTTTAATAAGCAGCTCATAGTATTCTGTGGCTTCAAGTCTGTAGCACACCACTTATCATTTCTCTCCAGACGTGAGAAACCGTTCAACTAGACAAGTCACCACACTGACTAGAGATGCAGTTAGTCCTCACCTTACTACTGCTTTTAACACTTGCTGCCACCCAAACTGCAGGTGACTTCTTCAGTAGCAGCATTAGATAGCCAACAGTGCACAAGTTGTTTCATTAAGTTGCAATTCTCTGTATTCTTTAGTTTAACCAGTCAAGGAACAACCTGTGCTGTCTTGTCTTAGTGAGTTATCACAATGTCCTCTGCTTGGAATGAACCCATCCTGCCATCTCCATCCTCTGAATTCTTCTCTCTTCAACTTCTATAAAAACAAGTCTTTTCTTTCCTGACAACCCTCCCCTTTTTTATATACAGTCATTATGTAGCCCAAGTTGGCTCTGAACTTGCAGTCAGCGCTTTCCCTCAGCATCCTGAGTACTGGGACTATAGATAGGCATGGGCTACCATGTCCAGGTTAAACTTAAGCCCACTCTAATGCTTCAGAAGAACTATCTTCTTTAGCAGTTGTATTTACAATGTCTGACAATTTTAATTTAGTTAGATTTCTGATGTTACATCAAGGTTGTAAGCTCTTGTTCAACTCCATATGCCCTGTAGTTATGTATACCCTGCAGGTATTAAGTGGACTGTTGAACAGATTCACTGCAGTTTTCAGATGTTTCTACCTCAATCCTTACAATGGCATTTATTAACATGTTTAGTTTTTTGGTGCTAGATGTTGCACCTGGGGCCTCATGCATGCTAGGTGAGCATTCTACCACACCCACTTATTATCATCTACATGCTTGTGAGACTTTTCATCTTGGTAGAATGCCATGGTAAGTACAATGTGTCTCAGGCCTAAAAGTCTGCAGGATGGCTTCCTATACTGACAGACCATTTTTGAGCTACCAGTGTCCTATCTCCTCCCACTTTTCCAGGTTGATCTTCATGATGGCTCTTTTCTTCATAACTACTGTCTAAATCACCCAGGCTGCATTACCGAGAATAATGTTACTTAGCTTGTTATATTTACTTTCATTGAGTCCTGTTTTTTTGGGGATATTTTTGCTTATTTGTTTGCTTTTGGGGACAGGGTTTCGCTATGTGGCTCTAGCTGGCCAGCAACTAGATTTGTAGCCAAGCTGGCCTTGCACTTGAGATCTTTCTACTTGAGCTTCCTGAGTACTAAGATTGTAAGTATGAACCATCCCCTACACCTGGTTTTAAATATACATCTAATTTACACTCTTGAATGCCTATCTCAGCATGCTTGGGACCAGTGCCAATAGGGCAGTAAATGTTCTGCACACGCACTTACCAGAATGGACCTTTGTTTTGTGCTTCTTCAAGTTTTTAATGTCTGTGTAAGAATTTCCACACAATTCACAGATAAATGGTCGTTCTCCTGAAAAACAAGGTAAGAACTTTAAAATCTCAGTATTTTAAAAATTGCTAGCTGACACAAAACTATCAAAATGTTGATAAAAATAAAGCAAAAAAAAATATTTTAATCACTTGTTATGACAATGAGATAAGAAATCCTATACACACAGGTACATTTTACTTCATAAAAAGTATAACCCGATTTCAGGAAAAATTAAGCATTCTCATCTGAAATTCTCAAAAATAATCTTTTTATTGCTTTCAGATACATACTGGATGCCATTTGTATGCTAAAACCCGGCTATAGAGCTAGGGAAAAGTATAATTATGATTTTTGCTCTCATACACCACACAGATGAGGAAATCCTCTAAGAAAGACTGACAATATTCTACAACAGAATTGTTTTCAAATAAGAACTGTTAAGCTGGGACATAGCTCAGAGGTAGACTGTAAGCATAGATAGCATCTGCTAAGCTCTGAGTTTGCTCCCCAGCACTATGGGGCCAGATGACTGAAGAACCATTTAATGCTTTCCCCCAAAACCCAAGGACTATGAGAATACAGGAGTTGGCAGTGAATTTCCCAAGCCCCGCCTATTCACATTACTCTGGATAAGATTTATGAAAACAGGTTTTGAAAAGAAACTGATAGTATATTCAAAGAATAGCATTTTCCTTTCTTTTAGTTTTTAATATTCAATATTTTCTTCATACTATTTACATATTACATGTTACAATAAACATGTTGATATTATAATCTATTCTGGAAACTTGTATAAAAGAACACCGCTTTATAATTCTGATAGTTCCTTGGTATCATCTATTCATTTTTGATATATCTATTCAATTTAATGCAAGCGTTTTTGTTTGATGGATACCTGGTATATTTCTTAGAAAATGTACACAATTCTTAACCAAATTTAAATTATACTCTTAACAATTAAGAAAGATAAAAGAAAGAAACGAACAAATAAAAACCTGATATGTATACATTAAAATCTTTTATCATGAAGTAATGACTAGATACTATATAGCCCACAATGGTTTCAAAGCCAAGGTTTACATACAAAGGAATTAAGAGAGAACAAAAAATAATACGTTCTCCCTAAACACAGACCTGTATGGGATCGAAAGTGTTTGTTGAGCTCTCCTGAGGAAATAAAACTTTTCCCACAAATACCACATATGTATGGTTTTTCACCTAGATGGAAAATAAAAGATAGCGAAGTGGTGTACTATACCAATATAATATTTATCAATTACAAGTGATCTAAAGTAATCTTTTAAAAATATCAACTATAGGAAAGCCTTCTACATTGTATCTTAGAGGCATTTTCAGTAATCCAACATAACAAACTATTATTTTATATTATCTGTCTAGCTTGCTACTTTTCACATACTAAAACATTCCTTCTGCAAATGTCTCTTCTCTCCTAGAAGAGATCACCTGGACAATGTGTTTCTTAAGAGTAAGAGCATGTTAAATTAAGCCACATTTCAAATCTTGCTTCTACTTTATTATTCAAGACGAACATGCACATTTAAGAAGATTATACTTAGCAATCCACCTTACAAATGAAGGGTCACTGGGTTTCAGAGCTGTCATTTGCACTTGATGCATGTCTGTGTTGCAAAACTCAGAATGTCTATGCAAAGGAGGTAGCAAGTCACAAAACAAGTTTCCACCTAACCCAACTCCTACTTCACTCGCCTTTCACACGCCTATTCAAAGGAGATAAATTCTCAAAAAAAAAAAAAAAAGGCTAACAAGGTTTTCTCTAGTCATAAAAACATGTCTCAATTCAATTTATTCAGAATTATCCTACTTTAATAAGTATAAGCTACAAGGTAAGTTTTCACCTACCTTGTATTATTCTAGAAAATGTCAGATTTTTAATCTAAGAGTTATGTGAAAATCATGAACTAAGAAGTCTGTAATCTACCTTTTGTAAGGGAACAAGCCCATTTCTTTTATCTGCAACCTTATTAGAGCCGGTCTCTGTATTCAGCTCTTACCTGTGTGTTTACGAGAATGAGTGATTAGAGAGCTAGAGACAGCAAATGCCTTTCCGCAGGTGTCACACACGTAAGGCTTTTCTCCAGTGTGCCGACGGACATGATAGGTCAGGGTGCTGGCTTGGGCGAATCTCTGCCCACATCTATCACAGACATATGGCTTCTCTCCACTGTGCTTCCTAATAGTAAATCGAAAGTAATATAATGGCAAGTAAAGCAATCTGGAGGTCAATGTATATATGAAGTATTTCTTACATAATTTTTCATGCAGCATTTTATTTCATCTTAACAGGCTACGATTACATATTTACATTCAATAGTTGTTTCTATGTAAAACCCTGCCCCCCCCAAAAAAAATTTTTTTTAAGGGATCAAAATAGTACAGAAATAAGTTAAAAAACTTCTGCCATCACCATTACATAGTTGTCTTGGAGTTTCTGCTGCTGTGGTAAAGATCATAACCAAAAGCAACTTGGGGAGGAGAAAGTACATTTCACATCATAATCCATCACTAAGGGAAGTCAGGGCAAGAACTGAATTAAAGGATATGGAGGGGTGCTGCTTACTGGCTTGCTCACCATGGCTTGCTCAGCTTGCTTTCTTATACACCCAGGACCATCTGCCCATGTCTGGTACCAACCACAGTGCGCTGGGGCTTCCCAAATTAATCGTTAATCAAGGAAATGACCTATAGGCTTGCCTACAGGCAACCTGATGGAGGGAATGTTCTCAACCAAGATTCCCACTTCCTATATATGTCTAGGTTTGTGTCAAGTAGACAAAAACCACCTAACACAACAGTTATCACCAAACCCCAAATACAGCAATTATTCTGCCAGTCCATCTTACTGGTCAAAAGCTCCTCCTCAAACTACCAGCGCCTTCTCATCCACCTTCACACGCAGCTGACAGCTACTTCATAGTTTACCGAGAAAAACCCAATCAGAAGAAAACTTGGGGCCAGTGAGTTGGCTCAGTAGGTAAAGGTACCTGCTGCCACCTAAGTTTAATCACTCAGGTTGTCCTGTGGCCTCCACAGGCATGCCCTCCATAGTACAGGTATACACAAACACACACAAAATAAACAAAAATGTAATTTAAAGAAAGAAAAGTTCGGGTTGGGGACTTAGCTCAGTGGTAGAGCACTTGCCTAGCAAGCGCAAGGCCCTGGGTTCGATCCTCAGCTCAAAAAAAGAAAGAAAAGTTCCTTATCATAGCACCCTACCTAGAGCATCTGTACATATATATCCTGTTTTCTTTCTGACTAGTTCAGCTAAAACAAATCCCCTAACTCCGGGTGTTAATAGTTTGAATCTAGAATGCTCCTGAAGGCCAAGTGCTAAAGGTGTGGTCCCCTTTAGGTGATGGAAACTAGGAGGTAGGGCCTGGTTAGAAGAACTAGGTCACTGAGATTACACCTTGGAAAACTATCTTGTTCCAAGTCCCCACATCAGCCTCTGCTTCTTGACTGCCATAAGATGAGCACCGTGCCCGCTCGGTCACATTGGTTTGCCTTCCCCAGGCGCTATGTGGCCAATTGACCTTGGACTGAATCCTCTGGAACTATCTGCCAACATAGTTCTTCCCATCTTAGGGTAATTGCCTCAGATATTGTCTCAGTAACAGCTGGGTATATAGAAAAAAAGTAGTACCAGTGATGAGTTCACTGTGGTTGTATCTCACAATGTGGTCCAGCAGCTTTTAGAACTGACTTTAGGAGGAGCTAGGGAAAGTTTAGAGATACAGGTTAGAGAAGTTCTAGAAGATGCAAGCAGAGCTTAGTGGGTAATTCTGATGTAAATTTAGAAGACCATAATTCTGATAGAAATGTGGATAGGAGCCAGAAGTAAGAATGATGGACACATGCCAAAAACACTCCTGAGGCTGAGGTGGACACTTTAAAAAGTTGAGGTCAACTGGAACACAGTTTTTACAAAGGGGAAAGAGGGAGGAAAAATAATAACAAGTGAAAAATGACAATAAAGACTGTGCTTATGAGCTACAGAGGAAATAATGCCACTAGGAACTGAACTTAAGAACAATTTTGCATTCTGGCAAATAATCTGTATGCATTTTTTTTTTTCCAGAGCTGAGGATCGAACCCAGGGCCTTGTGCTTGCTAGGCAAGCGCTCTACCACTGAGCTAAATCCCCAGCCCCCCTGTTTACATTTTATCCATGCTCTGAGACTCTGAGCTAGGTTTAAAGACTTAATTAGGGGTTGGGGATTTAGCTCAGTGGTAGAGTGCTTGCAAGCGCAAGGCCCTGGGTTCGGTCCTCAGCTTTTGCAAAAAAAAAAAAAAAAAAAAAAGACTTAATTATTCCAGTGGAAGACATTTCAAGGCTGCACAGTACACAGATGTTATAAGCATTACTTGCTACTTTTAGCCAGATTTACAGTGAGTAAAAGCAAAGTGGAAATTTTTGAAAAACTTGGAGGTTTGGCTAGAAAAAAATTGTAAGTAAAGTTGGGCCAAGGAAGACAAGCTGAAGAACAGACGAGCACAGTGATAACAAAGTCAATGACTGGAAACAGAGCCCAGCTGGAAAGCACGTGTCTAGCCCATTGGAAGCCCAAAGTTTAATTCCTAGCATCACAAAACAAAACAAACAAAAGATAATTCCAATCAATGGTATATTTTTGTAATCTTAGCTCTTAGGAGGGAGAAGTAGGAAGATTTGGGGTTAGAGACCAGCCTGGGCTATACAGCAAGACACTGTCTCCGCCCCCCCCCCCAAAAAAAAAGCCGGGCGTAATGGTAAACACCTTTAATCCTAGCAGAGGCAGGCGGATCTCTGTGAGTTCAAAGCCAGCCTGGTCTACAGAGCAAGTTCCAGGTCAGCCAGAGCTACACAGAGAAACCTTGTCTTGAAAAACCAAAAAAAAAAAAAAAAAAAAAAAAAGGGTAAAAAATTGGCCAAATCTTACCCACCAAAAGCTACAGGGTATGAAAATGTCAATTCATTTGCTTGAGAATAAAGTACTAGGCACCCTGCCCACATACACTGTAGCCATGCTCAATAGAGGCATTTGGAGTCTACTGTAGTCATGGTCAATGGGGCACAGCCACTAACTTCCCTTGGAAGACCACAGTGGAGCTATCACAGCAATCAGGAAGAAGAGGCAGAGGAGGAGCTTGCAAGGGTGGCCAGGGCAAGACACAATCCCTAGAGGCTCCAGACTCAGTTATTTGACTAACACAATCCCTAGAGGCTCCAGACTCAGTTATTTGACTAACACAATCCCTAGAGGCTCCAGACTCAGTTATTTGACTAGGTTTCAACACCTAAAATGTCACCACCCCTAATTCTCTGACTAGGTCAGAGCCACTTCCTCAAAAATCACCTCAACAATTTTGCACTGGGGACTCTGCCTTCCACAAATGAACATTTGGGAGGTATTTCAGATCCAAACTATAATCTACCTCTAGCCCCAAATGATCAAGCCCATATCACATGAAAATGCATCCATGCATCCATCTCTAAGAGTCAAAAGTCCAGGTCTAAAGTTTCTGAGACTTGGGGCAACTCTGAGTTGTGAGTACTTGTAAAAAATCAAACACAGTTTACATCAATTCCACAGTACAGTTCCCATTCCAAAAAAGACGAATGAGGAAATGCAAGGAAGATGAAAGCAAGGTGAAAACCTGGTAGGGCAAGCATCAAATGATCACCATGGGATAATGTAGGCTTGCTCTGGGTACTCATAAAAATGGACTCATTAGCTTACAATAATTAACTCACTTAAAGGTCAAACAGCTCGTGTTTTTTGGTTTGTTTGTTTTTTTTACCTTGCATGAATCTTGAGATTGCTAGAAGTTGCAAACTGTAAATTGCACACATCACATTTATAGGGTTTTTCCTCACCATGATGCATGCGACTGTGGAAGACCAGCTGGCATTTCTGAGCAAATCCTTTATCACACAGTTCACATTTGTATGGCCTTTCCCCTAAAAGAACAGTAACGTTTGTATTAGGAAGGAAAAAAATCCTGTTTAACTTGTGAAAGTCATAAACTTTTAAGGCTTTTAAGAGTGCCAATGGTACTGGTTGTGTTTTCAGAAAATGGTAACTTCTAAGTAGCCAAGGCAAATGGGATGTCCTTCCAGACTACTGAAAACACTAGGAGAAAAGAGACAGGTGATCAGCAAGAAAAATGTATGAAACACAAACCTACGTGTACTAATGGATGCTCACACTTTGCCAGCAGGTCATGCAAAACAGGTAAACAGAGAAACTGAGAGAGAATGATGTTAAAAAAAAAAAAAATGAAGTCTAGAAGCATGTAATGAGAAGTACTGGTAATAGGTGAAAATTGAACTGAGTTTTAATAATTGTCTCTGTTAAATACTTTAAAAGCTACAACCAAGCCAGGCCTAATGGTACAGCTCTATAATCCTAATTACTCTGGAGGCTGAGGCAGGAGGATTGCAAATCCAAGACTTACACAGCAAGTTCAAGGCTATCTTAAACAACTTAGCAAGACACAGTCTCAAAATAAAAAAAGTCATATGGGGAAGGGGAAGGGCTATAGCTTAGTGGGGGAGTATTGCACAGCATGCTCAAGGCCCTAGGTTCAATACCCAGCTAGGGCCGGGGGTTGGGACCAAGTTTACACTTGTAATGAGAGAAAATGGTGTAAGGATCTGATGCACTAGAACTTAAAATGTCAATTATAACAAGGAGCTGTTAAATACTTGGTTACAATTACAAATAAGAGCTTAAGAGTCTGATGCTAAAATGTCTACAAATAAAAGAATATGGCCAATTTTGTGGCAAGGCTGTCAATGCTGTATGTTCATATCATCTCTACTGGCTGGAGATACAACTTAGTACTACAGTGTGTGCTCAGGTGAGGTCCTGGGTTCAATCCCTAGTACCAAAACAGAACAGAAAACAAAAAAACAAACCCATCACACAGCTGTCTTACCTGTATGAGTTCTTACATGTGTTTTCAGCTGGTTACACTGGGTAAAAGCCTTTCCACACAAGTGGCAGACATAGGGTTTGACTCCTTTATGTATTCTCATGTGCCTTCTCAAGCTGCTGGCTTCTGAAAACACCTTCCCGCATGTGTTACACATTGGCTTGGCCTTCGAATACCGCTGATCCAGCTCTTCCCCAGTGCTCTCCAGTTCATATGGACTCTTTACACTGGTTATATTAGACATGGAGTGTTCTTTCAGAGCACAGTGTGACTGTGACTTTCCACGTTTCCGTTTGACTGTAACAGTTTGCACAATATCTTGTGCTGGAAAAGTATTTTCCACAACTGAGGTCAACTCAAGTTCTGAATTATCATTTCCTTGCATGACTTGTTCGACCACTGGGGAGGACAACTTATTTGTATCTAGAAATAATTCAACAGAGGAGCTCTCTAAAACATCACTGGGATACTGCACTGTTTTATTCTGCCCTGGTTTCTGGGAATTGAAAGACTTTTTCTTCTTTTTACTTTGAGACGATTTCTTTGCCAATGCACGTTGTTTAGGATTTGCCTGAACTAAGTCTGTGGACACTTCTGATTTCTCCCGATTGTTATAATCTCGCAGAGTAAGAAGACAGGTCTGTTGATTCAATTCGATGTTTCCAGTAATACTAGATATTTCTGTAGAAGAGGGACTAGCAATAAAAGCAAAATCTTCCATCTTTATTTTACATTTAGTTACTACCTCTTCTACTTTGAGATAGTCAGCAGCCTGATGAATTTCTTTAACATTCCAACTGTAAGGAAACAAGGCTAGATGACAATATTCCAACCAAAGGGGAAAGTTGAAGCAACTGCACATATACTTAAATGTCTTTTAAAGAAATAACGAAGCAGAATTCTGGAAAAATTTAAACTAAGTAACAAATTTATAAAATGTAATTTTACAGAGGGTTTGAGCAGGTATCTCTAATTTTATAGATACTAAAAAGATGAAAAGAATGCCTACTTATAGATGTTGATGAACCATTATGGAATAGCAAAATGTTATATTTTCTGGCTGCTTAAAAAAACAAGCAAAAAAAAAAAAAAAAGACTTGTATTGAAAACTGGTTGTTGGGTGGTCAGCAAGCTGGCTCCAAAGGTAGAAGCATTAGCTGAGTAAGCCTAAAGAGCTAAGGAAGCCACATAAGAGCCGACGTACCTGGGATCTCAATGTTCCTATACCAAGGTGTGAGACAGAGACAGAAACAAGACTGTGCCTCAACAAGAAAGAGAAACCAGTCCCCAGAACTGTCCTCTGATGTCCAAATGTAGGCTGTGGTACACACATGTGCACTCACAAACACACACACACACAAATCTGTTTTGTTTCTTTTGAGACAGGGTCTCACTATGTAGTTTTGACTAACCTGAAACTCACTCTATAGACCAGGCTGGCCTCAAACTCATAGCATTCACCTGCCTCTGCTTCCTGAGTGTTGGAAATAAAAGCATGCTCGCCATGCCCTGCTTTTTTTTTTTTTTTTTTTTTTTTAATTATTAATGTTGTTGACAATACACTGCTTCCTCCCATTTCTTCCAAGGTTTCTTCAGATGCCAATCGAATTTCTGGATTGGCAACAGAGTTCAATGAAATATTTCCTACTTTTCTTTTCTGCTCTCTGAGGTATTTTTATCTATGCTTCTCAAACTTCACTGTTAATATGAATCATGGAGGGGTCTTGTTAGTGAAGACTGAAATTCAGCCATCAATGATAGTGGCAGACAATCTGCAACTGTAACACACTCCCTGCTAGGTCAGTGTAGCTGCCCATGGATTACAAATGGGAGGGATAAGAGTTCATGATGTGCTTACTGTCAGAAAAGCTTAGCGTGCTAGCTTTGTATAGAAAGACAAGTCACACTGTTCACCATTCCAGTCATATTTACTATCCACCAAGAGTGGTGCCAAGAGGAGTAGTAATAGACATTGACAGTATAGAAAAGAGGTGACTGGTGTATTTAGCACTGGATCCAGCATTCTATGAATTAACCAGGGTGAGGCAGCATCACTGGCTTAAAATTCCTAAGTTGTACAAACAAGAGTTTAGTTGGTATTAATAAACTGCTAATAAAATTGAAGTATGACATCTTCAGCTAATACAAGCATACAGATACACACACACACACACACACACACACACACACACTCAAGTAAACTTCCTGCCACCATCTTGCCAAGTGTTAGTTACTTGGTTCACTAACATAGCTCTCTTCTATTTTCTTCTTTGTAAGTCAGAAATAGGTTCCAATTATAGTTGGTAACATATAATAATGACAATATTGTTACTGCTTTTTAAAAAGGGAATAAACTTTGAAGCAAAATAAAAATAACCAGAATATTGACTGTCTGGGATCTCCAAGACTATCTTGCAGGTGTACTGATCTCCAACTTCTGACTACCATCTAGTCACACCTTTGTCTCCAGTGCCATTGAGTTGTACTTTCACCTCATTTACTATTCTCCTGGCTGTCTAAAATGTCTTTTATGACAAACAATCATTTTCAACTCATTGTAGGCTAAAGAGCTGTATGGAATTTGGAAACCTATTCACCAGCTGAAAATATTTTATTCTCTGGGAAAATCCATTCAAATTTTTAAACTTATTACGTATCAACTTCTGGTATATAGTGTGTCTGAGTCTCATGCCTAGATAAAAAAATATTATTCAAGATAATATCTTATAGGCTCATTGTGGTGTTTTAGAATAGATCATGAATCTTTACAATTGAGTTAATTCACTCTATATATTAGAAAATGTATTCTCTACATACAAACTGTACTTTACAATGTATGTTACAGTATCACCACTGATGATAAACATTTTATTATATATATTTTCATAGAACAAAAATAAAATCTTCTCTACCACTTAATACATTTAACTATAATAAATCTATTGGTCTCAAAGTATATTTGTGCTTTATGTTCCATCAAATGACCCATCCATCAGATAACAGGGTGAAACAAACTAAAAATAACAAAACTAGTATTAAGTCACATACTAAGTGTACAATACCAAAACAATAATTTCCACAAACTATTCCGCAGCCTATAATCTCAATGAAGATACCAGATGAAGAAAACCAACCATAGTTTTACTTGAAAAACTGATCTTCTTAGGGTTGAGGAGGTTAAGTGCTCTTGCTGCTCTTAAAAAGGAGCACAGGTCAGTTCTTAGCACCTCCATCAGGTGGCTCAAGTTCCACAGGACCCAGTACTCTTTCCTGGCCTCCAAGGGCATCCACACATGTATAAATACATGAAAAAAATTAGTAAAACAAGTCTTTTTTAAATGTGGTTTTGTTTACATGTATTAAACTACAGTGCTTCCAAATTCATTTTTATCTTTTAAATAGTCACTGAAGATTATTTAATTAAGTATAATAATTCTCAAGGGCTGTGGCTGGGGAAGTTCAGTGGGAAAATGCTTGTCTAGCATACATGAAGCACTAGGTTCAATCCTAGTCAATACAAACACATACACACATATTCATTCTCTCTCTCTCTCTCTCTCTCTCTCTCTCTCTCTCTCTCTCTCTTTCTCTCTCCCTCCCTCCCTCCCCTGAGAGCCAAAGAATTTAAGGAACTTGTTAGAACCAAGAAATAACCAAAGCAATCCAGCTCTTAAGATCACTTATTTTCTATTATGTTGCTTCTTTCCTTCCTTCTTTCCTCCCTCCCTCCCTCCGGCCCTCTGTCCCTCCCTCCCTTTCTTCCTTCCTTCCAGAGAGAAAGAAAGACATTCATTTTGGGGGGCTGGAGAGATGGCTCAGCAATTAAGAGCACTGGGTGTTTTCCAGAGGGCCTGGGTTCCATTCCTAGCACCCACATAGTGGCTCACTCCAGTTCTAGGGGACCCAACACCCTCTTCTGGCTTCCATGGGCACCAGGCATGCAAGTGATGCACAGACATACACACAGGCTAAACATCCATACACATGAAATAATAGTTTTTTAATGAGATACATTTTTGTTAATTATGTGCACATGCATGTATTGGGAAAAGTGTATATGAGTGCAGATGTCCACAGAAACCAGAAGAGGGCATCAGATTCCTCTAGAGCGACCCTGAGTGCTGTGAACTTAACTGGAATCCTCTGCAAGAGCAGTTGAATGACAATGAATGAATGAATGAATGAACGAACGAACGAATGGAGGGAGGGAGGGAGGGTGGACGGGAGGGCGGACAGACGGACAGACAGACAGATGGACTTGACTGCTCCTAGGTATGGTGGAGGAGGTTTACTGCAGATAAAAGAGAGACAAAGTCAGAGGCAGGGACATCTATCTGTAGAGTCCAGAGTGAACATGAACCTGAGCTGGTGGGGAGCTGCCAACCAAGAGGAGAAGCCTGGGCAAGATGAGAGGCAGAGGGAAGGTGAAGGGACTAGAAGGAAGGTAGCTGTGAAAGGGGAAGGGTGGAAGCAGGGAGGGTGTTCATCAGTGGGACCAAAGGATTAGTTCGGCTCTTAATAGCTGAGCCATCTCTCCAGCCCCTAAAATGAATGTCTTTCTTTCTGGAAGGAAGAAGGGAAGGAAGGGAGAGAAGGAGGGAGGGAGGGAGGGAAGAAGCAACATAACAGAAAATTAATTTTGATGGCCAACAGGACATGAGATGGGACAGAAAGTGTAAAGGGAAGAAGGCTTGGAACAAAGGCAGACATGCAGAATCCAGAGAGGGAAGGTTGGAAGGGAGGAGAATAAAAGGGGATCTCCTTCCATCTTTCCATGCCCACAAAAGTTGTAAAGGTCCCTTTTGTCTGAATGTCTGGGGTGTAAGGGCCATTCTCGAGTGCTAAGACACACCAGTAATGGCGGGTTGGAGTTGGAGTTGCTCAAGCCCATCTCGTCACTAATGGTGGCTGGTGAGTGAGGGTCTTGATGGCTAATAGGGAGGTCTCTGGGAAGGAGGGATTGTCACCCAAGTTCTGCCACCAAGAGGGAGACAAGCCGGGGACCTGTCGACAGGATTTTGGACTGTTAGGAACAGACACCAGATTTCGGCAGAATAGCCTTGATAAGAAAAATGGAAAACCTTCAACCAAGCTGAACTGAATGGAATGTGCCTGCCAGCCATCTCAGGGAGCATGCTACCCCACAAGACAGAGCAGGGATGCAGGACAATCAACAGTCATCACCTGATGTTCTGTGGGGTGTTCAAAATGGTTAGTAAAGGGAAACTCACCAACTAGCCACTGTTGTATGAAGGCGGCAGGTGCCAGATAGTCCAGAAAGTGCAAGAACTGAGTGGTGGTGGGCGGTCCTATAAACCAATCCGAGTTATGGCATCAATGAAGTGGGACAGCCTTGGAGTTGGCACAGAACATACACAGACAACAAATTCTCAGCACAAAGGAGATTTTATTACTTCTGAGATTGGGGCAGGGCAGTGGAGGGGGGCGCGTGCTGCCTTTGGATGGGATAAAGACATCAGTAGGTGTCTCTGAAGAGTGAGTTTTTAAGGAGCAAAGGGGAACTCAGTGCTAGGATGACTTGATAAGTCCTGACTGGACAGGTTAGCCAGTGTAGACAAATAATGAACTTTGGTTGCTGAACCTTGATGTTTTGATAGCTGGACCTTGGTGATCGGCCTCAGGAATGAGTTGGGCATAAGGAAGTGACCAAATAAAAGACTGGACCTTGGCGACTAGCTTGAGGAATGTAATCTAATGGTTTAGTAAGAGAGACAGAAGGGGGAAGGGCTTGGACCTGGTAGAGTCCAGCCCTGCTAAGTTAATTGCTAAATATTGTCTTTCTTATTTTAGCATAAATAGTTTAGACTTCGGGCTAGGTTCACACCAGTGTAATAACCACTCACCAGGAAAGACACAGGCAGACACAGGCGCATATACACACACAGGCGGGAGTGAAGTGGTAGGGTGGGTGGGAGGGACCTAAACATTTGCTCTTCTTTACATTGGCTCTTTGCATGAAGGCACAAAGGAATGTGCTTCCAGGATGTTCAAGTCAATTTTAGGTTTTTTTTTTTTTTTCACAAATAGTG
Source organism: Onychomys torridus (assembly GCF_903995425.1). Taxonomy (NCBI): domain Eukaryota; kingdom Metazoa; phylum Chordata; class Mammalia; order Rodentia; family Cricetidae; genus Onychomys; species Onychomys torridus. Next base: position 10,120,215 of record NC_050448.1, read on the forward strand.
AATCAAGAAAGAGAAACCAGCTGGGTGATGGTGATGTGTGTCTTTTATCCCAGTACTGAGACTGAGGCTTGTGTCTGTAATCCTAGCACTCTGGGGACTGTATTTGAGGCCAACCTCAGTTACAGAGTTCATTTCTGGTCAGTTTAAGCAACAGAAAGAGATCTTGTCTCCAAAAATAATAATAATAATAAAAAAGAAAAAGAAAACTGAAACTAAAAAAACCCTAAAAGGTAAAAATCAAAGTCTACCAAAATCCACTGCTCTGAAGTTACTATTAAATATTCTACATTCTTTAACTAGAAGCACTCAATCAAAGCATCCAATTAATCATTTACCACATTTAAATAATTGTGGGAGATTAATTTATCTCTGCTTATTACAATCAAGAGGCATCTTGATTCTAGCATGTATAAGAAGTATATTCCATAATAAGCTACAAGACACAAGGGAAGGATCTGAACTGTGTACATGCATACATCCATAAAGATGGTCTGGAAAAGATTATGTATGAAAACAGTGCTTATCAGTAGGTAGCAGAAGCTCATGATTTTTTTCTCCTAATTTTCATTTAAGAAATGTAGACCTAAACAGGGCAGAGAGTAAAGAGATAAAATATAAAGTAAACTAATGTTTGTTGCAAGGTGGGGGCTTCAAGTAAGGCTTCACTTAATCTTTAAAATAATACCAATAGTTATTACTGCCTCACTTTTATGAGGAGATTAAGGCCCAGAGAGGCTTTATTAATGGAGATACACGATGAGACAGACAGAGAGATATAATTCCAATGTTTATAATTTTTTCTTTCAGTAGTTCTGGCTGGCCTGGAACTCATAGAGATACACCTGCTTATACATGCCAGGTTCTGGGATTAAAGGCCTGCACCACCACTGACTGACCTGTAAATCTGTTCTATCAGTCAGTAGTCTAAATGAAGGAAAGAAGGCAAGTATAATGTGACCGGATTTTGTTTTCGCTCTCTCTACCTTTTCTCCTACAACTAGAAATGTACCACTATTCGTCTAATTTTCATATAGAGGAAATAATATATCTCTACTCTGAGACTCTGAAAACCTACTTGCTACTGAAGGAGCAGCAGCAAGCATCTTTGGAGGTAGCAGTATGTGTGCGTTCATGTGCACATGGGCATGCAGATGCACGTGTATATGTGTGGAGGCCACAGCTGATTCGGTGTCCTTGGTGACTCTCCACCTTATTATATGAGGCAGGTGCTCTCACTGAATCTGCAGCTCACAGATCCTGCTGGGCAGACTGGCTGGCTAATGAGCCCCACCCTGGCAGCATCGGGATTACAGATATGCTTTCATATTGGTGCTAGGGATCCAAAATCAGGTTCTCACACTTGCATGGCAGGCACCTGACCACTGGAGGGGTCCCTGGGGCCAGGGGTTAGAGTCTTAAGAGAAGCACAGTAAACCTCTGGCTTAATTGCAGCTTTGGGTAGGTTAACAACAGTAAGAGAGTTATTGTTACTCATATTCCCACAGTTACCTTCTAGAACCATGGTCAGGAAGTTGTGCACACTGTTACATGAGTTGGCAGTAGAAGGCACTAGGACGTGAGCCAGAGCTGGTTCTTTCAACACTACTCCAAAACCTCATAAGAAGCAAGGGACAGAGTGAGGGAGAAGGCCCAAGGAACCCCAAGACCAAAAGCAATGGGAAATTCAAATTCACTTAGAAATCACTGTTTAAAACTTCACATTTGCAAAATTCAAATAGAGAGCTTTTTTTTTTCCCCAAGTGAATAAGTATGTCGGACAGAATTCTTGATTTTAAGGTTTTTTTTTTTTGGTTTTTTTTTTTTTTTTTTTGTGGTTATCAAATATCTTTGCATCCTAAACAAAGCTACTGAAGCTACGTGTGTGTGTGTGTGTGTGTGTGTGTGTGTGTGTTGTGTTGTGTACAGTATGTATATGTGCAGATATATGTGTATATACACACACATACACAAACATGTGTATGCATATATAGTGCATATCAACACTGAGAATGAGTGTAGATAGTGAATGGGAAAAATATGAATCTCTTTTAGCTCTGAAGACTAACTAGCTTTTATAACTGAGTAAAAAACGCGTACTTTACCTGTCGAGATTTAAAGTTCCCGTATATATAAACTCCAACAGTTTCTGAAATCCGTCAGCCTTCACCTGACTCTGATCAAGAAAAACATTGTTCTCAGAAGTGCTTCTGTAGATCGCACCAAAATACTCACTAAAGGAGGCAAGCACATTCCTATGCGCCTTAAACTCGAACTCGCCAATCACTACGGTACAGTCGCAAAGAAATCCTGCTTCCCGCTGTTTGTTCAGTCTCTCTAAAAGGTGCTCACAGTGGTGTGAATACTGCATTTTGATATCAGAATGGGAATTTACCCTTGATCTAAAAGACAAAAAGAAACAGTGAATCTATAACCATCAGCTCTCGTCAGATATCCACCCGAGCTGAGAGTGGAGAAGGGACAAGACGAAACAGAAGAACAGAGTTCTTACTCTCCCCCCACCCCGCGCCCCTCCCCGCCTTCCCCAAAGCCTCATCAAACACACACGGTGATTAAGCGCCTTTGTTTTAATGCACTAGGCCACTAATGCAATAAATGAAGAAAACCAGTTTCATGAGTTGTAAAAAGGGTTTTAAAATCCTAAGCTTTTACAGTTGACCCCTCAAACTTTCAAGCTCAGGAGGAATATTTATCTGGAGGTGCTTAAACAAACTAAGAACTGACTCCTCGAGGCAACGGGGATAAGAACACGGTACGAGTTGTTGAAATTGCTCTCTGATCACGGAAACCTGTAGGCTTAGCCGCTGCGGTTCCTTCCAAGCGCTGGGCAGGTGCACGGGGGGCGGGAACGCCCCGACCAGACGCGGGTGGTCAAAGCTTCCGTCACTCCCCAGAGGAGGACACACCCCTCGTCTGCCCGCCGCTAGCCGGGTAGCCGCGGAGTGACAGCCCGGGCCAGTCCGCCCGGGCCTCCGCTGCCCTGCCCTCCTCCCAGCTCGCACTCCCGCGAGTTCCCACCGGCTGCAGCTCCAGCCACCGCGGAGGCTGCCTCTCCCAGGACACCCTCCTTCCCCGCGAAGCGCGCTCGATCTCCGAGGCGCCAGGCCACGTCGGACCCCGGGACCCAAGAGCGCGAGGACCGCAGGCCAGGCAGAGGGCGGCACTCACCGGTGGCCGCCCAAGGGAAACAGTTTCCTCACTCTCTCTCCGCCATCTTGGGGGGACGTCACCGCGACGCTCCGCCTCTCCCTTCCTCCTCCGCTGTAGCGTCACGTCCGGATGTGTGGTCCGGTGTGGACACCGGCTCTAGGACTGCAGAGGTCCGCCAGGGCGTGCGAGCTGGCTCCCAGAGGCCTAACTTCCCGGCTTGCCCGGGGCGCCGGAACACACCTCAGTGCTCACTCACATCCTACACCAGCGCTCACCTTGTCAGCCCGCAGCCGTGGGCACGGATTCTGGGCTGAGACCCCGCTGGAGTGCACAGCCGGCCTCTCCCGGAGCCGCGCTGCGCACTGCATGCTGGGAATTGTAGTTCTTTTCCTCTCCTGTCATTCTCTTTTCATTAGCGCCCCTCCAGTGGAGACTAGGCGCTGTGCACCCTGGCTCTTGAACGTGACGGGTGGGAGGGATGTGCTTGAGTCGAGACCAATCACTCCTTCCTCTTTTGCATACTCGAAAGCTCTTGGGACCCCCAGAGTTCTGTTTGAGCCAGGCCACTGAAGCTCATCTTCCAGGATGCCCTTACCTGGTGACAGAAGGCAGAGATGCACGAAAGCAAAGCAAAGCAGCAGGGCACACTGGGCATGCGCAACGTGAGAGGAAGGTGGGCTTTCTACCGGAAAAAGGGTTTCCTGCGCCTGAACCAGAACGATTTTAGTACAGTTGTTTACATCGAATTCAGCTTTTGTGCCGTAAAGGAAGAAGCGCAGAGTTATCGCTGCACTACACGAAAGTGCCAGAAAGTTTTGATGTGTTCGGGTAGATTACTCCCTAGAACCTGCGGACGTCATAAATCTTAAAAATCACAACTTAAATGTTTGTTGCTGTTAAAAGTTATGTTTCTGGACCTTAAGGAATTTGCCCGTGACTTTATTTGAAAAGACAGTCCCCAAAAATCTGAGACTTTCCCCCTACCGGAATAATGTTTTGCATTATAACATCTCTGTAAGAAATTGTGAATAAAACCACAGTCGTGTTTATAAGAATAACGTTGAGACTACTTCTTTATATTTCTGAGTATAAATTTACTTTTAATTTCACCTTTTTTGTCCAGCCCTTTTCGATAGATAGTGTGAACTTGACACAGAGATTAAGAATACAACATAGCGTGGCATGGAAGGGAAAATGGAAAACTCCCGAGGGAGAACTAAGGGCTGTAAAATAAATGCTCTAGAGAGGATAGCGCTAGCTAACACTTGCTTTCCTTTGATCGACAGCTACCTTATCAGCTCGTTTTGTTTGGTGTTCTCTTCTGGCTATAGCGCTATTTGTTTACAACATTAAAGTAGTTGAGTGAAAATACATTAATTATTTCTTCATGTGGGCAAGTCGCCACGTACAGGACTTGTCCTCAAGGTTTTGAGAGCCAAGCTTTTGAAAAGTGAATCCAGACAATGTTAAGAGTTAAAAGGACACACACATGTTTCCGCCCGGTTTCGAACCGGGGACCTTTCGCGTGTTAGGCGAACGTGATAACCACTACACTACGGAAACTTGGCTAGGTGTGAGTGCTGGAAGGTTCTTGATATGTGATGTTCTCATACACGCTTCACAGACGTTTTAAGATTCATGTAATTTTCAACTGGGGGGTGGGTGGGAGGACCATATAGTTAACTGAATAGCGCTGAAACTATTTCAAAAGTCTGAACTTGTTTGCAAACTTCTTGCAAAGCCCGGCGGTGCACCGCTGGAGACCAGGCCCTTTGGTCCATTTTCCTCTCAGTTCCGGCAGGTTGTGCTCTCCTGCTGGGGAAGCTGTGGCGCACAGTCGCCAGGGTCCCAGAGCCCGGGAAACGGCGCTCCACTGCGCCTTGGCCGGCTTCTAGTCGGGGGACGTGTAGTAAATGACTTTTTTCCCATTCTGCTTTCAAATACCTACCAAAGGTTCTGATCTGTACCAGTTTTTAAAGCCCCTAAACCAGGGATGCACGAGATCAGGCACCAAAGACGCTCGTTTTGCCGCGCAATGTTCTTTCTGAATTGAACTTCATAATGATCTAAGGAATTTCTTTTCTTACCAAGTGGCAGACGTGTCCTTATTCTTAAAAGTCAGCCCTAGGAAATGAAAATTAGCTTCAGAGGACCTAGAGAGATAATCAAAAAAAGATGAAGAAAAAGAGGAGGAGGAAAGAAAAGGAAGAGTGGGGAAGGAAAGAGAGGAGGAAGGAGAAAGGACAGGGAACTCAGAAGCAGAGGGAAATTCTGGTGAGTTCGAGGCCAGCCTGTGCTAAAATGTTTTAAAAACAAACCAAAAAGGTTCTGCCCTTTAAATTGCGTACATTTTTAGCAACTACAGGGAAGACGTAGCGTTGTCTACTATGCGTACAGTACATAAACTCGTTTCACATTCCAACAACCCCCGAAGTTGAGCGTTTCAGAAGCAAGACCATGCCTTCCTGCAATATTCTTAGGCCCCTTCTCCCGTTTCAAGGGCATCACTCCTCTTAACTAGAGTTCAAGAGCTTTGGGACAGTCATATATATATATATATATATATCTTTTCATAGTTTTCGAGAAAGTCTCTTGCAAATCGTTAGTTTTGTATGTTTTGCGAGGGAAGCCCAGTTTTCTGGTCTGAATGTTGCGAGTTCCCAGGGGCAAAGGGAGAAGCGGTGGCACGGGCCAGAGGGTGGTTGGGTCCTCTGTGACGCGGCGTTCCAGGCACCTGCCCTGGCACAGCCCGGGAGCAGCGGCCCCGAGGCCACAGAGGCGGCGGCACCGGCGGCATGAGCGGATACCAGCTACCAGTGGTGATCGACAACGGCTCGGAAATGATCAAGGCGGGCCTGGCTGGGACCCGGGAGCCCCAGTTTGTTTACCCGAACATTCTAGGCCGGACCAAGGGCCACAACACTGCCGTGGACTGCGCGCTGGAGCTATGTGTGGGTGACCAAGCGCAGGAGCGCAGGAGCTTCTTGTCCATCAGGTACCGCGGGATGCTGCGGCGTGGGGGGGGGGGGGTGGGGGTTGGGTTGGGGTGGGGGAGCGAAGAGTCCAGAGCTAAAACCACCGTGAAAGGACCAGGGAGAGGAACCTAAAGGCCAGCCCCACCCTCCTCGCAAAAAAACTCTGTACTCTGTACACAGATGTATTCAAATCTATATAGTGATCGTTCGTGCTATACATGTCCGCCTAAGAATGTGACTTAATTTATAGCTTTTGTCATTTGGCGTGGTCTCTTGAACTATTTACAATTCTACCAGAATGTAGGAATTTCCAAACTTTTTGAAGTCACATTCTCCAAAGAGGAGAAAACCGGCCAAGCACAGTGACTGAAGAGAAAGGTAGCTTGTGCCTTTTACTGGTAGTTTTACCTTTCGTTGCTGACCAGAAAGCAATACTGATACTTACTTTAGCTGAAAAAGCAGAGAGGGTAATTACGTAAGGCGCCTTTAATCCCAGCAGAGGCAGAGGCAGGGCGCTGAATTCCAGACCAGCTTGGTCTGCACATTGAGTTCTAGGCTTAGCCAGGACTACACAGTAAAACCCTGTCTCAAAACAAGAACTATCAAATAATTGTGTGTGTGTGTGTGTGTGTGTGTGTGTGTGTGTGTGTAAAAGCCAAATCTAAAAATCACCACTAACAACCTAACAACAACCACAAAGCACAGGACTTACATATTTTTGTTGATCTCCCCCCAGCTATCCCGTGGACCGGGGCCTCATTACTTCCTGGGGGGACATGGAGACCATGTGGAAGCATATTTATGACTACAACCTGAGCATGAAGCCCAGTGATGGCCCGGTCTTAGTTACAGAGCCGGCACTGAACCCACTGGCAAACCGGCAGCACATCTCTGAAGTGTTTTTTGAAAACCTGGGAGTTCCTGCCTTCTATCTGTCTGTCCAGGCTGTATTGGCGCTCTTTGCTGCTGGCTTCACCACTGGCCTGGTGCTGAATTCAGGGGCTGGGATTACTCAGTGTGTGCCTGTCTTTGAGGGTTACTGTCTAACTCATGGTGTAAAACAGCTAAATGTGGCAGGACTTGACCTCACCAGCTACCTCATGATGTTGCTGAAGGACGATGGTGTCATGCTGCTCAGAACTGGGGACAGGAAGATCATTACAGACATTAAGGAGAATATTTGTTATGTGGCAATGAATTATGAGGAGGAAATGGCCAAGGAACCTGGCCTAGAAAAAGTGTACACACTTCCTGATGGGAAGACACTCAGACTCCATAACCAGGTCTTTCGTTGCCCAGAGGCTCTCTTCTCTCCATGGCTTGTGAATGTTGATGCTCCTGGCATCGATAAGATGTGCTTCAGCAGCATAATGAGATGTGATACAGATCTCAGGAATTCCTTCTTCTCCAATATTATCCTTGCTGGAGGATCAACCTCTTTTCCTGGTTTGGATAAGCGACTCATTAGGGATGTGGCCAAGGTGGCGCCTGCCAATACTGCTGTGCAGGTAATAGCTCCCCCAGAAAGGAAAATATCAGTGTGGATGGGGGGCTCTATTCTTGCATCCTTGTCTGCCTTCCAAGACATGTGGATCACTGCTGCAGAATTCGAAGAAGTTGGACCCAATATAGTACACCAAAGATGCTTCTGAAATGCAGCCAAAACAATGAGTAAACTGTGTTTTGAGAATACACAACAAAAGACTGGATTCTGATTCGGGAGAACAGAAAACATTTCTGTTATTAAGATGGCTACTTACTTTTTAAAATGTTTTTGGTAGTTCTGGGAGTCAAACCTAGAGTCTCACACATGCTAAACACTCTACCACTGACCTGTATCTCTGGCCCTGTTTTAGCTTTGTATTTTGAAATAGGATCTCCTGCTAAATTGCCCCAGTTGGACTTCAATTTGTAATCCTTGTGCTTCAGTCTCCCAGGTGGCTGGAATTACAGGTTTGCAACTTTGGGCCTGGCTCTCAATATAGCAGGGAAGGAAACTTTACACAATAAGGAAGATGAGCAGCTGGGGGAAGGGACTCCTGGGGACAGAAAATCATTTTCACAGGTTCCTGAGGAATGCTGGCTTTTGTCTACCTACCAAAAATCCTCCTATAGTCCAACTTGTTAGCATTCAGACCCACCCCTTGGGGACCTGGCCAACATGCAGGCAATACCTGGGCCTGCTCACAGTCCTGACATCATACACTCATTGCTACATGGTCTCTCTGCACATTGTGTGACATCCCCTCATAAAGGGCGAAGCCCCGCCCACTTTCTCTCTCTATTCCCATGAGGTGGCATCTACACCTCCTCTCTCCCCCTCTCCTATCTCTTTTTCTCTTCTCTTTTCCCTCTTTTCGCCTCAGCTCCTGTCTCTCCCTTCCCCTCAATAAAACTCTCCATTTGAGTATGGTCTGCATGGCGCATCTCTCTCTGTGGCTCCCACCTGACATGCCTGCAGTACACCATTTTTAAAGTACAACACAGCTTGAGCTCATTTCTAGCTATATGTGTTACACTTATATACTTTACACCTCTTTAGTGAGTTTCCTTTCTGAATTTGTCAACAAGGAAAACTATAACTATATATAATCTTCAACTCACTCAGAGACCCAAGAAAGAAATATTACTGAGTAAGTAGGAAGTGAAAACAAGTGACTTGCAAAAAATGTGAGAAATGACAGAAACAGCTGGCTGCCTGGACAGTCACCCAAGATTTCAATGCAATGTTGGGGCATCCATCTTCGGCCTACAGGGCTAGAATATCTGTCAGACACATCAGTGAAACAGGGTTTTCTAAAGGACATTTTTATCTTACCTTGGCAAGGTTCAGGTGTCACTTTCTTTTCTGTTCTGTCTGTCCGTTATGGACAGCATACTGTCAGTAGTCAAGGTGAGGACATTTTCTTGCCCAGTGGCTAACTTACACCACAATGAAAGTAAACTCCTTATGGAGTTTCTTCAATGCCCATCATCTTCTCTGAAGTATATTGGTGCTTCCAGAAGCAGACATGTCTCATAGTCATAAAAAATAATTTGTTATTAAAACATTTTATATGCCATATTCTGTAGATCTCTGAAGTGTTTGAAGATGACCTGTTTATCTAAAATATATTTCTTCTTGACCTTGAAAACATAACTAATATGACTACAAGTTCAATTGTAATAGGTGACTAAATATTAACATGTATTTCTTTATATCCTAATTAGTTGGTAATTGTAGCAGTAACACCCATGTTACTACCTATTTACCATGTCTGAGCTAGGGGCTGAGGATCAAAAACAGAGAAAAGAACAGCTGGTCATTTGTCTCAGTAGAATGCTGTTTATTGAAGGAGGGAGGAGGCCTTACATACAGGCTTACAGCACAATGGGAGAACCCCTGGAGGGCAGAAGTTCGCTACAGATGTTTTACATTCTTGCATCCTAGCTGTTTACACCAAATGCAGGATACACAAAGAACCTCTGGTAAGCATTCAGGAGGAAGGACACTGGCAGGGAATCAGCATATGGAGGACATTTGGTCAAGGTCAGCAAGCAAGGCAACAGCTACACAAGGAACAGAGGCAGGGCCCAACAGGTCCCCCCTTTTTACTAAATATGAGCTTCTGTCTTAGGCTACACAGGATGTCAGCACATCACCTTACCTGTCATGGAGACACCTGCCCAGGCCACACAGGCTCTCTGTCTTAGGTCAGTGAGTGCCCCCCAGGAATTACCTGTCACTGAATACTCCTTATCATACAGGCTCAAAGATCTCAAAGTGGCACTGGGCTTGCAATTTGTGTATCCGACACAGAATAGACCAGCTTAGCCATTAGGCTAATGGCAATTGAGTCATTCCCTTCCTTAACAAGCCTTACAGCAAACTGGAGTCCTCATAAGATGGTATCCCCAAAGCAAGTGGAACTTGAGTTTTAAAAATTTTATAACTTCCAAAGCCAATCAAAACGTATATAACTGCTGAATTAAATTTATCATATGTAATAGAATGAAGGAGTAATTAACTATAGTAGCTACTTTTGCTGCCAGGGTCTCCACAGTGCTGGCTGTAGTAATCAACTATGAAATAGCAATCCCAGAAACAGTAGTAATGGTGGCCGCCACCACTATAATAGCAACAATGACAGCAGTGAAGTCAAATTTTCTTCTGGAGCATGTGAGCACCATCTGTGTCTATTGCCGTGGTCCTCTGGCATGGAAAAAACTCCAGGACCACGAACCACCAAAGCCCATTTTTCTTGATCCAGAATGACTTAAGCTGGCAGCTCTGCAAAAGAACAACTAAGAACCACACACACACACACACAAACAAACAAAGAAACAAAGAAAAAACAACCAAAAAAACGAACCAACCAACCAAACAAACAAGCAAAAAACAGACAGCACACAAGGAGCAGAACTAATGGTCTCATAATGGCTACATTCGGGCTCACAATTTTAAGGTATCTTTAAAGGGGGCTAGATGAATTTCAGGAGGCCAATAAATGTTGCACAGAGCCATTTCTGAAAAGGTAGGTACTATACCACCTTGAAGAGGATTGCAAAAATGAAAGGCTTAGCTGGCACGATACTGTTAACAAATGGAGGTCAGAGATCTTCAGGGTTATCCTTAATCTCCAAGGTGCCTGGGTGACATGTTCTCAAACATACTTGAAAAAGCAGTTACCATACATTACCTTCTGAAGAATCCAACCACATGGCAACAGTTCCTAGACTTACGTTAATGCTTGCTAAGGCCAGCCGTATTGGGTTTTCAATCCCCACTGGCATCAGAAGGGAAGAGTTTTTCACATAGACCATCTGTGTCTCTGCCATGCTGGGATTTGGCAGCAGCCACAGGGCACACACACAGTGCTCAGGAACCCAAAGAGGAACCTCATTGTCCTTCAGAAAGACACAAACAGAACCCCGGGCCCAGACCAACACCAGATCAGGTCCCCTCCTAGTGCCAGTAGAAAGACCCATCACACCAGAGGATGATTTACAACAGGAGCTCTCCAGTGCTTATCTGCAGTGGATATTCCAGCAGAATCCACAGATAAAAAATTTAAAATATATATAAAACAAGGGAAAGAATAGAATGTGGAGAGGAAAGGTGAGCCCCTAGCTCCCCCCTTTTTACTTTAGCAATATATGTTTTTAAGGTATGATGACAGCGTTCTACTATAGACTGTCCTTGAGGATCAGAAGGAATACCAGTCTTATTAACAATAGAAAAATCTTGGAAGAATTTTGAAAATCTTGTATTGCTGTAGGTCGGACCTGTAGCTGAAGCGTTTCTCTCTGGGTCCCAAAAAACCCCTGCAGTCCTGCAGCCCACTTATAAAATAAACACATAGACACTTATGTTATTTAAACTGGCTTAATGGCTCAGGATTCTAGCTAGCTGTTCTTCTATCTTAAAGTAACCCATTTCTATTAATCTATACTTTGCCATGTGGCTCGTGGCTTAACATTACCTTACATCTTCCTAGTCATGGTGGTGGCTGGCAGTCTCTCTCCCAGCCTTCCACCTCCCATGATTCTCCTCCTCCTTGTCCCGCCTACCCTATCCTTCCTACCTGGCTACTGGCCAATCAGCACTTTATTTATTTTAACCAATCAGAGCAACACATTTGACAAACAGAACATCCCACAGCACTTCCCCTTCTCTTTTTTTCAAAAGCAAGGTTTTAACTTTTATATAGTAATATTTTAGATAACAAAACAATTATCAAGCAAGAATTAGTTACAATATTAAAGAAGATATCCTATCTATCTTATATTTGTGAGTCTAAGGTTTTATATCTAAATGATCTTTTATCATAACTGAGGAAATTATACTATCTAGTCTTCAACCACATCAAAGACCTCAGAAGGATATAATATTACCTGAGAACTGGGAGAAGGATGCAGTTTCAGGAGTCTTGTAAGGTAGACAGAGACAGCTGGCAGCCTGGACAGTCACCTAATGTTACTTTGTAAAGTTGGGGCATTTGTCTTCAGCCCACAGGGCTAGAGTCTCTTGGTCACTTTTCTTAGTGTCCTGTAGAATGTCTGGCAGTTTCCTCTGTGAAGCAGGAATCTGAAGGACCATTTTGTCAAGCAAAGTTCAGTGGTCACCTTTCTATGGGTCCTGCACGTCCAGTTGATCAAGCAGTCCAGGCAAGAACAGTTTCTTGCCCAAATGGCTATTTTTGCCAAGGTGAAGATAAACTCCATATGAAGTGTCTTCAATGCTCATCCTCCTCTCTGAAGTAAATTGGTGCTGCCAGGAGCAGACATGTCTCACTGTCCAGAAAGTCTGAATTTTAAAAATCTTTTAAATGCCATATTCTGTAGGTCTTTGAAGTATTTGAATGTTATCTATCTGAAGTATCTCTGTGTATACCTAGAAGACTTAAACTAACATGGCTATGAGTATGATTATCATAGATGACTAATTATTAATCTATTTTTAATTATCCATTACAATTTAAAATGAGCTATACAAACATAATACCTTAAACAAGAGTAGAAATATACACACAGTATAACAAAATTAACTTTAAGTTTGTATCAATAGACTAATATCTATACTAATGTAAAACATTTTAAACGAGTTGTTGCTCTTTGAAGTAAGTTCATTAATCTATCCTTTCATCCTATTATATCTATATCATATCCTCTTTTTTTCTTTAGAAAGAGATCGCATTTATAATCAACCTGCTTTAAATAAAAATATTGGTTTTTCTCTGTCCCACACCAGAGGGCTCTTCTGATTTGGGACACAAAAATCTCCTAACCTTTTCTTTTAGCAGTATGTCTGGGTTTAGAGAAGGAGTGAGCCAATTCCATCTCCAAAGCCAGCTTGATAATTTTGGGAATGTGGGCATAGTTTTTCTTACTACTTCCTGCTGGAGGGGGGCGCTGTATCTTATGGGGACACAAAGAAAATTTTAGGATTATGGAGTAGTCTGTGAGGGTGAACCTCTGAACCAGTTGCCTTGAAACCATTCTGGATGTTGGATCATCTGTGCCATTGTGTCATTGGAGACCTTTCAAGTGGTCTTGGCTGGTCAAACCTGATGTATCTTAATCTGGAACAAATCCACATCCTCTGGCTTTCTGTGGAAACAAAAGCAGAGACTCTTTTCCAAAGCAACATATCCTTATATCCAAATTTTGAAGTCAAGTTCCCTTTAAAATTTACATATTTGTTTAACTCAACAGCTTTTATGATCAAATCTTTTTCTGTAGTTAAAAATCCCAAAGACAACATAAACCAGATTCTCTGTGTAATATCCATCTTTGTAAGACTGAAACGCCACTGTGGCTACTGGCTACACCCACCTCAGCTTCCCAACAAGGCTGTTGGTACAGTTTACCACCAGCTCTTGGTCTGGAGCCATGTGTACCATCAACTATCAGAAGCAGTTCTATCAAAGCAGCGCATAGCCCAGAAACTTTTTTTTTTTTTTAACTAGCAAAGGCTAAATCTACCATGCAGAGTAATGTGCCGCTTGCTAATGCCTCATTCCTGCCACACTGCAGGTCAGGCACACATTCCAGGAACCCGCCATAGTAGCTCAAACCAGCAGGCTGCTGCTAACTTGAGAGAGACAACTGGGAAGCTGTTTTTACCTCCGTTTTAGAATCTTTTTTCTCAGGTTTTAGGTGGAAACTCTTGCCAACACGTTGGGTGCCATTTGTAGCTGAAGGGTTTCTCTCTGGGTCCCAAAAAACCCCTGCAGTCCTGCAGCCCACTTATAAAATAAACACACAGACGCTTATGTTATTTAAACTGGCCTAATGGCTCAGGCTTCTAGGTAGTTGTTCTTCTATCTTAAATTAACCCATTTCTATTAATCTATACTTTGCCACGTGGCTCGTGGCTTAACATTACCTTACATCTTCCTAGTCATGGTGGTGGCTGGCAGTCTCTCTCCCAGCCTTCTGCTTCCTACAGTTCTCCTCCTCCTTGTTCCACCTACCCTATCCTTCCTGCCTGGCTACTGGCCAATCAGCACTTTATTTATTTTAACCAATCAGAGCAACACATTTGACATACACAACATCCCACAGCAGGGACCATAATCAGTCTTTATGCATTTTGGCACTCCCATAAAAGCAAAAGCATGAAGACAATGAATCTTTACATCCTTAAGCTTTTCACATGAATGGCCAGAGGTGAAAATTAGAGAGGAATATGTATTGATAGATACATGGACGTATTGTAATTTAGGACATGATTTAACTATCTGGATGGCTTGTTCTCATGTTATGCTCATATGATGACGGAGAGATCCAGCATTAAGATGATAACGTTGATGCAACTGAGTAGCCTTTTTAAAGGCAGAACAAATTAATGTGGCAGCCATATGAGTAATGGCATCAGCCCTCTGATGACCTTCACTTAGAGGTCCAGGCAATTGTGTATGAGCTCTAATATGGCCCACATAAAGGTTATGTGAGCAGGACCATATGAGTCCTTGTGCTTGCAATAAATATGCATGAATGGAGAAATGTATGGTATGTAGGCTGTTGTCTCCAAAGGCATAATGGCATGTGGCACATATTGGCTATCAGTATAAATATTTAGAAGCTCATCAGAAAACATCTGTAAAGCAAGCAACAGTGCCTGTACCTCTGCCATCTGGGTGGAAGTGCCCTGGACTTTCATTCTCTTCATTTTGTTACCAGAAACTACCACAGCAAAACCACATGAAGTGCCATCAGTAAATACCACACAGGCCTGAGAAATAGGAGTCATCTGTACTATCTTGGGAAATATAACAAGATGCAATTTTAAAAATTGACACACGTCATTGGAGGGGTAGTGAGTATCAAACTGACCCTGCATGGTGCATGTCAATATGGCCCAATCATTATCATTTGCTTGCAACCATGCTATTTGAGACTGGGTGTATGGGGTCACCACAATATCTGGCTCCTTACCAAAAGTTTGAACACTAATCTTGATTCCCTTCAGTATAATCTGAGCAAAAGCCTGAGGATAACGAGTAATGGTTTTCTCTGGAGAAGCTGGGGAATGTACCAATAGAATAGGATCTGTTTACCAAAACACTCCAGTAGGTGAATGAGAAAAACAAAATATCAAATACAATAAGGGAGAAGAAAGATCTATATAATGCACGTGAACCTGCTCCAGGGCCTCTTGCATGCATTGTAGAGCTGTATGCCCTTCAGCTGTTAATTCATGGGGAGATAAAGGATCAGGGTCGCCCTTTAAGACATCATACAAAGGACAAAGTTAACCTGTTGGAATCTTTAAAGTAGACAGAAGTCATTGAATATCTCCCAGAAAGTTTTGGAAATCATTAAGCATGCATAGCTGATCCATATGCAGAGTAATCTTTTGTGGACATATGCCTGTGTGTAATAATTCATGACCTAAATAATGATAGGAAAAGGATATCTGTACCATTTCTGGGGTTATTTGTAAGTTAGCAAGGCATCTCTTGTAATTTAGAAAAGGCATCAAAAACAAGTTTTTTATCTTTAGCAGCCAAAAAAAATATCATCCATATAGTGAATTATATAAACATCTGGAAAAGCTTTTTGAACTGGAACTATGGCCTAAGACACATAAATTCAACAT
Source organism: Onychomys torridus (assembly GCF_903995425.1). NCBI lineage: Eukaryota > Metazoa > Chordata > Mammalia > Rodentia > Cricetidae > Onychomys > Onychomys torridus. Next base: position 10,135,941 of record NC_050448.1, read on the forward strand.
ATAGTAGGGCTATTGGCCATTCCTTAGGGCAAGACTGCCCACTGATTTCTCTGATGAGGTTCTTTGAGATTTTCTGATGGAACACTAAAAGCAAAGTGATGACTGTCCTCAGGATGTAAAGGAATGGTGAAGAAATAATCACTCAAGTCAATCACAATTAAATGCCTATATTTAGGAATTGCCACAGAGGCAGGCAAACCAGGCTGTGTTGCTCCCGTGAGAAGGATGGTTTTATTTATAGCTCTAAGATACTGTAACAGCCTCCATTTTCCTGACTTCTTGTAGAGGCTAGTTGGGATCTCAAGATTCTTGGGAAATCATAAATATATCCAGCACCAGAATCCAATAATCTTTCCATCTCAATCAGATGTAATTTTATTTTTAATTTAGGCTGTTTATCATTGATTACTGTTTGTCAAAACATCTTTACTCTCGTACTTACAAAGCCTCCACTTCTACATATAAGCACCATTTTGCATTTAAAATATGAAAGGAAGGGGGCTGGAGAGATGGCTCAGAGGTTAAGAGCACTGGCTGCTCTTCCACAGGTCCTGAGTTCAATTCCCAGCACCCACATGGTGGCTCAAAACCATCTGTAATGAGATCTGGTGCCCTCTTCTGTGTACATAATAAATAAATAAATAAATCTTTAAAAAAATATGAAAGCAATAATAATTGAGCAATTCTTTCACCAGCTTCTATTTCCATGATCCTTTTTACATATGCCAATCAGAAAAGCATTAAATACAATCTCTATAGGATTTTAAGAGGTAACTTTAGGCAATACTGTTAGTTATTTAGGCGGCACTCTTACCTGTGAGGAACACGTCCCGAACACAACAAATCCACAGAAAAGTTTTTATTAAAGAGGATAGAGGATAGAAAGAGAATGTGACAGGCCTGTGTGAAGCACACATGTGAGTGAGGAGGCAAGAGGGAGACAAGAGAGAGACAAGAGAGAGAGAAGAGAAGAGAGAGACCTGTGCAAAATGGCGCCGGCTTTTTAAAGAGTGGGCCACGCATGTGTACAGGACCGCATGTGGCTACTCCATGCATGTGTGTAGATTACATGGCCGAGTGCGCTTTACTCAACCATGTAAAGCCACAGAGTCCTAGCCACGTGAGATGTTCTGACCTGGAAATGGCTATTTTGAACCGAAAATAATTAGGCAGTCCACCGGGAAAGCCCAACCGTGTGGACATGTTGTGATTTCCTATCATTCCTGACTCATTTCTTCTTAAAAAAAAGAAAAAAAATGTGGATGGGTGGGTATGGGGTGCCATTTCTCTCAAAGACTGCTTCAGGCTGAATGGTGGATGTCATTAGTTCTTGAAGGGAAATGGGGAGGCTGGCTCCTGAAGTCCTGGGATGAAGTCCTGCAGCTGTGTCCATCCTTCATGGTGTGGCTGGTCCTGGGATGAAGTTCTGTCATGCCTTGTTCTGCAGCTGTCCATCCTTCATGGTGTGGCTGGGAATCTTCTGTCTGACAGGACACTGGTGATATAAAACGCTTAGAGAAAAGACTCATTATTATTTTGTTTTTGGAGTTGACATTTATCTGAGGTAGATCTGGCCTGCCTGGATGGAGACATGTTAAAAAGGTGGCTGTGATGTTCTAGTACTCTGCTTGATTTTTACCTGAGACAAGCCTTATTTAAGGTAGTTTATTTAAGGTACCTGTTTGTTTTGTTAGTTTAGCATTTACACAGGTGATCAGTTGCTGAGTATTAAACAGTGATAGATTGTTATATCCTTACTGCCTGGATATTTTGATGGTCCCTTTTGCCTCCCTGGCCCTGTGTGGCCCTAGTTGGGAAAGGAAGGGTGATACCTTATTCCTCTGGAATTGGTGACAAGGCAGTGGTTCCTGGTGTCCTCTGGAGCTTGAGAGTGCAAGAGAACTTATTTTTTTGAATTAGGGACAAGGCAAAGATCATGGCCCTGTCTGTATGCACATGAGAAACACAGGCGGTAACTTTAAAGTGAGACAATGAGCTCTTATCTTAGTTGGAAATCTTTCTCATTAAGTAACTCTGAAAGTACAATTAAATCTGGTGAGGTAAATAAGGCTGTCCTCTGTTCCTGACAATAGAAAGTCCTAAAACTCCCAGGACTGAGTCAGTGGCTCTGGTGTCCAGAAGGAAGGAAACTGCTTCCCTGCTGAGTCTGGGTTCCCTGCTGTGTCTGTAGCCAAGCCTAGGTTTGCTGGAGGACTTAGCTTGATGTACCCATGCGTCTTGGCACCTTGGGGCAGTCAGCTGACTGGTTGTCTTTCTAGGCAGCACAAGGACAAGGCTGTTGATGGGCAGGGCATTCGCTAGCCCATGGCCTTTTTCACTTAAAACAGGGACCCAACAGCTTTCAGGAGTCAGCGAGTGCCAGCACTTGGCAATTTTGTTTTCAGGCTTTTATCTCTTCCCTGGCACACCTTAAACGCCACAGATGACTCTTTTGCCCATGGGGTCAGGAGCCTTGCTCTCCAGATACTTAACTTTTAGCCAGGAACAAGAGACAGATTTTACTTTGTGTCCTGAATTTTTTCGTGATGATTGGTGGCTTAAGGACAGCTTTTGGAAGATCTGCCAGTAGGCAGACTATAAACCGATGCTTTTGGAAGACTTGCCTGAGGCTATAAGCTGATTTTTTTGGCTTAGGAGCCATCCTGATTATTGTAAACTTAATTGTTTAGATCTCAGCTGCTTTTAGGCCCATCTGTGGTCCTCAAGGCAGTTTGAGAATGAGTGGGTGGAGTTAAGGTGAGTTAGGGCATGTCTTAGAAACCACCCAAGCCTGTGCATTTGAGCCTGCCCACCACTGGCATGAAAGTCGGACAGAAAAGGTTACACATGGCTTAGTGGGGAAAAGAAAGAAAGGGTTTAGAGCTTTAGCAGAAAGCTTGGAGATGAAGCAACTCTTATTTTCCCTTTCGCTGGCTGAAGTACCTGCCACACTGTTATGCGGTCAGGTTTACCGGTACCGCAAAGCTGTTAAGCGGCCAGATTTACCGTTACCCGCCCCATCTGCCAATGTACGTGGGTGGTATCCGCCCCCTGTCCCATGGCTGTAGCTGAGTGGAAAATAAAAAATGGAAAAAAAACAAAAACAAAAACAAAAACAAAAAACCGGGATCAGACTTCAACTCAGGCGTCCCGAGAATGAAGTAAGATCTAAGATCAGCTCAATCCCCCCCCCCTTTCTTCAAGGGATGGGAGGAGCTGCGACTGTGCTGTTGTTGGTCCACCCTGTAGACACCAGACGCCATTTTTGCTCCTTCTCATCGGGAGCAAAAATGTGCCTGCCATTGCCAGCACAGCCTGAGGACAACCCCCGGGACTGTCCGTGGCAAACTTATAGCTCAGATTTCAGCCATTAGAACAGCAGACTCACTGTGAAAAATCGTGGCGGTATCAATAGTGGAAAGCCGCGCTTCTCGTGGCTGGCCACCACCCGTGGCGGCCAGTTGGAGGTACGTGCTGGTTGTCGAAAGAATCACAAGCCATGGTTACCTTTCTAGAGCTTTATTGAGAGAGAAAGCTAAGATAAAGAGCAACCCTTTCCATTTGCCTGTTCGCTGGCCAGAATTAGATAACTGCCGTAAAAGACTGGGATTTTTTGTTATTTCTAAAGCACACCTGGGCCATCTCTCACCACAGAGACGGATAAACTTAGGAATCTTTAAGCAAGAAGACAGCCTAAGGGCAGCCTAATGGAGAGGAAGGACTGATCGTGTTAGAAGACTTATTTCCCACGTCTGCATCGGAGAGGCAGAAAAAAAACAAACATGATCCGGAGCCAAGACCTCCCGGAGGCCGGACAGATCTCGGGCACAAGCCACCTTATCAGCTCACCAGCTGATAAGCGGGGGGCCCACTGCTGTGTGAGGCAAGGACTCCCCAGGAACCCTTCACCAATGTTAGTTATTTAGGCGGCGCTCTTACCCGCGAGGAACACGTCCCAAACACAACAAATCCACAGAAGAGTTTTTATTAAAGAGGATAGAGGATAGAAAGAGAATGTGACAGGCCTGTGTGAAGCACACACGTGAGTGAGGAGGCAAGAGGGAGACAAGAGAGAGACAAGAGAGAGACAAGAGAGGAGAGAGAGAAGAGAAGAGAGAGACCTGTGCAAAATGGCGCCGGCTTTTTAAAGAGTGGGTCGCGCATGCGTACAGGACCGCATGTGGCTACTCCATGCATGTGTGTAGATTACATGGCCGAGTGCGCTTTACTCAACCATGTAAAGCCACAGAGCCCTAGCCACGAAAGATGTTCTGACCTGGAAATGGCTATTTTGAACCGTAAATAATTAGGCAGTCCACCGGGCAATCCCAACCTTGTGGACATGTTGTGATTTCCTATCAAATACTCTGGAGTATTTTTATAAAATCTTAAAAAGAGGATCATTTTTTATAGATCCCAAGTAATACATTCATGTAAATTGCCAATTATTAACAATGTGGACCAAACAGTTTATCTGTATTTTATTTACTGGAAAAATAATTTTGTAACCTCTTTATCATAAGAGATTATTTTTTATGGGTTTTTATCTTAGCAACAAATAAGCTGACAACCCAATCCATTTCAGGTGTTATATTTGATATGAATTCACAACATGCCCCCACAGTTGGACATGCCTGGAAGACCTAGACACTTCTGCCTAGTTATTTCTGGTTCAAAATAGCCATTTTGGGGTCAAAACATCTCGCACAATTAGGAACCTGTGGCTTTGCATGGTTGTGTAAAGCGCTCGCAGCACCAAATGTTGAGAGAGAGAGGGACAGAGAGAGAGAGGGACAGAGAGAGAGACTGTGTGGAGGGGAGAGGGGGGAAAGAAAGGGGAAGAGAGGAAGGAGGGGTGTTGAGAGGGCCCGCCCACATTTTAGGCTGGCCTGTGTCCCAGGATTATGATGTAATTAAGGACAAAAGTCTTACAATATTTCTATATAATTAAACCAAGAATTTCTAGAAAGCAGCTTAAAGAGCAGAGCCAAATTTTCAGTAATGATCAACAGACAAGAGCGTACCTAATATATAGTTCAAAATTATGAATCCTGTTCCTTTAGTTTATCTATCATGAGAATCAACCATTCATCCAAACATTTACTAAGACAATCAAAAGAACAGAACATCCTTTATACAATGAATGATTAATATCCCTGAAATTTCAAACAGCATTGATTTAGCATTCCATGTCCTGAACAAGACCATTTTCCACCAGAAGTTGGGCCTGTTGAAACTTCCCCTTTCTCCCATGAAAGGACTATTAATAATGAGTTATTCCCACCATAAGGGAAAAACAGAAAACATTAAACAAGAACTCTGAATCTAATTTCCCTTGTTTAGCATTTTTCCTGACAACTTGTCACCAACCATTCTAAACAATAACAATTATCCATAGCCTATTGAAAGACCAAAAGGTATCCATCCCACCTCTTGGGAATGTTGGTGTCATGTTCTTAAAATTACTTCCTCCTGTCTAGGGCCAAAGGCATCTTTAGGGGATCCTGAAAAGAAAAATTTTGGGTTAATTGTAAAGTCCTGGAGAGGTAGCTGTATCATTTGTTGTCTAGTCTCTGCATAATTTGAAAGTGCAGGACTTGCTTGTCTCAAGACCTTGCTCAAGTAATCTGTGAGGTTGGATCATCTAAGCTAGCTATCTTGAAGTTGTTCTGAGCAGTTTGTAGTCCAAAGCCAATCTTTGGGTGGTGTTGGTCAGTTTAGTGGTATCATCATCCTGATGGAATCATCGTTGTGAGGTCCCATCATCTTTTTGGAGACTTTAAAAATTGCATTGGGTCAGACTATTCCTTTTCTTGGTAATTTTTTCCGGGTAGTTCTCTCTTCTTCTTTGGATGCTTATTTGTTTAAATGTCTTTAAATTCTTCAAGATGATTGTTTCTATTTTCCTGAAAGACAAAAACAAAACCCTTCCCCAACCCTAACTTTGGGGAGTTTCCAAATCTAATCTTTATAAATTTTAATATATGGTTTTTCCTGAATTTTTTGTTCTTTGTTTTATAGCAGTTCTATCACCCAGAGCAGTATGTTTTTTGTTTGTTTGTTTTACAGTAGACATTAGGTTCTTTAATTGCTATGAGGAGTTTCTTCCATGATGACAGGAAAGGACTGAACAGAATTTGTCATGGGAGCCTGTGATAGGGCCCTTGGGGAGTTTCCCAATGGCTAAGGCAAAGAATTACCTTGTTTGTTCCTTGTTGATCTGCATCTGTTAGTCCAATGTTTGCCTTAGTCACACCTTCTGCATAATCCAGAAGGGAGGGGCATTCTGTTGCCATTGTTCCTTGAAAAAACATTGTAGGAATGTCCTGTTTCCAGTCCCTTTTTACCTTATTACCACAATTGAAACATCTGACATTATTTTTCTTCAAACCTCTGAAAATCACCTCTTCTATCCAAGCATCATCATGGTCATGAGATTCAATATTCACTTTATCTCAGATCCATTCCTCCAAGGGTGCTGATCTTGCCTTTAATGGCCTAACTACCCTTTTGTATTGTGTATCAGCATTTTCAAAAGCCATAGATTCAATTATTATCTATCTAGCTTCTGAATTTGGTATCATTGTATTTACTGCTGAAGACAGCCTTTTAAGAAATCGGGGCCGGGTGGTGGTGGTGTGTCACGCCCGCCTCGACCAGCAAGGAAGACGCAACACTGGGATCCTTCTTATTACAGTTTAATCAGACCTTTGATTAATTGCATTGTGTCTCTCTCGCCTGGGGCAAGCCTCTCCCAGCACCTAAGTAGGGCTGGGCTGCCAACCCCAAGCAGCCACGTGGGCACTGTCCACAGGTTCACGCATATGCCAGCAGCACACGAATCCAGCCATAGCCAAATAAGGAGCTGTTTACCATAAAGAGTTTGCCATTGGGAAGGCAGAGGGTAGAAGCCAGCGCCATCTTTAGGGTGCAGCTACACGCAGCTCTCTACAGTTTCCCCCTTTTTGTTTTACAAAGCAACAGGCAAGAGTAGAGGTCTGATCTCTGTTAAAATGGAACATGTACTAACGTTTGTCCAGGCGTTGTCCACCCAGAGAACACTAGACCCGTCAGATACCCTTTTTACAGAGGTGGGAGTTAGGGTACCAACCCACATGCAATCAGACTTGCTCTTCTTGAGGTCAGCGTATCATAACCTCAAGTGCAGTGCGCAGGCCTCGCATCCTGTGCCTAAATATCTTTTAAAGTAGCCAACCAGGCTTGGGGAGACTGTCCTGCATCAATGGCCATAAAGGCTTGGACAATCATGGCTGCATGGCGACGCTGTGAGATCCTAATGCGACAAATGCACCACAAGCATACTAGGGAGGTGAGCACCAGTAAATCTACTAGGGCTCCTATTCCTGCCCACTCCTTCATGTGGCCCATGGCTGTAGCAATCCAGGAAGACAATCCCTCCACCAGTCCGGTATCCACTCGAGTCGAATTCACCGTGACAATAGCCACTCTCAGCTGGTCCATCAGGTTATCGAACTCTCCGGTCCAATTGCCTAAAAGATAACTAGACAACTTTTTAGATAAATCTGCAGCATGACAATTGGAAGCACCCAAATTCAAAAAATTCAGAGTAAATAATGCAAGAGAAAGTCTGTCCTTAGGGGTACGGCCATAGCCTATTCCCCCTTTTTGTTTTTGAAGTAACTTCTTCAAGGAGCGATGAGCATGCTCCACAATGTCTTGACCTTGTGGATTATATGGTAGGCCATGTACAAGTTGTACATTCATCTGTTGACAGAAGGAAGCGAACTTTTGTCCGGTATATGTAGGACCATTGTCTGTCTTTAACTGTTGAGGCTTACCCCATGTTGCCCAAGCTTTTAAGCAATGAGCAATAACATGAGAGTCTTTTTTTCTTGTCATTGGGGTGGCATGAATGATTTCAGAACAGGTATCAACAGATACATGTACATATTTGACACGTCCAAATTTAGAGATGTGTGTAACATCCATTTGCCATATTTTTAGGGGGAGCAAACCACGAGGGTTAACTCCTAATCTAGAAGGATGATGAAAAATGACACATAGGGAACAATCTAGTATCACCTTTCGTGCCTCTGTATGTGAGATAGAAAACTTTTGTTGTAATGTCCTTGCATTAACATGAAATTCTTTGTGGAAAGCATGTGCTCGTTGTATGGCAGAAGCCACAAACATCCATTCCTGTCTAGTACACTGATCCACTATATCATTGCCTTTAGCCAATGGACCTGGCAGACTAGTATGTGCACGGATGTGCTGTACAAAAAAGGGATTTTTACGTTGCCAGATCAGTTTCTGTAATTGGCCAAACCGGGCTAGAAGATTTGATGGGCCCTGCACATTCAAGGCTTTTCAAAGCGTTAACAACATAACTAGAATCTGACACTAAATTAAATGCAAATGGACAAGCCTTGAAAACTTCAAGAACTATTGAAAGCTCCACCTGTTGAGGTGCACCTGGCAAGAATTGATGCTTTACAGGTTCATTAGAATCCACCATATAAGCACCACAGCCTGTCTTAGACCCATCTGTAAATATAACACTTGCTCTTAGAATGGGCTTTGAAGCAGTTACTTTAGGGAAAACTACAGGATGTTCTTTAAAGAAAGTTAATAGTGGATGTTTAGGATAATGGCAATCTATGTGTCCTGAATAGGTACAACGCAGTATTGCCCAATCATCTATGGCAGCACATAATACCTTGACTTGAGTAGAATCATAAGGAACAACTAGCGTTTGTGGTGATGTCCCAAAATATTGTAAACATTGTTGAATGCCCTGTTGCACAAGTAATGCCACAGCAGTAGGATAATACTCAATTGATTTTGCAGGTGAGATTTTAGTATAAATCCATAACAAGGGTCCTTTTTGCCATAAAATTCCCGTAGGTTGTAATTGGGTAGGCAGAATGCACAGGGTAATATCCTCATTATTTTGCACTCTTTGAAGAAAAGCTCTTTGTAGTCTATCTTCTAATTTTGTTAAGGCTTCTCGGGCTGCATTGGTTAATTGCCTGGGTGAATCCAAGGCTGCATCTCCAATTAAAATATCATATAATGGTTTTAACTCATAATTGGCCATTCCTAAACTTCCTCTTATCCAATTTATATCTCCTAATAATTTTTGAAAATCATTCAATGTGCAAAGATGATCCTTCCTTAACTCTACCTTTTGTGGCATAATATAATGATTAGTTATTTTAGAGCTAAGATAATTGACAACTTTGCTCTGTTGCACCTTCTCAGGGGCAATACAGAGTCCCTTTTGCTTTAGCAGTTCTACAAGTGAGCTATAGGCTTCTTGAAGAATGCTCTCTTCTTTAGCTGCTAACAATATATCATCCATATAATGGAGGCATTTTAAGCCTGGAAAACGTGCTCTCAAAGGTTCTAAAGCAGTTGCTACAAATAATTGACACATTGTAGGACTGTTGGCCATGCCTTGTGGCAATACAACCCACTGATATCTTTTATCAGGTTCCTCATGATTAGTGGATGGTAAAGTGAAAGTGAATCTCTCACTGTCTTTGCTAATCAGTGGAATGGAAAAGAAGCAGTCCTTAATATCTACCACAATAATAGGCCAATTTTCAGGCAAGGCTGATAGCAATGGAAGACCATGCTGTACGGGTCCCATAATTCTCATTTGTTCATTTATAGCTCTAAGATCATGTAACAATCTCCATTTTCCTGATTTCTTCTTGATGACAAATATGGGTGTATTCCAGGGAGAAAGAGAGGGTTTAATGTGCCCTTTCTCCAATTGCTCTTTCACTAATTGATATGCAGCATGTAATTTCTCAGAGGAGAGTGGCCACTGAGGAACCCAAACTGGCTCCTCTGTTACCCAGGTTATGGGAATGCCCTCCTCAGCGGCCCCTAGGAAAAACCCAACCCTTGTTTGGGTTTCCTAGGTACTGTTTGTATTGGCTCCTTTTTGCCTTGTAAAAATTTTCCCAGGCCAAAATCAGGATGACACCCCATGTTTTTCATAATATTTTTAGATTCTTTGGAGTATTCATTACTCAACTGAAAGCCCATGGATTTCATAAGATCCCTCCCCCAGAGGGACACTGGAAGCTCAAGGACATAGGGTTGCATAACGCCAGAGTGACCTTCGGAATCTTGCCAATTTAACAAATTTGCACTAACATTTGGAACACTGGCATAACCCAGTCCCTGCAATGTTTGTGAGGAAGCCTGTATAGGCCAACCTCGAGGCCAATCTTTGCTAGCTATGATACTGCAATCTGTTCCAGTATCCAAATCTAGGTCTCTTCCCAATTTCTCCCAGGAAGGTGCTGTGGATATCGCTCTGTACAAATAAAATGCTGTTTGGCCAGTGGCTAGGCAGGAGGTATAGGCGGGACAAGAGAGAAGAGAATTCTGGGAAGTAGAAGGCTGGGGAGACACCACCAGCCGCCGCCATGAGAAGCAACATGTAAAGACACTGGTAAGCCACACGCTATGTGGCAAAGTATAGATTAACAGAAATGAGTTAATTTAAGATAGAAAAGGTAGATAACAAGCAGCCTGCCACGGCCATACAGTTTATAAGCAATATAAGTTTCTGTGTGCTTTCTTGGTTGGGTCTGAGCGACTGTGGGACTGGCGGGTAAGAGAGATTTGTCCTGACTGTGGGCCAGGCAGGAAAACTCTAGCTACAGGAAGGCACTGTGAGGCTTCCTGAAATTGCAAGCCAAGGTGCAACTGCATCACACTCTTGCAGAAACGGTGCAAGAGTGTGTTTTTTTATTTTCAATTTCTTAGAGAGAAGCAGCTCGTTAAGAGCCAGAAAAATTGGGTGCGAGGAGGGAGCGCCCATGTTAGTATACTTTTTTTTTTTTCTCAATTTGAGAAGTTTCTCATAGGTTTCTCAGAGCCTCTGCAGAATTGCTCCAGCCCTCCGGTTTCCCTGTTTGTTTTGTCTAATTACCCGTCTGCTTTTATCACGGCTCTAGAATTACCCGTCTGCTTTTATCGCAGCTCTGCTATCCCGCTCTCCCTTCTACAGGTGAGCGTTACCCGCTTTTGTCGCGGATCCCCAGTTTTTTTTTTTTTTTTCCTGAGGACTTACCAGTATACCGCCTGACTGTAATAAGTTCTGAATCCGGAGAGAGATATGGTAATTGTCCCCGTACGGGCCACCACTTGTAGCGCCCGCCTCGACCAGCAAGGAAGACGCAACACTGGGATCCTTCTTATTACAGTTTAATCAGACCTTTGATTAATTGCATTGTGTCTCTCTCGCCTGGGGCAAGCCTCTCCCAGCACCTAAGTAGGGCTGGGCTGCCAACCCCAAGCAGCCACGTGGGCACTGTCCACAGGTTCACGCATATGCCAGCAGCACACGAATCCAGCCATAGCCAAATAAGGAGCTGTTTACCATAAAGAGTTTGCCATTGGGAAGGCAGAGGGTAGAAGCCAGCGCCATCTTTAGGGTGCAGCTACACGCAGCTCTCTACAGTGGTGCATGCCTTTAGTCCCACCCAGCACTGGGGAGGCAGAGGCAGTCAGATCTCTGTGAGTTCGAGGCCAGCCTGGGCTACAGAGTGAGTTCCAGGATAGGCTCCAAAGCTACACAAAGAGACCCTATCTCGAGAGAGAAAAAAAAAAAAAAAGAAAGAAATCAGTGAAGGTTTCTTTTGGGTTCTGTATAACTTTTGTAAATGACTCAACTTCTTTTCCTACTTCTTCAATTCTGCCCTAAGTATTCAAGGTTACCATTCGGCATAAAGCCAGGGTGTGTTCATCATATAGAGATTCTTTTTCTACATTAGCATAATCTTCCTCTCCAAGAAGTTGTGTCATGACCGCCTCGACCAGCAAGAAAGACGCAACACCAGGCTCTTCTTTCAGCAGTTTACTCAGGAACCTTGAACAATCTTCTGACCCCGGGGAAGCCCGCCCATGACCTAAATAGCCCCTGGGTGGCCAACCCCAGCCTGCCACGTGGGCACTGCGGATAGGTCCAGGTTCACGGAAGCAAGCCAGATCTTAGGACTAAGCCAAATATGGAGTCGTTTACTCCTGAGAGCACTCACCATCGGGAAGGTGGGGGCGGAAGCCGGCGCCATCTTATGGGTGTGGCTGTGCGCAGCTCTCTACAAAGTTGATCTTGGGTGATTTCCATACCTCTAGCCCTACTTCATTGTTCAGTGGTCTTAGCTTCATCTTTCCACCAGATCCTCCATTGTAATTGGGGACCAGCTTCTACGACAGTTGTAACCAAATCTCTCCAGTCTTGAGGGATAATTCTATTACAAGTTGACCACAAATTTAACATCTGCTTCACAAATGGGGAATGCATACCATATGACACTATAGCTTCTTTGAATCTCCTCAAATCTAACATTTGCATAGGAGTCCAATCAGCTCTTACATAGCCTTGAGCATTTGGCAGTTCCTGTAATTTTACCAGATAGATTAAGGTTGGCTGTTTGAAAGCCTTAGGCTGTTTCTCTGTAACTGTATAATGTAAAGCTGAGATTGGTTCACCTTTAAATTCCTCTGTTTGGGTCTGAATTTCTCTATGATTTGTTTTAACAAGTTTTCCTAAAATTTTTATCTTGGCATTCATATTAACCAACTTTTTAAATGATCAAGCAAATAATATTTATAATTTATATTACATCTATCCTATCAACATTAATTATCCTCTCATTTAATTGTTCCATTTTCAGACTGTCAATTGTATTATCAGAGACTAAATTCCCTCCATTGTAAAAATGTTTCCCATTTTTTAATGTGGGAAACAATTATTTTTTAACTAATTTCTCCCTTTAAGAAATTCCAGTTGTCTCACCAAATTTGCCAACAATGATGATTCAGATGTGAGGCTGACTCTTCTCTGTAGATCAGTAGAAGCTGGAGCAGGGTTAGCCTAAAATAGGGATCCAGGGATAGCCTACAACCCACCAGGAGAGAAGAAGCCAATGAGCCAGCTGTCTGCAGGAGGGGGCCAGAGAAAGCAGCTAATCCTATGGTTTTTAGAGCCCCCAAAACTAGGAGTTTGCTGCAGAGAAGCTGCAACAAAAACTTCGTGGGTTAGGGACTCCAGCCCATGTGGGTTAGGGGCTCCAGCCCATGTGGGTTAGGGGCTCCAGCCCATGTGGGTTAGGGGCTCCAGCCCATGTGGGTTGGGGGCTCCAGCCCATGTGGGTTAGGGGGTTAGGGGCTCTACCCCATGTAGGTTAGGGGGTTAGGGGCTCCAGCCCATGTGGGTTAGGGGGTTAGGGGCTCCAGCCCATGTGGGTTAGGGGGTTAGGGGATCCAGCCCATGTGGGTTAGGGGCTCCAGCCTTGTGCAGCTTGGGCTTGAGTAGGGGCCTGCAAGGCCACAGGCAACTAGCTTTTTCATGAATTCATGCCCTACAAAGGCATGAGATCTCAAGTGCTGGGATTAAAGGTGTGTGCCACCACTGCCTGACCTCTATGTCTAATCTAGTATCTGGCTCTGTCCTCTGATCCTCAGGCAAGTTTATTAGGGTACACACTATATCACCACAAACTTAGCTGGGGAAATCCTCCCTTGTTGGAGCAGGGTTGTTAATGTTTGCACAGGGGAAACCTTTTCCTGGAGCAGGGCTGCAAGCTGCAACACTTAAGGTGACTTTGTGGTATTCTTGGCTCCCAACTACCAGGATCCCTTTCCATCTGAGCTGCAATGCTTACAGAGGAAGGTTGTTGTAGGAAGTGCTTCCATTCTGCCAATGATAGTGTGAGATTAGAATGGGAGGATGGAAGAGGGAGATATTTCAGCAAGTATGTGGGATGTGCAAATGTTAGAGGAAAACTGTCAGAGCTTTCCCAGGGGCCTTCCCTGAGAAGATTGCTCTCAGAGTCCTGGGTGGTGGGTAATCTGATGAAAAAGAATCTGTGTACACCATGCTCTTTTGTCTGTCCACTTTACCTCTCTAAGACAAAATACTATCTACACAGCTTCAGTTCTGAACTCACACTCAGTTCCTCTCTGTCTCTTCTTTTCCTGTCCTCTCATAGCCCAAACTAAGCTCTTATGCTTTCAATCTCATCTTCATCCTTGGTTTCTCCATCCATGCTCATTTCTTCCTTTCTACTCTCCTGACCTGACCCAATCCATACTCTCTACAAAAACTCTGCCTTGTTATTTTCTGTCCTGCCACATGACTGTGCCTGGACTAGGATTTCTGCCCCAGTCTTTACTGCACCTGGTTATGCAAAAAAAACCCTTTTGTTCTGAGTCAATTGCTGTGGCATGCCATCTGGCCTGTCTAGGGAAGGAAGGTCTGAGTTTCATTTGCACAAGAAACAAAGCTATGCATCTACAATCTGCCTAGGCTTAGGAGACAGGCATCACCTCTGTAAGGGCATTACCTAGGTCAGATCAGGTCTGAGAAGCTTATACTGTTTACTGTTGTGGCCTAGTAGTATACGAGCACACAAGACATTTATAGCAGAAGACAGCTGATGTATTAAAAGCTGAATAATATCAAATATTCCTTGATATTTGACTTCTCCTCCAGAAGAATTCCTTGATCATTCTAGGTATAGCTTTATCATATACAGCTGAATCTCTATTACATATTCTTATGGCCTGCAGCAGAGAACAAAGCAAATTTACTAGAATGGAGTAGCATGAGGGCTGTGGCCAGGAAGGTAAATTTAGGCTAAGCACTGAAAGTCTTGTTACAGCAGCCCACCAAAGATGACCATTGAGGCACAATTTATAGCCAACTGAAAGTCCTTATTCCAGCTGGCTGGGAATTACACTCAGAATTTCAGTACTGAGTGTAGTACCCAGTGTTCAGAGCATGGGTGGGGTGTATAAAAGCAAAACCCACAACCTGGCATTTCAATAGGTAGCTGTAGGGGAGGTTTACACAAGCAAACAATTTAACAGAAGCTAAGATATGCAGTTATCTGGAGGGGGAGCTTTGCACAAGCAAGCAGTTTAACAGAAGCTAAGGTAAGTTAGCTGGGGCATCTTGCCCTTGGGTTCCTAGACTAGAGTTGGGTAATTTTCCACAGGATTCTCCACCAAAGAGATCAAATTCCAGTTAAATCTGAAATGGCCTCAACAAGAATACAAGGTGAAGGAATGCTGTGGGATGTTCTGTATACTGTGAATGTATTGTTCTGGATTGGTTGATAAATAAAAAGCTGATTGGTCAGTAGCCAGGCAGCAAGTATAGGAGGGATAAGCACACAAAGAGAATTCTGGGAAGAGGAAGGCTGAGTCAGAAGATGCCATCCCGCCATCCAGGGAGCAGCATGTAATGGTACACAGGTAAAGCCACAGAACACAAGGCAACATATAAGTTAACAGAAATGGGCTGAGTTTAAGTGTAAGAGCTAGTCAGTAGTTAGCCTGAGCTAATGGCCAAGCAGTTATAAATAATATTAAGCCTCTGTGTGATTATTTTATAAGCAGGCCACGGGACTGGCAGGACCGGAGAAATTCCAGCTACAGAGGAACCTCTACACTGTTTTGCCCCATTATAGTCCTTATAGTTAAATGCCCCCAAGTCAGGGGGGAGAAACAAAGATTTAACTGCGGACACCTGGGATTTTATTAAGATCTATGGAATGTTAATTGGGAGAATAAAATTAGACTGGGAAGTTTCAAGAGATTCAATGATTAGTTAGAAAGTTATTAGTGCAGATGAAAAGTAGCCATATTCTTGTACTTAAAATGATAAACAATAGGAATTAAAAAGAAACTACAAAAACTGATGAGACTTGGTGCCTAATTAGGTAAACATGAAACAATTAGGTAGAAATTAGGGTCTGCAATGACCTGTATAGCTGAGACAATGGTAGAAATACAATGTGCAATTCGAGGTACTTAATATGTGCTCATTCAACACAATAGTGCTAAACTAGGAATTTTCTGTCTTTAAGTCCATTCCTTAAGGAGGATCATTAGTAATCAGATGTTCAGGGCCAACCTGGATAACATAATACGTTCCTTCCAGGGTTGAGTTCTGGAACCCTGACTAGGATCAATGAAGGAATAGAGAAAGGGCAGACACACAGACAGCCATATAGAAAAGCTGGGTCGGTAGAAGTGTGCTCACCCTGATGGAATGGAACCTTGGTGTGCTCACCCTGGTGGAATGGGACCTTCTAGTAGGTCGCCCAGCACCTCAGCATGTTTATTAGGAACAGCACAGGTGGAAGGGTTACTTGGTCCCCATGGGAGGAGCTCTCTGTACAGGGTAGCCCCAGGCTGTACAAATCCAGGAAGCGGAGAAGTCTTCTGGGTATTGACCAGACCCTTTTTTGAGGTTAAGCTACACTGTGATTATTCCAGGCACAATTTCCAGTATGCTTACCTTGTTATGACTATCTCCTCACATAGACTGATTGATGGGTGGTTATATATCAGGGATCATGTATCTCATTTGAGGAAGGTGACAGGAGGTATGTGCATACTTCATTGCTCTATTCAATTAAGCTCTCTATTCTTTTCTTAATTTACTACTAAATCCTTCTTGGTCCTTTAAGTTTCATAAAGGGTAATGTGGGTGTTCTTGTTAAGAAAATGTAACCCATTGCTTCCCATCTCATAGGCTGCCCCTTGATTTCCCATCACCTAGGTTACACTAATAATTTTATGGCTATTCTTCTGCTTACTGTTGCTCCTTTTTAGGGTTTGCTAAAGATGATGGTAGATAGGCTGAATTAGAGAGGGATGGTGAGGTACACAAGTTTATCTATTATAGAACAGGCTCCTCTAAATGGGTATAAAGTACTGCCAAGTCCTTTGATTTTCAAGTTGTAGCTAGTAGTTCTCTGGCAAATAGTTTCATTAGTGAATTATTAAGGTTTAATGCTAAGCATAATGGGGTATTTGATCCCAGTTTGGGTCTTAGCTATTGTGTATTGAGTTCATTAGAATTGTTTTTGTTATTTGGTTTAGGTCCAACAATAAATTTTCACATATAAGTTGGATTTTGGTTCTATAAACACTTCTACTTGGACCAGAAGATGAATGAGCCAGGCTCATGTAGGAAAATGGCTTTGCCAATTTGCCATGGGTCTGAGACATATGTTTTGTAAAGTGGCAGGAGAGAGACCTTGGTGAGTTGGAGCCAAGGTGCCCCATAGTGGGTGAAAGAAAGAGAGGCACATGCCATACAGACAGCACCCACATGGAGAGTTTTATTGGGGGAGAAGGGAGAAAGGGGAGCTGAGGAGAGAAGAGAAAGAGACAGGAAGGGGAGCAGAAAGATAGTGCAGATGCAGCCTCATGGGAAGAGAGAGAGAGAAAGGCAGGTGGAGCCCACTTCTTAAAGGGAACTTGGTGCATGCTGTGGGATGTCTTCCTGTATGCTGTGAATATGTGTTGCTCTGATTGGTTGATTGATAAAGCTGCATTGGCCAATGGCAGGGCAGAATGGAGCCAGGCGGGAAAATCCAAGAGAGACAGTGAGAGGAGAAAGGAGGGTAAGGGAGACACCAGCCACCACTCAAGGAGCAGCAAGAAGCCAGCAGACTGGTAATGCCACAGCCACAGGGCAACTTATAGATGAATAAACATGGGTTAAGTCATAAGAGCTAGCTAGCAAGAAGTTTGAGCCATAGGCCACCCAGTTCATAATTAATATAAGCCTCTGTGTGTTTACTTGGGTCTGAGCAGCTCTGGGACCCGATGGGACACAGGAAAACTTCTGACTACCATGCACGAACAGGCTATGCAAATGGAGCTACATAGGATGATGTTGTCAGGACCCTGAGTGGGCCAAGGTACTGCCTGCTTACTGGCAAGATTCCCAAGGGGCTGGCCAGGCAATGTCTAAACGCTAACAGGTGGTCTTTGTCATAGCTGTGCCCTGGCAATAATATACATTTACTCAGCTTCACTCATTCAGGGCTTCCTCCACTCCCCACAACATACAGAAACTGTCAAAAAACAAAGCAAACCAACCCCCCCCACCACCAGTCTAGTAAGAAATGCAGCATTCAACATGAAATTTCCATTCTAGTAAAGAGTAGATTTAGTGTACTTAACCATAAAATGATCATAGGGTCCAATACAAGTCCATGCTTAAGGAAGGCGTGGGAGGTTTGGCTCTGGGGCTAGGCTTAAAGGATGGTTAGATTTTAAACATATTAGAAGCTGGGTGTGGTGGTTTACCCAGCTCCTTGTAATCTCAAGGGAAGCAGAGGCAGGGTCCTTGAAGCAAATTCAAGGTCAGTCTGGTCCACTTAGTGAGTTCCGAGGCAGCCAAGGGTACATACAACGAAGAGTGCCTTTCCAACTGAATTTAGGTGCTGTGGCAAACACAGCCAGGAGTGCTACAGGGAGCTGGAAAAGACACAAAACACCAGGTTTTCACTTCAAGAATGAACAATTTGCTGGGCATTGGTGGTGCTCGCCTTTAATCTCAGCACCCAGGAGGCAGAGGCAGGCGGATCTCTGTGAGTTTGAGGCCAGCCTGGTCTACAGAGTGAGTTCCAGGAAAGGCACAAAGCTTCACAAAGAAACCCTGTCTCAAAAAACCAAACCAAACAAAAGAATGAAGAGTTTGTATGCCTCCTGCTGTTCTTCATATATAGTGTAGGTAGCTGCTGAGGAGAGTGCAGCAGAGCTTGAGCAGAGAGTATCTTTTACCCTTCTGCACTTTGCTGGCCTTGTTTGGCCTGGAGGACATTCTTCCTAGCCTTTGTGTGTGCATGTAGTTTTCTGCGGTCCTTGGGCCACAGCTGGGTCAAGCTTGTTTGCTTGAGAAGGGAACTGCAGATCATCTGGACCCTGACATTTAGGTTAGACCATGCACCAGCTATCTGACTTAAGCAAACTGTTTTAAAGTTTTGGAGCTAAGTTTCCTCGTTAACAAGGTGGGACTGTTCAAGGTCATTGTGAAATTCAACTGGGATAAATATATTTTAAAGCCACGTAAAAGGACAACAAAATATTGGGGTTTTGTTTATAAGATTAACTTCGTTACAGGTCTAGTTGAAATAACACTCCCTCTATAGCATCAACATGACACCTCTGTGCTAGCCACATTATATTGGACTTCTGATGACCAGTTGGTTTATGCAGGGTTTTTTCCCTGTGTGTTCGTTTTTAACACGTTTGTTTTTTTGTTTACTTATTAGTAGTACTCTGTTCTACCAGATAAGATGGAGCTCAGGATTTTAGGCTTGTGTTAAGCACCTTTACCACTGTTTGTGAGTAAGAGAGAAAGGGAGAGAGGGAGGGAGGGAGGGAGAATTAACGCGAGAGTGCGAGCACAGGGGAGAGCAGGGAGGGCCACAGGGTATTTAAGGGCGGGCAGGCGGCCGGGCCCTTGTCTAACCCTAGGGAGCCAGCGGCTGTGGCCTGCGTTCCGTTTCCTGCCCGCTGTTTTTCTCGCTGACTTCCAGCGGGCCGGAAGGCCAGGCCAGCAGTCGGGTTTTGTGTTCTGATGCACAAAAAACGTCAGCGGCAGGCGCGAGCCTGGAGGCCTGCGGCGCCGGGCCGCCCAGCTCCGCACCAGCCCGGAGGCCGCGGCCGGCCTGGGGTCCTCGGCCCCGCTGCCGCCGCGAAGAGCTATGCTCTGACAGCCGCGGGTTGCCCGGAGCTGAGGCCGGCCCGGCCTCCGCCGCAAGCACAGGAACGGATCAAGTCCGGTGCGGTGGCTTCCCTGAGCTGTGGGACGTGCACCCCCAGAACGCGGTTCCTACACCCCACACACCTGCTGGGGCAATGCCCTGCTGCCCAGCCGGCCGCTAGAACCCGGGACCCCGAGGAAAGCCGCCGGAGTGTGTGCACATGGCCTGAGTGGACAGTGAGTGTGGGTGGCCAGCCAAATAGTGCTTTTTGCCGTCACTCCCAGCCTCCATCCTTTGTATTCACGTTTCTGCCCCGCAGATTTTGCTACAGTTGACTGGCCCTCAACTAGCTATGCAGGAAAGAATGTCCGTCTTGGGAACCCCTGTCCTTTGGGGAATTTCTTTTGTGTATGAAGTTCTTGAACTTTTGTGAACAATTAGAAAATCTAGTACTTTTCTGAAACAAAATGTTGCTTTTCCTTGTCTGTCTTTGGATGCAAAGCATTAAATGCAGGCTGAGAAAGAAGTTTAGAGAAATACATGAATGTCTTCTTTTCCCGCCTAACTTTACACATTTGGTCTGGTTTCTTTTCAGAAAAGAAAATGAGCCGGGGGTGGGTGGGTGGGTGGGTGGGTGGGGCTGGGGGTGATAGTGCACCATCACTTGGGAGGCAGAGGCAAGCGGATCTTTGTGAGTTTGAAGCCATCCCGGTCTCCAGAGCGAGTCCCAGTACAGCCAGGGCTATGTAGAGAAAACCGGTCTCCAACACTCTCTCTCTCCTTTCCCATAACCCCCCCCCCCCCCCCCCGCAAGAAAGGAGTCCAGGTTTGCCCACCGATTCCCCAAGAGTAGCTCCGTGTTTGTGACTGTTTCATCCTAATTCAGTGCCTTGACTTCCTCCTGAGTACTTTGCCGAGGTGCTAGCCGCGGCCTGTGTATAGAAGCATTGAAGAGATCAAGTGGGATCAATTTTGTGTGCTAAATGCATACAGCAACTCAGGTACCTGAAACAGGACCCGTGCAGCTAACATAGTTCTTAATGTTATGTTATAAAGACTGGGGAAAGGATTTGGGCTGTAGCTCAAGAGGTAGACAGCTTGCCTAGCTTGTCAAGGGGTCTGGGTTCAGTACCCAGCTCCCCCCCTCAAGAAAAATCAATACATACATAGACATACATGTATGTATGTGTATGTGGTGTGTGTGTGTGTGTGTGTGTGTGTGTGTGTGTGTGTGTGTGTGTAAGTATAAAGTTTGGGTCTGGAGAGATGGTTCAGTGGGTAAAATACTTGCTATTTAGGTGTGAGGACCTGAGTTCCAATCCCCAGAACCCAAGTGAAGCTGGATGTGGTAGTGCCCACTTAGGATCCCGGCACAGTGGGTGTTCTCATGGAGGTGGCAAATATAAGCTTGAAGACCAGCTGGTCTGGCTTAAGCAGCAAGGATCAACAAGGACTCTGTCCTTAGTGCTGAGAACAAGGACTCTGTCCTTAGTGCTGAGAACACCTGCACTCACACACTCCCGTGCACACACACATGCATTATACACACAAAAATGAAAAAGGTTTAAGATTGAAAACTGGTTTCTTGTAATGTTCTGTAAGAATCTGCCAGCATTTGTGGAGAAGAGCAATGGGCATGGAAAGCATGAAGTTCTAGTGCCTGTAACACAAATCTTAAAAGGTCTTACAATAATAAAAAAAATCTGGAGCCAGATATTGGGGTGAAAGCTGAAAGATCAGAGAAACAGAACAAGCCAGCCATGTTCTTACCTCTCGGAAATCCTCAGCCTTAAGAGAGCAAGTTCCTGTTTCCTCATGCCTAATATTCCTTTCTGTGCCCTGCTCTATTACCCTATTACTTCCTGGGATTAAAGGCATGTGTGCTTCCCAGTACTGGGATTAAAGGTATGTGCCACCACTGCCTGCCTCTGTTTCTAGTGTGGCCTTGAACTCACAGAGATCCAGATGTCTGCCTCTTGAGTGATAGGATTAAAGGTGTGTGCCGCCACTGCCTGACCTCTATGTCTAATCTAGTGGCTGGCTCTGTCCTCTGATGCCCAGATAAAGTGCCAATCACTTTTACATGTTCTTGGTTTAAGCGCCTCTTTTTTCTTTCTTTCTTTTTTCTTTAACTTTTAAAACACAAGGTCTCAGACTATAGCCTCACCTAGCCTGGAACTCACTATTCTTAGAGCTCAGACAGAACTGGAATTGGTGCACTTACAATGGCCACTAGCTTTCCCTCCTCCTTAAATAAAGAGTCTCAGGGGTGTGGTAGTGCACGCCTTTGATCCCAGCAATCTGGATGCAGAGGCAAGTGGATCTTTGAGTTCGAAGTTAGCCTAGTCTACAGAGTGAGTTCCACGACAGCCAGGGCTACACAAAGAAACCCTGTCTCAAAATCCCCCAAACAACACACACACACACACACACACACACACACACACACACACACACACATAAGGAAAGAAAGGAAGAAAAAGTCTCATGTCTCATATGGTCTCAAATTTGCTGTTTGGTAGGGAATGATCTGTCTCTACTTCCTGAGTGCTGATATTGTAGGTGCACAGCACACACACAGGCTCCTGTTGTGCTGGGCTTTGTAAGCTAAGCTAACACTTACAAATGAGCTACATCCCCTGTTCTGAGGCTGTCCTTGAGCTCCTCATCCTTTTGCCTCTGTCTGCCCTTAAGTCCTCTCAAGATTAGACCCAAATGGGCAGAGTTCCTGGACTGCAGATAAAGATGTCTTTTCTTCTTGCTCCATCTAGTGGTCCTTTTGAGTCTCTACAGTCAGAAAATTCCTACTGTTTTTTAGGCCTTGAAGGGAAAGGATAGCCATAGACTATGAATGACTTTAGGAAAAAAAAAAAAAAAAAAAAAAGAAGGAGAAGAAAGGAAGAAGTAAATAAAGAAAAGGAATTTAGAAAAAGAAAATAGTAGTTTAATTAAAATTTTGAGTTGTTGTTTGAGATAGTTTTTGTATGTACCTAGGCTTGTTTTGCCTTGTGCTCTTGCTCCAGCCTCTAGTGTGCTGGGTTATAGGAATGGGCTACCATGGGCAAAAAATTAAAATTTAATATAAACCCACAGTTGTTTAGTTCCTAGGTTTGAAAACCTCACTCTAATTAATGTCTTATACGCATTCCAAAGAAAAATTACAAATGTTTTTGGCAAAATTACTACATAATATTGTAAGAAAGGCCATTGAATTCATCCAACAATTTATATTAAAACTGTTTGTATATTAAAACTGTCTGCCCTGACTGCCCTTCTCTATGTATCTCCATTTGGCTTTCCCGCCCAGCCTTATTCTGCCTGGCTATAGGCCAAAACAGCTTTATAATCAACCAATGAGAGAAGCACATATTCACAGCATACAAAAGGCTACCCCACAGCAGGGGAGTCTTACCAAAAGTTATTCCTGCAGCTGGTGGAATGTGGACCGCCTCAGGTTGTTGGTGTCCACGGTTACTCAGACGGACCATCACGATAACCCTCCGAGAGCCTGAAGAAATGGCTGCTGTAGCAGAAGACCTGAGTGTGAGTCTCAGCACTCACACTGGCTTGAAACTATTTGTAGCTCCATCTCTACAATGCCCTCCTCTGACCTCTTCAGGCACAAGCCATGCAGATGCTGCACAGACACACATACAATCAAAATATCCATATACATAAAATAAATTTTTAAAAATGGAAAACCCCTTGAGGTATTGGCTGGCCCATTATAAGTTATGAGCTCATGGCCTTTGATCTTGGCAAATTCAGTGAACTGTAAAGTCAGGAATGATTTCCACAGACAAGAGGGACACTACTAAGTCTCAGTTTCCCCAAGGTAAAGGTATTTAAGAGGAGGCTACGTTGCTGGTATTTTTTAAAATAGGCATTTTGGGCTCTTAGTAAAGATAGCTGTTTTGAAATAATAGCACTTCTTGCCCACATACAGATTCTCGGGCATTTGTTCTCTGGTTCTTCCTGGAAGATAGGCCCGTTTTTCAGTGTCCATTGCACCAGATCTGTCTTGAGTGGTGAAGAGACAGTTGCCATCACTTCATGGAAATGAGGCCATTTCCATACCCGTTCTTTTCTGGGGATGTGTTGTAGAATATTATTTAAAGATGTGTTACAGGGGGCTAAAGAGATGGCTCATGGGTTAAGAGCACTGGCTGTTTTTCCAGAGGTCCTGAGTTCAATTCCCAGATACCACATGGTGGCTCATAACCATCTATAATGAGATCTGGTGCCCTCTTCTGGTATGTAAGCATACACACATAACACTGTATACATAATACATAATTAATAAAAATCTTTAAAAAAAACTTAAAAAATATGTGTTACATTTGTTTATGCTGTGGAATATTTGTTTAATGATGCAAAGATGTGTTGCATTCTTTTATGTTGCATTTGTTTAACTCTGTGAAACCATGTTACTTTATCTGTTTAAAACATCTGATGGTCTGATAAAGAGCTGAATGGCCAATAGAAAGGCAGGAGAAAGGACAGGTGGGGCTGGCAGGCAGAGAATAAATAGGAGGAGAAATGTGGAAGGAGAAGAAGGAGAAGCAAGAAAAGAAGGAGGAGCAAGAGGCCAGCCACCCAGCTACACAACCAGCAATGGAGGAAGAGACAAAGATATACAGAAATAGAAAAAGGTAAAAGCCCAGAGGCAAAAGACAGATGGGGAAAATTAAAGTTAAGAAAAGCTAGCAAGAAACAAGCTAAGATAAGAAATGACATTTATAATTAAGAATAAGCCTCTGTGAGTGATTCATTCTGGGAGCAGGGTGGCAGGCCTCCCAAAAGAGAAAAAATAACCAACAACAAGACATAGCTAAGTGTGACATCTTCATTTGTGTTGACTTACGTTGTTTCTTCCTTGGGGTTTGGGGGAACTGGAAGAAGTAGTCATAAGGACATCACTGTGGTCCATGTGGTCCAGTCCTATTAGCCTATAAGGGACTCAATTTTAGATCACATGGGTGTCCAGTGCATATACCTGGCCTTCCCTTGAAGGGTGAAAGTTGGGAATACATAAATAGTGTTCAAGAACAATTAGTATTATGCAGGGGAGAGGTCTCTTATTCTGTACTTATCAATTAAAGATTTTTCAGCAGTGTTGTAGCTACTCTACAAGGAAGTGGTTTTGGTTTATGTTGGGTGTGTAGGTAATGTACATGTGGAAAGGGAGCAGTCATGGTAGTTTGACAACTTTTTTACATAGCATAAACCATGCACTTGATGAATATCTGATAAAAATTGTTGCTTTAGATACTTGACGTGCCTATTTTGTCTTGAAGGGTATAGGTTATTATATGGATGATATAAGTCTATTCTTATTGTCTATATCAGAAGTATTAAAAGGCATACTATAGGAGCCAAGGAGACAGTTCAGTGGGCAAGGTGCTTGCTGTGCAAGCATGAGGACCTGAGTTCAATCCCCAGCACCCCCACAAAGAGAGCATGGTGGTGTGCACCTGTAATCCCAGGGCTGGGGAGACAAAGATGGTCCCTGGGCTTGCTAGCCAGCCAGTCTAGCTAAATCAGTTAACTTTAGTGAAAGTTGTCTCAAAAGATAAGGTGGAGAGAAACTGAGGAGGACACCTGGTGCTGAGCTCTGGCCTCTGCATGTGTATGTGCACATACACATATACCACAAGTACACACAAAAAGGCATACTTATAAGCCCAGCTGCATACTTACTCTGCAACCTATTATGTTGTTCAGAATGTTGAGGCTATCTCTGAAATTCTTCCTGGATAGAAAGATTATATGAACAGATTACATGGCACAGTTCTGTGTTGTTTAAACCTCTACACCATCCACTTAAACTTCCAGTCCTATTTCTTCTTTGCCTTTCTGTAGCTATCATACATCTAGTTCTTAATCCAGTAATCTGGACGTCATGCCCAGTGTTTTGCTCTCCCCTCTGTCCAACACAACTTTTGTTATGTTTGAAAATATACAACTGTTAGTCTGGTTCCTCCCCACTGTAGTTCACTGTCTTCTGCAAAGATGTCCCCTTTAGTCTCCCCATTTCTAGTCTTCAACTTGCCACCAATTGGTTCTTCACGATGCAGACAGAATGGCTTTACTAAAAAGTAAAATGACTCATACCTCGCCATACAACCCTTCAACATTTCCTGTGGCTCTTGGAATACAGTCCAGGATTCTCCTCACAGCTTGGCTTGAACTGGTCTTTACATATATCTCCAACCTCATTTTAACTGTCCACTTTCTACATTGTTTTCTAGTCATACCTCCTTCCTCCTTTTACTTCTCAGGCCTTATCAAGCTCCCTCTCACCTGAATTTCTCTGCTTATGTTGTTCTGGCAATTCTTAAGGTTTTCCATTCTCAAGTCTCAACTTGGCTCCCTCTTGTCAGCCTTGCTGACATTGTTTTAAAGCAAAGTCTCCTTCCTCTTGTGCTATTTGGTCAGTTACCACCATAATTTGTTTTCCTAGTTTGTAATAGATTATTTTTGCATTTTCTATGTTTTTTTTTTTTTTTTTTTTTTTTTAAACAGAGCTATAAGCAGGTCATTTAACTCATGGACAGATCCTGGAGCCCAGAATGTGATAGGTGTTTGTGTCAGCTTGCTGTTACTGTAACAAACGCCTGAGAGTTGACCAATCTATAAAAAGAAAAGGTCGATTTTGGCTCATAGTTTTAGGGGTTACGGTCCCCTCTGTTCTGGAGTCTGAGGTACAGCAACACAGCAACATTTGTCAAAACTAATAATGACATAAGAACAGTGATGGAACTTGGGTCCCATAATCACCTCAGTGACCCAACACTTCTCATTAGGTCTGCTTCTTAAAGTACTGCCTTGGGGGACATTCCAGATCCAAACTATAGCTGTGCTGAGACATTGTCGAATGAATGAATGAGCACTCTTGAGGAAAGCACAAACTGTCTAGTCTCATTTCTTACTCTACTGGCACAGATGAAACCTTTTGAGTGGATGTCTGCAGTTAATGCTGTCTGTGTGTTTTACCAGGAACAACACTTACAGCAGACAGGGTCAGAGGGAGAAGATGAGTGAATTTTACTGACCTATTTTTGTTTTCTTTTTTATTAAGTTCACATTTAAAGCAATGAGTTCATTATGGAAACCCCATGCACATATAATGTTCTATTACTCATCCCTCTCCCTCACTGCCCTCCACCTCCTTCCTGGCCCCATTGGGCTGCAGCCCACCATAGGCCTCCTTCCTGTTCTCATGTCACATGTGTCCATCCACTACCTTCTTTCCCCTCCCCCTCTCTTAGGATCTTTTCTTTTTTATTTTTATAACTCACATACACACAACAAAGAATAAAAAAGACAGTTTACATAATGGAAAAAAAAACATTTGTCAACTACATACAGGACAAAATTAATATCTAGACCATATAAGAAGAAACACAAAAATTCAACATCAAAATAAATTGTGCAATCCATAAATGGACTCATAAATACACAGTTCTCAAAATAAATATGAGTGGCCAATAGATTTTTGAAAAGCATTCAGCATCCTTAGCCATCAGGAAAATGCAAATTAAACTTCCCTGATGGTTTTTCTCACCCCAGGCTGAATGTCTGTCATCAGAAAAATGACAGCAAATGTGGAGAAAGCACAGTCCTTATGCTGCTGAGACTGTCAACTGGTTCAGAAGACAGAGCTAAAGCCAGAACTACAAGATGACTTGACTCCACCGCTGCTACATTCCACACACTGTTGGCTCAGCCTTATTTACTGCTGTGCTATTTATAATGACTGAGATGTCCATCAACAGATGAAGGTATAAGAGGGCAGTTCATATACACAATGAGATTTTATTCTGCCATAAAGAAAGATGAAATAAAAACGTTGACAGGAAATGACTGGAATGTCATGCTTTCTTCCATATTTGGAATCTAGATAGAAGACAGCTAAAACTCACCTTCATACTCTTCCCCTTGTCTCCTGCTCACAATCTCTTTTCCTAGCACTAGCTCTCACCATATTTAATTGACTGTTTATTATAGACAGATTCCTATGAATACTCATAAATGAGGTAAGAATATTTTTTAAGATAATTTTGATCTGTAAGTTAATTTTTTGAATAGTTAAAAATTCTTTTCTTTTGTTTTTGAGCTGAGGATCGAACCAGGGGCCTTGTGCTTGCTAGGCAAGCGCTCTACCACTGAGCTAAATCCCCAACCCTCCTTTCTTTTCTTTTTTAGTTCCTGGTATCACTACCACAATTTATAGAGTGATATGCTCAACACAATGAAAAGAGAAAAACAAAGCAAAAGCTACAATAGATAAAAGATGTCAAGAATGTCCATCATCTAATTGATGCCACAATAGATAAAAGATGTCAAGAATGTCCATCGAATTGATGCACGCACACCTATGAACATATAATTTTTGACAAAGAAGCCAAAAATGTACAATGGAAAAAAGAAAGCATCTTCAACAAATGGTGCTGGCATAACTGGATGTCAATGTGTAGAAGGCTGCAAATAGAGCCATATCTGTCACCATGCACAAAATGTAAGTCCAAGTGGATCAAAGACCTCAACATAAATCCAGTTACTCTGAACCTGATAGAAGAGAAAGTAGGAAGTACTCTCAAACGCATTGGCACTGGAGATCACTTTCTAAATATAACACCAGTAGCACAGACACTGAGAGAAACAATCAATCAATGGGACCTGTTGAAACTGAGAAGCTTTTGTAGAGCAAAGGATACGGTCAACAAGACAAAGCAAAAGCCTACAGAATGGGAAAAGGTCTTCCAACCCCACATCTGACAGAGGGCTGATATCCAGAATATACAAAGAACTCAAGAAATTAGACATCAAAATGCCCAACAGTCCAATTAAGAAATGGGCTATAGAACTAAACAGAATTCTCAACAGAGGAAGTTCAAATGGCTGAAAGACATTTAAGGAATTGCTCAACATCCCTAATTATCTGGGAAATGCAAATCAAAACGACTCTGAGATACCACCTTACACCTGTCAGAGTGGCTAAGATCAAAAACACAGAAGACAGCTTATGCTGGAGAGGATGTGGAGCAAGGGGAACTCTCCTTCACTGCTGGCGGGAATGCAAGCTTGTACAGCCACTTTGGAAATCAATATGGCACTTCCTTAGAAAATTGGGAATCCATCTCCCCCAAGACCCAGCTGTAGCACTCTTGGGCATATACTCAAGGAATGCTCAATCATACCACAAGGGCATTTGCTCAGCTATGTTCGTATCAGCTTTGTTTGTAATAGCCAGAACCTGGAAACAACCTAGATACCCTTCAACTGAAGAATGGATAAAGAAAATATGGTACATATACACAATGGAGTACTACTCAGCAGAGAAAAACAATGACATCATGAGGTTTGCAGGCAAATGGATGGATCTAGCAAAAAACATCCTGAGTGAGGTAACCCAGACTCAGAAGGACAAACATGGTATGTACTCACTCATAGGAGGATACTAGATGTAAAACAAAGATGACTAGACTGCTACACAACTCCAGGGAGGCTACCTAGAAAACGGGACCCTAGGAAAGGCACAGGGATCACCCAATGACAGAGAAATGGATGAGATCTATATGAACAACCTGGACGACAATGGGAGTAATGAAGGACAAGATTTGAGGGAAAGAAAGCTTAGGGGATC
The DNA here is from genome assembly GCF_903995425.1 of Onychomys torridus. Lineage (NCBI taxonomy): Eukaryota > Metazoa > Chordata > Mammalia > Rodentia > Cricetidae > Onychomys > Onychomys torridus. Next base: position 10,165,113 of record NC_050448.1, read on the forward strand.
AGGAGATCCCAGCTGGATCAAGAACAGAAAGGGAGAACGAGGAATAACAGACCATGACAAATGAAGACCACATGAGAACAGGAATAGACAGAGTGCTGGAGAGGTCCCCAGAAATCCACAATGATACATCCTCTGTAGACTGCTGGCAGTGGTCAAGAGAAAGCCTGATCTGACCTAGTCTGGTGATCAGATGGCTAAACACCCTAACAGTCATCTTGGAACTCTCATCCAATAACTGATGGAAGTGGATGCAGAGATCCACAGCCAGGCCCCAGGTGGAGCTCCAGGTGTCCAACTGTTGAGAAAGAGGAGGGACTGCAAGAGCGTGAATTGTTGAATCCAAGATTGCAAAAAGCACAGGGACAAATAGCCAAATGAATGGAAGCACATGAATTATGAACCAACGGCGGAGGAGCCCCCAGCTAGATCAGGCCCTCTGGATAAGTGAGACAACTGAATAGCTTGATCTGCTTGGGAGGCACCCAGGCTGTGGGACCAGGACCTGTCCTTAGTGCATGAGCTGGCTGTTTGGAACCTTGGGCTTACACAGGGACACATGTTCAGTCTGGAAGGAGGGGACAGGACCTTCCTGTACTGAATCCACCAGGTTTAAATGAATCCCCAGGGGGGTCTTGGTCCTGGAGGACATGGGAATTGAGGGGAGAGGCTGGAGGGAAGGTGGGAGTGGGGGTGGGAGGGGGAGGACAGGAGAACCCATGGCTGATGTATAAAATTAAAACACATAATAATAATAAAATAAATAAATAAAAAATATAATTCTACAGAATGCAAGAAACTAGACATCAAAAAATCAAGCAATCTAAAAAATGGTGTACAGATCTAAACAGAGAATCCCCAACAGAGAAATTTTAAATGGCTGAGAAACAAATAAATGTTTGACATCCTTAGTCATCTGGGAAATCCAAATCAAAACTACTTTGAGATTCCATCTTACACCTAATGGCCAAGATAAAAATCACAAGTGACAGCTCATGCTGGTGAGGATATCGAGTAAGAGGAACACTCCTTCATTGCTAGTGGAAGTGTAAACTTGTACAGCCACTATTGAAATAATATGGTGGTTCTTCAGAAAATTAGGAATTGATCTACTTCAAGACCCAGTTATACCACTCTTGGGCACATACCCAAAGGTCTCTCTATCTTATCACAAGGACTCTTGCTTAACTATATTCATAGCTGTTTTATTCATAATAGCCATAAATTGGAAACAATCTAGATGTCCCTTAGCTGAAGAATGGATAAAGAAAATGTGGTACACTTACACAACGGAGTACTACTCAATTGTTAAAAACAATTACATCGCCAGGCAGTGGTGGTGCACACCTTTAATCCCAGCACTTGGGAGGCAGAGCCAGGCGGATCTCTGTGAGTTCGAGGCCAGCCTGGGCTACTAAGTGAGTTCCAAGAAAGGTGCAAAGCTACACAGAGAAACCCTGTCTCGAAAAAACCAAACACCAAACCAAACCAAACCAAACCAAACCAAACCAAACCAAACCAAACCAAAACAATTACATCATGAAAGTTTCAGGCAAATAGATGGAACTAGAAAAAAATCATCCTGAGTGAGGTAACCCAGACCTAGAAAGACAAACATGGTGTGTACTCACTTATAAGTGAACATTAGCTGTTAAGTAAAGGATAATCATATTATAATCCACAGAAGCAGAGAGACTAAGTCACAAGGAAGGCTTGATGGGACACAAGGATCTCCTAGGGAAGGGGACATAGAATAGATTTTTCGAGTGGACTCCACCCAGTGGGCATGGGAACAGGAGGGTCCAGGGGTGATGGATGGAGGGGGAGAGTACTGGGAGAGATGACTGGAATTAGGAGGCATTTGGGGTTGGTGGTATAGAAACCTAGTGCAATGAAAACTGCCTGGAATCTATCTACAAGAGTGACCCTAGCAAAGTCCCCTAGTAATGGGGGAGCCTGAACTGGCCATCTCCTGTAACCAGGCAAGGCTCCTAGCAGTGAGACTTGCTGTAGATATCGCTCTGTGTAAATAAAATGCTGACTGGCCAGTAGCCAGGCAGGAAGTATAAGTGGGACAAGCAAAGAAGAGAGTTCTGGGAACAGAAAGGCAGAGGCAGACAGAGCTGCCAGCTGCTGCCATGACAAGCGAGATGTAAGGTACAGGTAAGCCACGAGCCATGTGACAAGTTATAGATGAATAGAAATGGGTTAATTTAAGATAGAAGAAGTAGATAACAAGAAGCCTGCCAAGGCCATACAGTCTATAAGCAATATAAGCATTGGAGTGATTATTTATAAGTGGGCTGTCTAACAGGGCTTGGCAGGGGCTGGAGAGAAGGTCTCCAGCTACAAAGACTGGGACATCAACCCAGCCACAAAACCCCCATCCTACAATCTCATCTGCCTGCAAGATGTGCTGGGGTCATAGTGACACAGAACTTGTGGGAGTGGCCAGCCAATGACTGGTACAACTTGAGGCCCATACCGGGAGAGGGGGTCCATTCTTGATGCTGCATGGATGGCCAGGAACCAGAGGCTGGGAAGCCCAGAGGCCCAGGTTAGAACCAAATACGACTGGCAAAAACAAAAGAAAATAAACAAACAACCAAAAGGTCAATGAAATGATTCCTAATGATATTCTGCTATACTCATAGATCAGTGCCTAGTCCAGTTGTCATCAGAGAGGCTTCCTCTGATGGGAGCAGATGCAGAGACCCACAGCAGACACTGATGCAGAGGCCCACAGAATCAACCAGTCATGACTCATAAGGGCTCACAGAGACTGAAGCGACAGTCATGGACCCTGTACGGGTCTGAGTTAGGTCATCTGCATATACCTTATGGTTGTGTAGCTGGGTGTTCTTATGGGACTTTTAACAGTGGGAGCAGGGGCTGTCTCTGACTTGTTTGCCTGTGCTTTGGACCCTTTTCCTCCTACTGGGTCACCTCATCCAGCTTTGATAAGTTTGTGCCTAGTCTTACATTGTGATTTGTTATGCTGTGTTCAGTTGTTACCTCTGGAAGGCCTGCTTTTTTTTTTTTTAATTAAGGGAAATGGAGGAGGAGTGGGTTGGGGGAGAGAGGAGAAGGAAGGGGATGACTGGGAGGAGTGGAGGTGGGGGAAACTGGTAGGGATGTAGTGTATGCAAAGAACAAAAAATCATATGGTATTTCTGGACATCAATAATCAAAAGTTTCAAATGCAGGGGCTGGAGAGATGGCTCAGTGGTTAAGAGCATTTGTTTTCTTGAAGAGGTTCGATTCCCAGCACCCACACAGAAGCTCACAATCATCGATAACTTTAGTTCCATGGAATCCAGTGCCCTTTTCTGACCTCCTCAGACACCAGGCACAGGCATGAGATGTAAGCAAAACACTCATACATATAGAATAAAATTTCTTTATAAGTTAACAAAGCAAATCATCTTTTTACCCACTCTATCTGTCTTCCATAACTTAGATGGTTTCAATCTTGCCATGCTTTTCAAAGTAGTCTCTCAAATTACATTTTTCTGTGTCTTCTATAATACCACCAATAACATTTTTCTTTACTGTTAGCAGGCAAGAGGCTTTACAGCAGTCTCTCTAGAAACAACTCTCTTTGGTTCCATCACAACCATCAGCCCCATGTGGCCGAGCACACTGCTGCAGCAACTCCTTCAACACAAGACAGTCCTGTATGGCAGGAAAATGGATGGTTTGTTGTTTTCATCCCGAGTGAAATTTGGAACACCCCAGTGAAGACACGGAGAGAGTGGCCTTAGGTCTTGATTTATATACGAGGCGGGCATAACTCCTTCCATTCCCGAGTATTTAAAAACATCCTTTTTCCTCCTCGAAGGTCTCAGTTTGAACAGTACAGTCACTCTGGTGACTCCTAACAACAGTTCTGGTGAACCAAGATGACAAGAGGCCAGAATGCAGGGAGCTGAGAACTGGACTGTGGGAAGTCATGAAGAAGGGGGAGTCACAGATAGTTCTTTAGTTTGATTTGAGGGGAAGAAACAAACCAAGTGAGAAGCCATGTCTACAAGACTGTTGACCAAAAAGCATTGATCCTGGAGTGAGAGGCTTCCAAGAAGAGAGCAGAAGACAGATTGGCTTTAGGAAAGAGGAGGGCAGGAGGCAAGGACATTGGTCACCAGATATAGATCCACCTGACAATTTATGGGAAACTGGAGGGATAGAAGTGTGCTGGTCAGAGTCTTCTTAAGCTACTTCTTAGAAGAGGGAACCTCAATTGAGAAAATGCTTCTATCAGATTGGTCTGTAGGCAAGTCTGTGGGACATTTTCTTGATTAATGATTGATGTGGAAGGGCCCAGCCCACTGTGGGTTGTACGACCCCAGGGCAGGTGGTCCCAGGTTGTATAAGAAAGTAGGCTAAGCCAGCCGTGGAGAGTATTAGTAGGCAGCATTCCTCTATGGGATCTGCTTCAGTTCTTGTGTCTAGGTTTCTGCCTTCAGTTCCTGTCCTGGCTTGCCTCAGTGATGCACCGTGAAGTGTAAACCAAATAAATTCCTCCCCAGGCTGCTTTTGGTCAGTGTTTCATCACTGAAACAGAAAACAAAGTAGATACCTTGTGACTACTTTTTCTGTGATGTCAGAGACTAGTTCATGCACAAGGTTTTGTCCAAGTGTTTCAAATAGATTGTCTCCCTTTTTAAGCTCAAGGGCAATTTTCTCAGAGTTTAAAGAAAAACCTCAGGGCACACAAGTTGTAAATCTCACAGCTGCTGGGACGACAGAGTGAGAAAGAGCCATGCTTGAGTTAGGTCAGCATAGAGTCCAGTCACAAGGCAGATGAGCAGCCACATGCCAAGGAGGGAGCATCAGAGAAAAGACCAAAGAGAAAACATTCTTAAGTTTGGGCTGGCATTGCTGGCTTTACTTATTTCTTGCTTGAGTTGATTTTCCCAGTTACTGCTGCTGCTGCTGCTGCTGCTGCTGATTATTTTCCTGTTATTGGAAACAGTGTTTCCAGGCTTCCTTCATGGACCAAAGACCACCAGTCACCCAGAAACCTCTGGTGATGCATCCAACCTTGTAGACTGGGCAACTACTTGGTTTGTGGTCTCCCAAGTGAGAAACAGCACCTGTGGGACTACTACAACTGCTGAGCCACCTAGCCTCAAGGACCAAGCAACTGCCAGCCTCTCAGACGGCATTCACTTGTTACTATTTTAACATAAGCTGACATGAATGTACGTGTGCATGCGCGTGCGTGCGTGCGTGCGTGTGTGTGTGAGTGTGTGTGTGTGTGTGTGTGTGTGTGTGTGTGTGTGTGTGAGTGTGTCCATCTGTGGTGGATTGAATGAGAATGGCCCCCATAGACTCATATATTTGTACCAATGGTCCACAGTTGGTAGAACTGTTTGGGAAGGATTAGGAGGTGTGACTTTGTTGGAAAAGGTGTGTTACTGGGGGTTTCAAAAGATTCACACCATTTCCCGTGTCCTCTCTGCCTCACTGGTTGCAGCATCAAGATGTGATCTCTCAGCTGCTGCTCCAGCCACATGTTGCCATGCCTTTGCTCTGCTATCATGGCCTCTAACCCTCTGGAATCATAAGCCCAAGTAAACTCTTTGTTATAATTGCCTTGGTCATGGTGTCTTATTACTGGAATAGAAAAGAAATTAAGAACACCATCCACTGCCTTTGTTCCTCTAGGGAATCCTTACTAATACACTTGGCCAGATGGTTGGTTAGCCCAACTGGGTTAAATCCCTTAAGAGGAAGAGACTATAGAGTGCTTCCACCCAGACGTACATTGCACACTTTTGGGTAGCAGACAACAGCTTTTCAGTACTGGGCCTTCAATGCAATTGTAATAGTTCCTCTTCAGAAGAGGTGTCTGTAGAATAATTTAGGAACAGTCCTAGGGATCTGAGCCCCAGCTCAGATTTGGCATTTTTGGCCTCTGTTCAAGTTAGGACCAAAGATATTTTTAGGCTTATGACCAAGACCATGAATGGGGAGTCTTGTCCCTAAACTGCCTGTTTTATTATTTCTGTGCTCTCCTGTCCTCATCAATGCTCCCCACCCCAGAAGAGATAACCCTAACTGCCATTTAGGGGGTTGGAGCTATGGCCGAATCTGGCTGTTTTGGAACACTATATTGCCCAGGCTGGCCTTGATCTCATGATCTTCTTGCCTCAGACTCATGTGTTGTAGAATATTATTTTAACTATGTAAAGATGTGTTACATTTGTTTATGCTGTGGAATATTACTTTAACTGTATAAAGGTGTGTTACATTTGTTTATGATATATTTATTTAATTATGTAAAGATGTGGTGCATTTGTATCACCTTGTCTGCCTAAGGCACCTGATTGGTCTAATAAAAAGCTGAACAGCCAATAGCTAGGCAGGAGATGGATAGGTGGGACTGGCAGGCTGAGAGCATAAGTAGGAAGAGAAATGTAGGCTCAAGAAAAAGAACAAGAGAAAGAGAGAAGAGAAAGAGAGGGATATGCCCAGGGCCAGAAGCCAGGTAGCCAGCCAGTCAGACACTAGAAGCAGGAAAGAAAAAAGGAAGATAAATAAATAAATAAATAAAGAAAGAAAGAAAGAGAGAGAAAATAAATAAATAAATAAATAAATAAATAAGAAAGAAATAAAATTCTTTTTTTTTTTTTATTGTGAGAGATGCTTTCAGTTGGAGTCTCCTGCTATTTTCATCCCAAAGTGGTTTTTTGAGACAGGGTTTCTTTGTGTAGTTTTGGTGCCTGTCCTGGATCTCTCTCTGTAAACAAGGTTGGCCTCAAACTCACAGAGATCTACCTGCCTCTAATCTTACATGAGGTAACTTCAGGTTTTTTTCTTTCATTTTTCAAATCAATTATAGCAAGTCTTTGATTTCTTTTGGAATACTCAGTTATCCTGGGGCTTCATAGAAACAGCAGTTGACAGAACATAGATGGCAGAACACAGTGAGCAAGAAGTCTGTTCTATTCCATCCATCCATCCATCCATCCGTCCACCCATCCATCCATCCATCCATCATCTATCTATCTATCTATCCATAATCTATCTATCTGTCCATCCATCATCTATCTATCTATCTATCTATCTATCTATCTATCTATCTATCTATCATCTGTCTATCTATCCATCTATCTATCTATCTGTCTATCTATCTATCTATCTATCTATCTATCTATCTGGGGTAGTGTGAATGCCATTATTGGTGAAATTATTAAGGCCACTACATGTAGTTAAAAGGGAGTTTTATTTTGTGGGGTAACTTACAAGTGAAGGGATAGTTTACAGGGTCTGGGAAAGGTGTGGTGCAGTCCAGCAGTGTTCTCTGGAGAACTCTGCTCCATCTCCCTCCAGCATCCAGGGTCCAGCAACCAAGAGAGCTGGTGCACCCGGGTCCCAGGTGTAGTAGGTAGCCATTCCAGCTTTGACTTGGAAGCTCCAACCCCCATTGATGCTTTGGTAACTGTCACACCTACAAGGTGGGGCTGAGAGAGGACACTGAAGACCCGGGTTCCAGATGCACGGGGTCTCTTGGATACTGGACCCTGGATGCTGGAGGTAGACTGAGCAGAGTTCTCCAGAGAACACTGCCGGACTGCGCCATACCTTTGCCAGACCCTACAACCTACCTATCCCTTCATTTGTAAGTTACACCACAGAATAAACCTCCCTTTTAACTACGTGGAGTGACCTTAATAATTTCACCAATACCCGGGTCTTCAGGGTCCTCCCTCCGCCCTGCCTTGTAGGTATGACAGTTACCAAAGCCTCAGTGGGGGTTGGAATCTCCAGATCAAAGCTGTAATGGCTACCCTCTACATGCCAAGAAGTTTGTGTGGGAGGACAACTGTGAAAGTCAGTTGACTTCTTCCATTTGTGGGTCCTGGGATTAAAATCAAATCACTGGGCTTGGGAGCAAGCACCTCCATGTGCTGACCCATCTCTCCAGCCTCAAGAAGCCTGTTTAGAATCAGAAATTTATCCACATCACTTGCTCCATCACTGTATGTACTAGGATCTAGGAATATTTCTGCCCTTTATCTTTTGTTGGTCTCCTTGAACTTGGCACACAATGTCAAAAAATCTTTGCATCTGTTTGATCCTTTCTATCTGTCTAGGCTCCCATCTAGAGCTGGCCTCTCTTCAGTGACCTCACTCTGTTGCTATCTGCACCCCACAATGGTGCACCTTTGTTTTAAAGCTTCGTCCTAGACTGCGTGCAGAGGATGAGTCAGGGTTTGTTGAAGCAGATATAAAAACGGTTGAGCCTTCCTCTTGTTTCTGTGTCACAGGAACCAGAACCTCATCAGGCTGAAATTAGCAACCACATGCCACACCCTCTTGAGTTTTGTTGTTTCTTTTGTGTGAGTCTTGAAACGTTTATTTTAGGTTCCCTTTCAGTTGTCCAGTTCTAAATGTTAGTTAACGTCTTGGTTCCCACCTCACTTTCCAGTGTGTCTCCTGCTAACCCTCCCATGTTTCCTGGCTGTTGTACAAGCTAGACTGAAGTTCCTCTAGGCTCAACTGACCTCTTGCCCCGGCCTCAGGAGTCCTTGGTATTACTTGCCTAGCTCCCTGCTTCTCTTGACTAAGTATTAAGTGTGCCATCTTCTCCTACACTTTCTACTTAGCTCCATTGCCTATTCACTTTAAAAGACTGGCAGAATTGTGCTTCTAATGCTTAGAAATTTGGCTGGTTTTTGTAAACACTAAATTAGGAAATTACCATGCTTATACTAGGTACTATTTTATAGTCATTGAGAGGTTACAGAAATTTTCATTTGAGAAAAAAAAATGACAAAACTATAGCAGGGTTAATTGATTTCCTAAGAACAACAGCTGATTACGGTAATGCCAGATTCAACTCCAGGTCTATTTATCTCCAAAGCCACTAATAGCCATTATTCCCTGTTCTTTTCTTTTCCTTCTCTCTCTCTTTTTTTTTTAAATTTTCACGTTCTCTTCCCCATCTTCTCTCCTCTCTCCATCTTCTCTTCTTTAACCCCATTTACCCCCTTTCTTGGTTCTTTCTGAGATAATTCTCACTAAGCAGCTAAGGCTGGCTTGGAACTCATTATGTGGTCCAAGCTGAACTCAAACCTAAAATCCCCCCACTCACTTTCCTAAGTTCTAGGATTATAGACTGTGTGCCACATTCCCAACTCTTGTGTCTTACTTTTAAGATGTGGACTAAATGATATTAATTGGAAAGTTATCCTTTCAATATTGTGTGTGTACGGGGGTGGGGGTAGGGAGGCAACAATGATGGACTGAATTACTTCCTTGATGGCCCAGCAGTCACTTCTGAACATTATCTCAGAAAAAAATTAAAATGTTCATTTATATAAAACTATACACAACTGTCCATAGCAGCTTTATTTTTTAACATCCCCAAACTGAGGACAACCAACATGTCCCTTAGTGGGTCAGTGATGAATCAAGCTATATTGTATTTATTCTTTGAAATATTACTTGGAATAAAGAAGACTGAACTTGACACAGTGTCTAATAATGTGGATACATCTTAGCTTGGTTCTAATTGAGCTACACTGATGGTTTTCAACCTGTGGGTTGCGACCCTTTGGTGGTGGAAGGCCTTTCACAGGGGTCACCTAGGCCTTTGGAAAACACAGATGTTTACATTATGATTCATAACAATAGAAAAATTACAGTTATGAAGTAGCAATCGAAATTATCTTATGCATCCGGCCCAGAGCTCCCATCTGGACTAGAGGTGAGTGTCTGGGGTCATACCCAGGAAGGCCTGCCCCTAGGTCCCATCCCTGAGCCCCAGCCATTCCCAGGGAAGACCTGCCCAGTTACCAGCCAGTGGGCAGGGCTCCCGCGGAAAGGTTCCCCTTTTCCAAGACCCCCCAGCGGACCCTGCAATCTACAAGCCCTGCCCCTATACCTATCTGCCCAAGACTTGTGCCACTTCCTGAGACTTAGAAACCAGCCCCCAGCTCCCATCTGGTCCAGAGAGCTCCCATCTGGCCCAGAGAGCTCCCATCCAGCCCAGAGAGCTCCCATTTGGCCCAGAGAGCTCCCATCCAGCCCAGAGAGCTCCCATTTGGCCCAGAGAGCTCTCATCAGGCCCAGAGAGCTCCCACTCAGCCCAGAGAAAGAGAGAGCTCTTATTGGACAAAGAGCTGTCATTGGACCAAGAGTAAACTCAGGAGACAGGGAATCTGCCAACCCTGATTACACCAAGAGTGGCTTTCTGAGAAGTAGAATCTGCCACCTCTCATTAGACCAAGAGAGGCTTCCTGAAACGCTGAATCTGTCAGTTCTGACTGGACCAAGAGCCCTGATAAGACCAAGAATGAATCCATGATGACATGGACAGACGTCAAGGCAGAAGTACATACAACAACATAAAGAGCAATGTAGCATCACCAGAATCTAGCCCTCCTCCAACAGCAAGACCTGAACATCACAAAGTGGAAGAAGCAGAAGAAAGCAACCTTAAGAATAGCATCATGAAGATGCTGGAGGCTTTTAAAGAAAAAATCAAAAATGAAATTGAGGAAAAGATGAACAAAAAAGTGGAGGAAATCAATAAAGAAAATGAAAAGTCAAACAAAAAATGGGAAGAACTCTATAAAAAAAACTAGAGGAATAGATAAATAAAGCAGAAGGAAACAATAAATCCCTTAAAGAAAACCACGAAAAAGCAGTGAAACAGGTGAGGGAAACAGTCCAAGACTTGAAAAGGGGAAATAGAAACAATGAAAAAGACACAAACAGAGGGAATGCTGGAAATAGAAAATCTGAGTAAATGAACAGGAAACACACCGGAAGAGAAGATCTCTGGTGTAGAGGATACAATAGAGGAAATGGATTCATCAGTCAAAGAAAATACCAATGCCAAAAAAATTATAACACAAAATGTCCAAGATCTGGGACACCATGAAAAGACCAAACATACAAATAATAGGGATAGACAGAGGAGAAGAATACCAACTCAAAGGCACAGAAAATATATTCAACAAGATCATAGAAGAAAACTTTCCCAACTTAAAGAAGGAAATGCCTATGAAGATACAAGAAGCCTATAGAACACCAGACTAGACCCAAAAAAGTCCCCTCACCACATAATAATTAAACAACTAAATGTACAGAATAAAGAAAGAATATTAAGAGCAGCAAAGGAAAAAGGCCAAGTGACTTATAAAGGCAAACCCATCAGAATAACACCCAATTTCTCAATGGAGACTTTGAAAGCCAGAAGGACCTGGACAGATGTAACGCAGACACTAAGAGACCATGGATGCCAGCCTAGACTAATATACCCAGCAAAACTTTGAATCATCATAGACGGAGTGAACAAGACATACCAAGGCAAAGCCAGATTTTAACAATACTTATCCACAAACCCACCCCTACAGAAAGCATTAGAAGGAAAATTCTAACCTAAGGAAGTCAGATACACCCACGAAAACACAGGCAATAGATAACACCACAGCAGTAAACCCCAAAGAAGAGAAGTACACATACATTACCACCAAAAAATAACAGGAATGAACAGTCACTGGTCATTAATATCCCTTAATATCAATGGACTTAATTCACCTATAAAAAGACACAGGCTAACAGAAAGGATCCGAAAGCAGGACCCATCTTTCTGCTGCATACAAGAAACACACCTCAAATTCAAAGATAGACACTACCTAAGAATAAAAGGCTGGGAAAAGTCTTTCCAATCAAATGGTCTTAAGAAGCAAGTGGGTGTAGCCATCCTAATATCCAGCAAAATAGACTTCAAACTAAAATCAATCAAAAGAGATCAAGAAGGGCATTACATACTTATCACAAGAAAGACCCACCAAGATGAAGTTTCAATTCTGGACATTTATCCCCCAAACACAAGGGCACCCACGTCTATCTGGGAAAAGTTGGAGGAAGTGGTAAATGTGATCAAAACACATTGTATGAAACTCAAAGAACTAACGAAAAATAAAAAAGCTTTACTTTCTTATCTCCCTCTCTATCGTGCCTTCCTCAGCCCATCTTGTTACTCTTCCAGAGACCAGGCAATGTTAGATTCTTTCTTTCCTTCTGCCTCTGCTCCGAGCCATGTGGTCCATCCTGTCCACGTCACTGCTTTGTGGTGTCCGTCCATTTTACTGTGTTCCACGTCTTCTCCGCCTCCATGCTGTGTCAGTTCCTCCAGCGTGGCCTGCACCAGCTCCCTTCTGCCTCCTCTGTTGGCTGCCTTCCCTGTGTGACACCAGGCATAGATGGCCGGGACAGCTCTGCATGATACTTCTTAGCAGACTCTCTGGCTGGTGCCCACTGAGTATGTGACATTCGTCACTGACCGGAGGATCTAAGAAAACATCCTTTCCTGCCCATCAGGAGCTATTCGGTTTTCTGTCTCCACACCTTCCTAGATTTTTGCTGTGTCCCTCTAAGCAGAAACCAGTTTGTCACCTTTTATTTCACAGAGCAACCTTCCTTCTATGACAGAACTTCTAACTTGTTTTCCAGATCCAGCTGTGGGGCTTGCTGCCCTTGGGACTCCCTAGACGACCGTGCAGCTCCTGGAAGGATGGCTGCTTTCCTCTCCTGGTACAGGGCTGGGCTCAGGCTTTGCACACGCTATGTAAGCACTATACAATGCGCTGTGCTCCTGGACGTGATTTCTTTTTAATTGTACTTCTGATGCCTGTGAAAACCTGACACACAGTTGATGTTTAGGATACATTTTTTTTTAAAATATAATGTTTTCATTAATTAATTGAAAAAAAATTTTTCATCAGGAGGTTCTTCCTTTTTTACAAGAAATAATCCTTGGGAAATTATATCACAACAAGGTGAATGTACTTAATTCCACTGACCTGTATACTTAACATAGTTAAGATGATACAATTTTAAAATTATAATTTTTATTAATTCTTTGAGAATTTCATACATGTATACAATGTAGTTTGACCATATCCCCCACCTTTCCCTGGAATTTCTCCCAGATTCACATCCAACACCCATCATAGTTTCATCTTCTCTTTTTTTGTGGGCGGGTTTGAAACAGAGTTTCTCTGTGTAGCATTGCGCCTTTCCTGAAACTCATTCTGTAGCCCAGGCTGGCCTTCAACTCACAGAGATCCGCCTGCCTCTGCCTCCTGAGTGCTGGGATTAAAGGCGTGCACCACCACCACCAGGCTTCATCTTCTCTTTTTAAAAACAACTCACTGCAGTTCAATTTGTTCTGTCTATGTACCTGTGGGTGTGAGGCCATCCAATCGAGTGTGTTTGACTGATTGGAGGCCACAGATCACTCCATTTCTGGTGTCAACTCCCTTCTAGAAGACAGAGGCAAATGCAAAGTGTGATGCATGAATTGTACAAAGCAAGCCCCTGTATCGATATGTGTGAGGAAAAGAGACCTTTAAGTTTTGTGGTGTGTGGGGCCAAGTGCAGAAGTCAGGCTGAGCACTGGGGGTAATGTATACATGTGTATGTAAAGAAGCTAGTTATGCCATGTGTATGAGACCCGAGAGTTCCATTAGGGCTGTTTACAGACCCATGGGCAGCTTACCAGTGGCTACACTACTGAAGAAAATTTGTCTCCACCCAACAGCAACCATGAAATGCCCCTGGACACCTAGGGAATGACAGACGTGTGGGCAGACACAGACACAGACACATAGACACCCACCCGCACACACCGATAATAAAAATACACTGTTAATAAAAATAATAAATAGAAAATTAAAAATGGAGCGATGTTTGGCTGCTGACAGAGTTTAATAAATATTCTTTAAAGGGGAAAATAATTTTTGATGTGTCAAATCAACTGAGTTTCAACCATTGAACCATTCCTCCAGCTCAATACTGCCTTCAGAGTATAGACAGGCTGTTTTCAACGTTGATTGATCTGAGTGCTCAGAACGCCATCTCCCTTGACTAGCAGCAGATGTGGACTGACTTGTATGGGTTACTTTTACGGCAGCTTTTTTTTTTTTTCCCTCCCTACAGTGTTTTCCTTGTATTTGAGCTTAGTGTGCATTATTAGAGGCCTAACAAAGGCTAAGAGATAACTATTTTACTTTTCTCCAGAAAGCAAATTCATAAGTGAGAATAAAATTAAATTAAATTTGTCATATGCGCTTCCAGTGGGTTTTATGAGAAAAGATAGAAAATAAATTGACCTGTGTGAAGTTAAATTTTTATTTTAAATGAAGTTATACTAATTTAAAAAGAGATATACTACTTATATTTTTGGGGGAGAGGGAGACAGGTTTATGGTGGAACCCTGCCTATCATGGAATTTACTATAGAGGTATAAAAGGTTGGCCCTTGAACTCACAGAGATCCTCTGGCCCCTCCTCCTGAGTGCTGGGATAATAGGTGTGTGATACCATGCCTAGCCTGGTACATTTCTTCTCCTATGTTGTAGTAATGAATATGGTGAGCCAGATGGACTCCAATAAAACATGATTTGCTTTCAATGTTTAATCAAAAGTAAGAATAATTACCCATACATTTTTTTCTGATTTTAGGGGCAAGCTCTCCTCATTTACTACATATTCTATTACGTTTTATTCTCAAATTACTTTATGAATACTAAATATCCACACAAATGAGAAGAAACTGACTATATTGAGCTATTTTTCTCTCATTTTAATTGTATAATATGACTAAAACTTCAATAAGGCTGAAACCTTTTGGCTCAACCATTTTATTTTTCTCAACAGTAGATGGCAATATCTGTTCATCTGTAGCAAAAACTGCAATTATTCCAGTAGCTGTAGGATTTGATTTCTTTTTCTCCCTGGCACCCAGGAGAGTGAAATCCGTCCATTTAACATTGCAAATTGAAGATGAAAATGGTTTGTGTATCAGTGATCTTATCTTTAAAATTTTGACTGAAGGGATAAAATATTTTCAAGTCCATAAAAACAGGAAACTTCCACTGCATTGTAGACAGGCAGTGGCTTCCTGGAGGGATGCTGAGAGCGTGGGTGGACAGGGGACACAGGGTAGGAATATTGGGAGTGTGGGTGGACAGGGGACCCAGGGTAGGGATGCTGGGAGTGTGGTGGACAGGGGACCCAGAGTAGGGATACTGGGAGTGTGGTGGACAGGGGACCCAGGGTAGGGATGCTGGGAGTGTGGTAGACAGGGGACCCAGGGTAGGGATACTGGGAGTGTGGTGGACAGGGAACACAGGGTAAGGTTGCTGGGAGGGAACCCAGGGTAGGGATGCTGGAATGTGGGTGGACAGGAGACCTACCGAACTTCAAACTATACACAAAATACAAATGAAAAGAAGAGGTGGGTCACAGCTGATGTTATCAAATTAACACAGTTTCCATGACATCATGCTGATCAAGACTTCAAAGGCGTTTATGTTAAGTGATACTGGATCACTTTTCATTTCTCTCTTTTTGTAGTTGATAATCAGACTCTCAGAACCAATAAATATGACTATAATCACTTTGGGTCCATTTCAAAGGATAAAATGGTTTATGTTAAATAAGTGGATTTTAAGGTTAAATGTTTTAAAATATTTTAATTTTTAAAATTTAATTTTATGTGTATGGATGTTTTGCCTGCATTATGTCTGTGCTTAGTGACCTAAGAGGCCAGAAGACATTTTTGAGTTCTCTGGAACTGGAATTACAGATGGTGCAAGCCACCACATGAGTTCTTGGAATCAAACCTGGGTCCTCTGGAAGAGCAGAAAGTGCATTTAACTACTGAGCTCTCTCTGTCCAGCCCTAAACATTTTTTTTATTTTTATTTTTAAGTGTGTGGTGTGTGTGTGTGTGTGTGTGTGTGTGTGTGTGTGTGTGTTTTCAGTGTTGGAGGAGGCCAGAGGAGCACATTGGATCCCTTGGAACTGGACTTACAACAGGTAGTTGTGAGCTGTCCCTCATAGGGGCTGGAAATCAAACTTGGATCCTATTAAAGAGCAGCAAGCATTCTTAACTACAGCTTCAGTGTTTTGAAATTTCAAGGAGGAATAAGATTGGATCTATTTCTAGGTCTGCTGGTGTTGGCAACTGTTAATTTCTGTACAAAACTCTTTAGAATTCTGAAGGTTTACATTGATTTTTTTTAAGTTTCTGACTAAGAACTCATGAAATTCTGAGAAGGTAACAGAATGCGTAGTCTACTGAACATAGGTACTACAGAAGTAAAGTGATCATATTCCATGAAGTTTTGATGGGTTTATAGTTAAATAAAGGGAATTAAGCTCGGTCTTTCTTTGTGGCTGTTTTCTATAGAGGAAAGATGTATTTCTCTCGTTGTTTCCTGTGAGGCAATTGGTTTCACAGCTCAAGGGTCCTTACTTTTAGGATCATTGGTCATTTCGCCTTTACTATTTATCACATACCTTAAAATTTCATTTCTCTCATCATATTAAGATGTCTGTAACTGAATGCACTGAGGCCCACGAAGGACACCCTTTGTGCTTATATATGCCTACATGTTTCTCATCATAGGAAATAGCTTGAGGTTTTTTTTTTTGTTTTTTTTTTTAGTAATGCATCTATCTTGTTGCACAACAGCCTTTACTCTTCATCTAGTTTTATGGCTTCAACTCTACAAAGGTGAGTGTGGATCTAAGATCTTAAGATTGCAAGCTCCCCTCCATATCAGCCTATAGGCCTGAATTTTTTAGTTGCTTCTTCCTGTATTCAGGGAGTCTCCTCTGCAAAGCAGGAACCTGAGAACCATCTAATCTTGAAAAGTTTAGTGATCACTTTCCTATGGGTCCTGCATGTCCAGTTTATGCAACATACTGTCAATCAGTCAACACAAGGACACTTTTTTGACTAGTAGCTAACTTTTGCCACAAAGAAAGCAAACTCCTTCATGAATTTCTTCAATGCCCATCATCCTCCTTGAAGTAATTGGTGTTTCCAGGAGCAGACATGTCTCATTGTCCAGAGAAGCCTAGTTTTTAAAACATTTTAAATGTCATGTTCTGTAGGTCTTTGAAGTGTTTGAAGATTACCTATCTAATTTAAATATATCTATGTATACCTAGAAAACATATATATATATATATATATATATATATATATATATATATATATATATATATATATATATATATACCTAGAAATCACAAATGTGATTATTGTAGGTGGCTAATTATTAATCTGTATTTCTTAATTGTACATTACAATTTTAAATGAGTTGTGTAAACATACCTTAAACAAGAGTAGAAATATATATAGTGTAACAAAATTAACTTTAAATTTGTATCAATAAACTAAAATCTAAATGTAAAACATTTAAACAAGTTGTTGCTCTATAAAAGTAGATTCAATAATCTACCCTTTTATTCTATGATGTCTATATCATATATTTCTATATAATATTCCCCTTTTTTTCTTTTAGAAAGAGATTGACTATGACCAATAGCAATTTGTAACCAACACCCTAAACAAAATCAAACATTCATAATTCATTCTTTAGGAACGTGGGCATAGTTTTCTAGGCTACTTCTTGCTTATTGGAGGAGCTGGTAGTCTTATGGAGACACAAAGAAAATTTTAGGATTATGGTCAAGTCCTGACTGGAGTAGTCTATGATGCTGTATTCTCTGAGCCAGTTGCCTTGAAGCTGTTCTGGATGTTGGATCATCTGGAGACCTCTCAGGGGGTCTTCTTTGATGGAACCATATTCACCTGGAAGGAATCCACAGCTTCTCCTCTTCTGTGGAAACAAAAGCAGAACCTCTTTTCCAAAGCAACGTATGCTGAGACACAAATTTTGAAGTCAAGATATCATATATATATATATATATATATATATATATATATATATATATATATATTTAACTCAGTAGCCTTTATAATCAAATGTCTCTCTCCAGTTAAAAATCCCCAAAACAATATAATCCAGACTCTCTGTGTGATTTCCATGTTTACATACTTTTAATATCATTTTACTATCTCTTTAAAGACTTTATTTTTTAAAACTATTTCTTTATATAACTGTCTATAGTCCTTTTCTCTCTCTTCCAAGCCTATGTACATTTTTATATACATTGTAAACTCTTTTTTATTCCATCTGAATCTATGTTATTGTGAATTTATGATCTTTCTCTGACCAGGAGAGATTTTAAATTGCTAAACTGTGTGGCTAGGACCAACACAACAGCCTTGGCTGCTGACTCTGCCCACCTCAGCTTCCCAACATGGTGGAGGTACCCAGGAGAGTCATGCTTACCCTGTCAACTCTGGGGTCCATGCTGTCACCAGGTAGCATGCAGCTGGCCAATAAACCCCTTTTGTCTGTAGGAGTAAATGCTAAACCCATCATGCAGTGTGCTGCATAGCTTGGAGAAACCTTGTATATTGCAGCAGGAATCTGCTATGCTGTATGTAGGTCAAGCCCAAATGCTGCAGTGTCTCTGTATCACAGCCTGAGAGACACAACTAGGCAGCTGTTTTTAGCTCTGTTTTAGAATCTCATTTCTTTTTAAAGCTTTCTCAAGTTTTGGGTGGACATTCTTGCTACCACAACTGGGCACCAAAATGTAGTCTGAAATTTTCCTGTGTCTTGCCTGGTCCCAGAACCACTCAGACCCAAGTAAACACACAGAGGCTTATATTAATTAGGAACTAGATGGCCTATGGCCCAAACTTCTTGATAGCTAGCTCTTATAACTTAACTCATTTCTTTTAATCTATAAGTTGCCATGTGGACTTGGCATTAATGGCTCCTTGGGTGGCGGCTGGCATCTCCCTTACTCCTTTCTCCTCTCACTGTCTCTCTTGGATTTTCCCTTCTGGCTTCATCCTGCCTTGCCATAGGCCAATGCAGCTATATTTATTAACCAATGGGAACAATATATTTTCACAGCATACAGAAAGACATCCCACAGCAATTGCCCTAAACTCACAAGTCCTGGTTCTTTTCTTTTGCAGAACAGTTTTGTTTTTTGTCTTTCTTTATTTCCTTGGAGACAGTTATCTATGTTGAACTCTGACTCTCTTTATGAAACTAGCATTTTTAAATGTGCAAAGCTAAATATTAACAGTTAGCAAATTATTCTCCTTCTGAAATATTTGCAGATTCATAAGGGATTGGCCTGGGAATCTACCAAGTTCTCAGAGTCCTGGACTGAGTTATTTCACTGAAATGTATTTGACCAGGATAATGATTTTCATCTCCCACAAACTGTTCCTCAGAGGTCTCCCCTTTTTCCTATAAATCTTGGATTCTTATTTTTGTATTCTTTCTTAGCATGCATATCTCTTTGAGTGTAGAAAGAAACATTTATTGAATAAATGGTTAAAAATGGAAGTAGAATTCTCCCATCAATCTTAAGCAGAAGTCTGTGTTAATCCATTTATATACAAACAAACCCTAGGAAAGTCACTCTTGTGAAGAAAGTCACTGTGCCATCCATGCAGTGTTTCCAGTTTAGGTTAGGCTTACTTCAGAATCCTTCATCACTAGGCTAAA
Source organism: Onychomys torridus (assembly GCF_903995425.1). Classification (NCBI taxonomy): domain Eukaryota; kingdom Metazoa; phylum Chordata; class Mammalia; order Rodentia; family Cricetidae; genus Onychomys; species Onychomys torridus. Next base: position 10,184,526 of record NC_050448.1, read on the forward strand.
GTGACATTCAGCATGTAACTTTTCTTCATGGAACAATTCATGACATTCCTTCAATGGCTGAAGGTCAATGATATTTTTGTGCAATCTATTTATGCAAATGTGATATTGTTTCACTGTATAGTATTTCTTCACATGAAAACCTGAATATAGTTGGAAGGTTTCTCTGGTCCCGCCCAGTCCCACAGCCACTCAGACCCAAGTAATCACACAGAGGCTTATATTACTTACAAACTGTATGGCTTAATGGCTCAGTTTTCTTGCTAGTTAACTCTTATAGCTTAACCCACTTTTATTTATCTATAAATTACCATGTGGCCATGGCTTACTGGTACTTTCACATCTTGCTTCTTCTGGTGGTGCTGGCATCTCCATAGACTCTGCCTTTCTTCTTCTTTTCTTTTTCCTTGGATTCCTCACCTGCCTCTAAGTTGCCTTGCCATAGGCCAAAGCAGCTTATTTATTAACCAATGGGAGCAGTATATATTCACAGCGTACAGAAAGACATCCCCCAGCACATGAATCACTTGATTGTAGTACATATTGGTTGTGTGACAAATTTGAATCAGTGATAAGATATTCAGGTGGCAGAGTCATGTTTGAGAATTTACCACAACTCCTTTGTAAATATGCACTGCACATGGATGCATAATGCAGTGTAAATTTTGTTTCCCTTGCATTTTCCTCACTTGTTTTAATGTCACCACTGCTCTGGCTTTATCTAGTCTTCTGTTTTAAAGAATGTTTCAACAATCTACTTTGAGTCATTTGTCCATATGTGAGTGCATCTGCAGGAAGTGCATATAACTGAGAGGCCAAGAATACATTTGTTTGTAATTTGGTGGGTTTCCTACAGTTGCACTCTCTAGGAGCATTCTGTTATGTTATGTACAAATAAACAGTAAAATGGAACTAATGCACAAGTGTTCTTGTTAGCCTCTGTCCTGGGCTTGTAGGGTGCTACAAAATGATACTTCTACTATGCCTGGCTCAGCTACCGATTCTTAGATGATGTCATCTTTTACTTTTACTAGAGTCAAAGATTTTTTGTCATTTAAAGGCATCATCCTGTAGTATGAGTTCTGAGTAAGTTGTGCTTTTTATTATCGTCTTGCCTTTCTTTTGAAATTCTCCCTGCTTGGGGTTTACAATTAACTCCACACCATCACCACATGGCTGATTGGATACTCCCTGTTGCCCTCTCTACTGACTGTTGTTTTTCCAAGTGAATGATCAGGTAGTAAGGATGTGACTGCTGCATATCAGAACATGATGGCTGTGTTAGTGATTTATCTGATGGGAAATTTCTCTCGAGAGGCAGTGTTGATGATGCTCCTCCCTAAGTCGGCCTCCTCTGCTTTGTTGAACATAGCTATACCAGCTTGGAGAGCAGGCAGGAGACACAGTGGTAAACCACAGGCAGAAAGACAGAGCCCTAGAGATTCCTGACAAAACAAAGGCCTGACAAGGAAGAATACATGTTGACAGCATTTCTTAGGACACGCTTCAAGGACCCCATTAAAACAGTTCCATAGGGTAAAGACTTCCATCAGCAGAAGATGTTCTGTATCCCAAGTACCACAGGATTGAGTTTTCCAGTGACCCCAGTACAGCAGAAACACAGCATGGCTGAAATAATTAAACTATCATGGTAAGTGCCATTGAGTGCTCATGGCCAACTACAGACAAACTTTTCTGCATTGCTATGTTCAGGTCCTTTCAGACACGCTCAGTCTGATATAATGGAAAAGGATATGGAAATGGGAAAACTGTTATTATAAAGGAAAGTGTTTTTATTTTCTGTCATAGGTGACAATGCTTTAAGAAATTCTTCTGCAGGGACCATGTAAGCTTTCAAGGGAGAGAAGCAACCAATAGTCCTAACCAGCTGTGATAACTGTCCTGTATAGTTTTACATTAACTTTATATAAGCTAAAGTTATGTGAAAGGAGGGAATGCCGATTGAGAAAATGCTTCTACAAGATCAGGCTGTAGGGAATTTTTGAAATTAGTTACTGATGGAAGGAGCGACCAGCCCATTGTGGTCGGTACTTTTCCTGGGCTAGTGTTCTGGGTAATACAAGAAAGCAGGCTGAGAAAGTCAAGATGAGCAAGTCAGTAAGCAGCACCCTTCCATGGCCTCTGCATCAGCCCTTGCTCCAGGTTCCAGCCCCGCTTGAGTTCTTGTCTTAGATTCCTTTATTGATGGACTACAGTGTAGAAGTATAAGGAAAAATAAACCCATTTCTCCCCAAGGTGCTTTTGGTCATGGTGTTTCACCACAGCAATAGAAACCCTGACTAAGACAATGCCTATGGAACTATAATAATAACATGCATGATGTAATAACTCTAAAGGTGTAGTAATGGCACTAACATCTTAGGAGTAACCAACAGCTCTCTGGTTGGACTTGAGGATTACTCAACCAAAGGGAATCATGCCTGGTACTGGAAACAGCCCACTACTCAAAGTGAGTGAGGATGTGAATCTTAGCGGAGAACCCACAACTGCCACTTTACTAAACCAGCATATTTTTTAGCTGCATTCTCAATACTTATCCTTACGCCCACAGATATATGTAGCTCTTCAATGTGTATACTTCCTCAACAAAGAAGCTTCTCTTTTTAAGAGTTCCAACCACTTCAGAAAACCACAGCTGATCAAAATGCAGATAATAAGTGATTGTGTGGTGCCCAACCCCAATTGCTGCATCAACAACATAACTCTTACACTTACAGCTCAGGGAACACAGTGGAAGAGGGCAGTGGAAAGACTGTCAGAGCCAGAGGACCAAGATGTCTGCTGTGAGACAACATCCCCCAGAAATGTTAGGGAAGCTATACCCAGGAAGTCTCAACAATATGGCTTCTTAAACAAGTCCTGAATGAGAACAACAGCAGCAGATATGGTAACATGAAAGGGGGAAACAGCACAGGGTCCCAATCCTAGGCAAAGAACTACAGGCAACTAAGGGATGCTGAGAGCAGTAGAAAACAGTCTTCTCCAAGGACGAGTCCTCCTTGGTTGTTCAATACCAAATGGTCAGCCCTGAGTCGTATATATACAAGTGACATAATACAGACAGTGTAAGTTGTATTTATATTATGTGGAATATATATATATATATATATATATATATATATATATATATATCCACATATGTATCTATCAATATATGTGTGTATGTGTGTTTGTGTATAACAAAATTAAAAAGAGGCCATGAGAGGTGGGGAGGTAGCAGGAGATAGAGAGAAACAGATAGACAGATGATAATACAGACAGTGTAAGTTGTATTTATAGTTTTTGGAATATATGTATATATATATCCCCATATGTATCTATCAATATATGTGTGTATGTGTGTTTGTGTATAACAAAATTTAAAAAAGGCCATGAGAGGTGGGGAGGTAGCAGGAGATAGATACAGACAGGCAGACAGACAGACAGATGTTAGATAGATGAGTGGAGTGCATGGGAAGAAACAGAAAAGGGAAAATGAGGTAATTCTATTTTGGCTTCATAGTCACCTGTTACTAAACAAACTGCAACATAGCAGTTGCTTTCCAATCTTGGGAAGTAAGACTTAGCAATAGGAGTAATTGATCCACAATTGATCACACAATCGAAAAGAAATGGGAATAGTTTCAGGTTGAGTCATGCAAGCTAATGTCCTATTATACTTTATTTTATATTTTTAAGCAGTTGCCATTAGGTCAGATTTGTTTTATGTTCATTAAATTTGATATTAATACATTTATATTAATCAAATTTCTTACAAATTTATGGATAAAAATAAAACTTTATTGTTAGTTTGTGGAATTTTTTTCTCATTGACTTTATAAGCAGGCCAAAAGATGGGAAGTGTTTGAATATGCATTCCCCTAGGCCGGATAGCAAGGTTGGATACTTGAACCATGGCTGTTAGCTTTTAATTCTTATAGACTGTGACTTTTACTCTTCCTTCAAAACTTAGGGTTCTGAAGAGACAGATAAGAAATAGGAGCTCTACAGTTGCAATGGTTTGGAGTGTTAGAGAAGTCACTGCTCATAAATGATTTGGTTCTCTTAGAGATGCTTTGGGTATATTTGATGATCTTACCTTATTATTTTATCCCCCGAGAAATCACTGAACTTGCAGATGGAAAACATGCATAGATGACCTGTAACTATTAAACTATTAGAAGAAACACTTTAAGACACTGGTGTAGACAAAGATGTTTTAGATGAGACCCTAAAACACAGACAATAAAGGTGAAAATAGCCCAGTGGGATACTATGGAAATCAAAAGCTTCTACAACACAAAGGAGAAAATCACTAGTGTGAAAAGACAACATGGGAATGGAAGAAACGACTATGATCGTCCATCTGACAAGTATTAATATCCATGATACATAAGAGCATCAGACAATTCACAGTCACCAAAATGGCTCAGCAGATAAAGGCATTTGCCACCAGGAGGTCTCATGACCTGAGAGAGATTCTAGGGACAAGCATGGTAGAAGGAGAGGACCCACTCCCTTAAGTTTTCCTCTGACCTCCACATGCATGTGGTAGCATGGGCATACTCTCTCATCACACACACACACACACACACACACACACACACACACACACACACTGTAAATAAGTAAAAAGTATAAAAGATGATTTGGTTAGTCATTTCTCAGAAGACATATGGTGTATTATATAAGCAGGAGTATACAAACATAAAAGCACAAGCATTTGAAAATAGCAAGAATGCCCTTGGTGGTGCTTATGATTTTAGGGACTATGCCACCCCTGGGTGCCACCCTGGGTCCTGTTCCCAACAAAGTCTTCTTCAGCATGCTGCAGTTCCTGTGTCATAGCCTGAGAAATGGTGCAAATTTAGTAAGTGGCAAATCCATGTCTCTTGACTTCTCAGCCACATTTTCCCATTACACCACACTTCCTTTTTTAAAAAAATAATATTTTGTTAATTTAATCAATTATAAAGTCATATTTTATTAATTACTAAACACATGCACATAATGTGTTTTGCTTATAATCATCCCCAATCTTCCCCTTAATTCCTCCCAGGAAAACCCTCACCATAAGTTTGCGAATGGACAGCCCAGTTCCAACTGTGAGATGCCTACCTTTCCATTTGGAAACCTTCTGGAAGACCATTATCCCCTGTGTCGGGTGACTACAGTTCAGTGTGTGTGTGTACCTTATAAAATAGTAGGTTTCCATATGACTTTTCAAATGTCCTTGGTGGTGGTTTTCTTCCCCCCACCCCTTCCTCTACCTCATATCCTTTTTTTCATTTGCTGTGTGGCTCGGGTCTACCCAGTGTAAATTTGGACAAATGCATTCACTTTTCTTTTTGTGAATCATAACACCAGGGGTCTGTAGGAGGATTATGAGACAAAAGAGCTCGCAGGAAATAACTCTTTCATCTATTTGCCCCACCCCATACTTCTTGCTTCTTACCTCTCTTCCTTTGCTTCTGTTCCCCATTTTCTTCCTGTACTAACAAGTGTAATCAGGACTTTATTCCAGGGCCAAACACTACCTTTGTGAATAGACTTTGGTGTGCAACATGTCTAGTTCTGTCTTGTTGCCACTGAGGTAATTAGTCATTCACGCCCTCACTTGAAAGCCACTACACCGCTAAGTGGTGGGGATGCTTTTGAATACAGGTGTCATGTCTGCAGGTTAGTGAAATATGGACATCAAGTAAATACATCATGAGGCCTGGTTTCAGGATCCCTTTCCTGGCCTTGGTTTCATCTCTCATGAAAGAGGTGCATAGTGATATTCCATTATGAAACTACAAAAGAGGAAAAAAGTAAGAATCCTTCTGGGAATGGTGGCATATGCCTATAATGCCAGAACTTAGTAGTCTGGGGCACTGCAGCAAATTCAAGGATAGCCTGCTTCACAGTGAATCCCAGGCTCTCAGGCATGCTAGAGAAGTGCTGGCTTATGCTCTGTGATGCTTTTGAGTAGGACACCAACTATGTTTTGTTATAGACCTTCTTTCAGTGTCAACACACATCCTTGGAAGATAGCATTTCCTTCTGAAGCAAAGGCCAGACATCCTTACTGTCTGCTGTGACTGAGATGATGTCTCCATGGAGCAAAGGAAGAACACACTCACTGTCCTGGATGGTGTCAACTTGACAGAATCTACAACTACCTAGGAGATGGGCCCCTGAGCACAGCAGGGAGTATCTTAATTATAATAATTGATGTGAGAAACCCATTTTAATGTTGGCAGGACCATTCAGATTATGTGCAATAGAGAGAGGAGAACTGGGAATTAGCATATAATCACCGCTGCTTACCTCTCATCTGTAGATGTAATGTGACAGCCGCCTCAAGCTCTTGCTTCTGTGACTTCCCTGCCAGGTGAACTACTGCCTGGAGCTGTGAGCTGAATCAGACGTTTCTCCTTTAAGTTGTTTTTGTTAGAGTATTTTATCAAGAGCAACAGGAGAAAAAACTAAGACACTCATTCAGTAGAAAGATTTTGGAGCCTAAGCATACATAGTGTTTCCCTCCTTAAGACAATTGCTTACAATCTCAGGCGTTATCACCTCTTCACATTGTCTCATAGGAATCTATATCCTGGAAACTGCTGCTAAAAACTGGGCGTTGGGCAACTGCTATTTTTGTGAATGATAACTAAACTTAATCTCTGAGTTAGAAAGTTTTGTGTCTTCTAGTGGGATCCACAATGCTGTGGATGCCTCACATGGTAGTAGTGTAAAATCTCTACTCTTCACCACTCTTGACCCACAGTGACTAAGACAATCACTTATTACCAACATCAGGAACACTAGATAAGAGAGTATTGAATCTAGCAACATACAAAAAGACAATGTATCGTAAAGTAGGGTTTGTACCATGAATTCAAGGAAGATTCAGCATCCAAAACTCAGTGTGAACCACAATATATAACCTCTTAAAGAATAAACAACACTTGATCAAATTAACAGATGAGGAAGACCCATTTGGCAAAGCTCAGTGTCTATTTGTGGTAGAATTCTGGTATATGCTATAATCTTCTATACTGAATAAGTGTTTCAGTTTTTCCTTTTGCTGTGAAAAAAACCACGCTTACAAGAGCACCGAGGGGAAGGAGTTTACTCAGCCCTCAGTTCCGGGCTATTGTGTACTCCAGCAGGACACAGAAGTGACCCACTCAACATTATTACATGAATCTACAAGTCCTGCGGTTAGTATTCCACTTCATGGTAGAACAGTGTTTTCCTGGGATGAGGAAGAACAGACTATCCACTTTCATCCAACCTATCCAGCAACTGGAAGTCAGGAAATACAGCAAGCAAGGAGAAGATGCTAATGCATGGCGACAGAGGAAGAAGTGAGACTGTTTCTACTAATAGATGATTTTCTACATAGGAGGGTTGAAGGCAGCCTGGAGAGATGGCTCAGTGGTTATAAGAACACACTTTTGCTGAGGACAGGTGTTTAGTTCCCAGCATATTGTAGGGCAGCTTACTATCATCAGCTCCAGATCTGCTGCCCTCTGGTGGCCTTCTCAGGAGCCACATACATGTGTGCAATCCCCCAGAGACAGACATGCAGTCACACAATTAAATAATTTCCAAAATCTGAAAAAAAGAAGGCACCTATATAAGATCCCCTAGAATTAAGTAAGTTTAGTTAGTACAAAGCACGTAAAAACACATCTTGAAAAGTCAACTGTGTGTTTTACTAGCAGTGAAAAAATGTATTGTTTTTTTAAAAAAGGAAAGAAAAATGAAAGAGAAGGGAAGGGAGAGAAAATAGAGAAAAGAAAGGAAAGAAAGGAGAGAAAGCAAGAAAGCTGGGTGTGGCTGCTTACACCTATAACATAGCACTTGGAAGGTAAAGTCAGGAATATCATGAGTTCCAGGCCAGCCTGGGCTGGACAGTGGAACCCTGTCTGAAAAAGAGACATATATTGGTATATATCTAACTAACTTTGAACACACACACACACACACACACACACACACACACACACAGAGAGAGAGAGAGAGAGAGAAAGAGAGAGAGAGAGAGAGAGAGAGAGAGAGAGAGAGAGAGGCTCTGTATGTTGCAGATACAAATGTAGTCACTGGAAACATCTTAAATACCTTCAGCTTGCACAAACAGCGACACACCCACCTAATAGCACCCTATATTGTAGAAGGAAAAAGATGATCTTGTTTTACAGATAAGAACATGAATGAATGAGTCTCCAGAGCATTGTGTAGAGTGAAGAAGCCAGACCCAAAAGGCTGTATGGTAGGTGGCTGAGGGTGACTATAACACAGTAGCTTAAATGGAGTAATTTATAAACAATGTAAATTTAATACACACAGCTTAGGAGACTGGGGAGTCCATGTCCCAAGTGTGAACAGATAAGTGTTTACTGAAGGCCGGTTTCTCATAGATGATGATCAGTGTGCGCTCTCACACAGTAAGAGGAGGGAACCTCCTCCAGGCTCTGTTTTCTTTTATTACATTTTTATTTACCATGTACGGTATGTGGTGTGTGTGTGCGCACATGTGTGCCTGCCATGGCCTGCCTCTGAAAGTCAGAGGAGCACTGTAGGAGCACCTTCTGTCCTTCCACCAGGTGGGTACCAAGGATGGGACTCAGGCCATCTGGACTGACAATGAGCACCTTTGCCTGCAGAGCTGTTTTGCAGGCCCTGGGGCCTCTTTTATCAGAACCCTAATCCTACATGCAAATTCTCTGCACTTGTGACTTAACCACCTCCTCATGTTCCCACCTCTTAACACAAACACACTGGGGATCAGGTTTCAGCACATGAATGGGGAGGACAGAAACACAGACCACAGCGGCAGGATTCCATGTGCATGACATAATTCTGGAGCAGGCAAAGCTCTGGGGTGAAGAGCAGATGGATGTTCTGCTTTGAAAAGTACTAACAGTCTGAGAGAGTTTCAGGGGTTGTCAGCCTATCCCATAGCATGAGTGCTGCAGTGACTACACAAGTTTGTGCATTTTTCACATCTTACAAATGGTTTACCGAAAGTACATGTTACTATATTTAAAATTTGAAGATTCAAAGAATATTGAGGTTATTAATGAAGACTTGGAAAGAACCAGAGGACACTAGGGTGTAAAAGTTTTGTAGCCTCTGCTGACAAGGAGGAACTTTCTCAAGAATGGGAGCACAGAGGGCTGCCAGAGTGCTTCCCTAGCATGCTCAAGGCCCCAGGTTCATTCCACAGTACTGAAAAACAGCCCAACAGCAGACAGTGCCATGCATGGAAACCGGTGACTCACCTCCCAACTCTCACTGCCATTGCCTCCTTATTGAGTTCTTCCAGTTCAGTCCATCTGAGTGTCTGGCTGTTGGTATGCATGCTGCCAGACACTGGATCCACACAGCCCTCCCTACTACACTTTGAGCAATGCTGAAGAGCAGCACCCACAGCTCTTCCTGGTCTTCTCTACACTGCCTTCCAGTGACCTTTATCCCTCCCTTTCTCTGAGAACTAAAACACTACTGATGGAAGAGATTTGAAAGTGGGAGTCCTAGATTAAAACTATGAGTTCCAAGAGCACCAAGATTCAAATATAAAAAATGAAACTGGCCAGGTGTGGTGGCACATGCCTCTCTGGGTTCAAAGCCAGCCTGGTCTACAGAAAGAGTTCCTGGAAAGCTAGGGATATGTAGAGAAACACTATCTTGAAAAGAAGACAACAACAACAACAACAACAACAAAACAAAAAGAAAGAAGAAACTGCTGACACAAGAGGACCAACAAGCAAACAGCAACAACAACAACAGCAATAGCAACAACAGTAATGACAACAACAGCAACAACAACAGCAGCAACAACAGCAACAGCAGCAACAACAACAGCAACAACAGTAATGACAACAACAGCAGCAACAACAGCAGCAACAACAGCAGCAACAACAGCAGCAACAACAACAGCAACAACAACAGTAATGACAACAACAGCAGCAACAACAGCAGCAACAACAGCAACAACAGCGACAACAACAACAGCAACAACAACAGCAACAACAACAGCAACAACAACAGCAACAACAACAACAGCAACAACAGTAATGACAACAACAGCAGCAGCAACAACAACAACAGCAGCAGCAGCAGCAACAACAGCAACAATAGCAACAACAACAGCAACAACAACACAACAACAGCAACAACAACAGCAACAGCAACAACAACAGCAACAACAACAGCAACAGCAACAACAACAGCAGCAGCAACAACAACAACAGCAGCAACAACAGCAACAACAACAACAACAACAGCAACAACAACAGCAACAACAACAACAGCAACAACAACAGCAACAACAACAACAGCAACAGCAACAACAGCAAAAAAAAACAATTGAGTCTGTAGTTCAAAATCCAAAGACGATAAAAGATCACTAAATTCAATTGCATGTTTGAGAAATTTCTTTATAGCAAAAACAACATTAGAAGTCAAAAGACAGGGACAAACTCGGGAATTATTTGACATTTTTTTTCATCACAAAAAGGACTAGCTGTTTCTAGAAATTGAGAGGATATCAACAAATCAACACGAATCAGCAAAGAACATGAACAGTCCACAGAACAAGAAGTACAAATTTTCTCTTCAATTATTCAAGTCCCTCAACCTCATTCATACAAAGAAAGACTCAAAAGATGAAAACTGTGAAAATATTTGGGAGAAAAGGGAACAAAGTGATGGCATTTCTATAAAGAGGAATTAATGCAGTGAATTTTTTTATTTAAGAATTTATTTATTTATTTTACATACCAACCACAGATCCCCTTCTCTTCTCTCCTCCCGCTCCTCACCAGCCTTCTCCCCCAACCCACCCCTCATTTCCTCCTCCAAAAGGGTAGGGTTTCCCATGGGGAATCAGCAAAGCCTGATACATTCAGTTGAGGCAGGACCAAGCCCCTCCCTTGCATCAAGGCTGAGCAAGGCATCCCACTGTAGGTAATGGGCTCCAAAAAGCCAGCTCATATGCAGTGAATTTCTTTGACCCAGAAAAAGAAATGATTATTCAACTCTTTGCATGATAGGATGACTTCATATAGTAGGGCAAGACCAGTCAAGGAGTTGTAGAGTAATATACCAACGTAACAAAGGACTAAGAGTCTGTGAGGGGTACGAAGACTGTGCACACTGCTGTGGGGTGGCATACCACAAAAACAAGACAGGGAGGTTACTACATGTGCCATTGTTTTAAGGAGAAGCCGTACATTCTGGGCTTGTAGTTAGCCCAACATCAGTGGAGCTTGCTGGCAGAATTCTATTCCTTGTATGATCTCTCCTTAAGTGTGAATGGGACCAGCCAATATGATGCTGTCCTGCTGAGCTAGAATAAAAGAGAATAACCCTTTTGCCGACCTGTATATGGAGACAGCTCTGTGTCTTGGGTAGCCTCTGGGAGTAAGTAATGAAACAGTCAACAGAACAAACAAGCAAAAAGCCCCAAGGACCCCACTTCAGTCCTCCACACACAGCACCTGGGAGCTTGGGAGAGGACCCTTGTCTTAGAGGGTGGAGCCCCACCCAGTGCCATGATTTCAGCTTTGGGATGCCTTATACATTCCAGTAACATTACTCAGACTTCCGACTTATAGAAACTATGAGATAACGTGCATGCTTTGTTTTAAGCCACAAAATTTGTGGTAATTTGCTTTGTAGCAAAGAAAATTTACAGACAAGTAGAATGAAAACACCCAGGAAACTTGATGAGGGAGCCAGGGTAACAGGATTGTTTAATATATCTTTTGATGCGTTTTTGGTTTCTTTTTATTTTATGTCTATGAGTGTTTGCCTATACCACGTGCAAGCCTGCTGCCAGCAGAGGCCAGAAGAGGGCACTGGGTCCCCTAGAAATGGAGTTCTAAATGGTTATGAACTGCCATGTGGGTGACAGGAACCAAACCCAGATCCTCTGTAGGAGCAGCAGATGCCTGTATCCACTGAGCTGTCATTCCAGCACCATACTTTTAAATTTAAGCCACAAGAAGACATTATCTATTTAGGACAATTTTAAGTAAAAAAAGAAGTGAAAATAAACAAAAACCCCTGAAACTCTCAACTGAAAGGTGGGAAGTTCCAGAACACAGCTAGGCCTGGTTTCTCTCAACAGGTTTGCCTTCTGCTCCAAGTCTTCTGAAGTCTTCAGTTATCACATAGTGGTGCCAGTCTCATCATGGCATGGAAGGTGAGGACCAGTAACTGGAGGAATAATGACAAGGAGGCAAGATCCCAGAATCCTTTAAGGACTATGCACACTACAACAAGCAAGGATGTTGTGCAAGCTGCCTCCTCCATGGTCTGAAATATAATTCTCCTTTGCTCGGTTGCGGAAGACCACCCTCAAAGATTCATGTTCTTATTCTTTCAGAAATGCCTTCTGTCTGTTCTCATCAAAGACAGTTTGGAAACTTTATGCAGACAGTACCAGTTATGAACATGGGCAGTGGGAAGAAGTCAATGGAAATTGGATAAACAATAAAACAAGGTTCTGAGGAAAAGTAAGGCATAGTAGAAACACACAAAACAAGAGTGTCAGAGACAGGAGAGAGACCAGGCCAGAGTACAGACATGTACAGCAGGAGGTCATAGATCAAGGCTCTTGGCTATAAATACAAGAACACTGTACCTTCAGGATTTTGTTTTGCTTTGTTCAGTCAGGTTCGTCTGCACAGCTGAAACATTTACTTCCTCGGGTCTGAAGTGGGCAAGACAGTGGAGCCAGCTACTAGGAAAGGAAGTTTTGCTCTTCTTTCCCCTCATGGGAGTGTGTTAATGTGCTGCCAGGTCACAGGCAGTTTATAATCATGTTTGTGTCCACGGTGACAAGTTCCCTAGGGAGACACCGGGAATTCCAGAGATGGTGTTGCTGCCCAGTTCTATGTGTCCAGAGGTTACTCTGCTCCTCTGCCTGGGTCTGAGCAGTAGGGAGAAGAACTTGGTAGATTTGGAGTGCCGGCATGAGAGTGTCTGCCAAGATCAAAATGTTCCCCATTGTTGTGAGCAGATGAGATCTTAGAACCTGGAATCACATAGTCCCAGCTCCAGCAGGGCTTCTGGCAACAGCCCCAGTGTCTTCAGCTACAGACATCACCTCTGAAGATGCCAAGAAAAGCAAATACAGGCCCCAGATCTCTTCTTGCACCAACTGGAAAGGAGCCCACAGCAGCAGAGGAGCTGGACTGTGAGGACAGCTTCCCTATGGCTCTTCATTTCCCACTGTTCTTCCCCATCTGAACCAAGCAAACAACACACTTGTAATAAAGTGTGCAGGTATGGCTGGTTTATATGCTGTGGTTTGATCTCTTTTGATCAAATTCTCTGTAGGATGCTGGGATAAAATGCTAAGTCTAGCCAGGAAGTGCAGTATGTCCAAGCAAGACGGCTTGGAGGGAGAGGAGCCCCAGAAGGCAGAGATTTCATTTGAGCCATGGGAACGGGTTCCTTTTAGTAGCCCAAACTGGTGTCCTTCACATACCATCTAGGTGGTCCTTGAGAGACTATTTCAAGTTCCTTTTTGAGGGGAGGGGGGGCGTTGTAAGTGGGATAGAGATGATTCTGCAAGGCTTAAAAGAGTCGAGTGACAAAGTGTCACTGAGGAATCCTGGCTGCTCAAGGTCAGTGACAAGGATGGAAAGCCACATGAGGAAGAGCTGTCCTCAGTGTCAGGGGTGGTAAGGCAGAATTGATATTTTAAGGTTAGCTGCCAAGGAGAGGAAAAGGCCTATAGTTTACCAGAGAAAAATGTTGGTGCCACACAGGTGGGTGGGTAGGAGATCTGAGAGCCGAGGAGTGTGCAAACACAGCCTCAGGGCTGTTGGTGATGCAGGTGCCCCAGTTGAATGCAAAGCTTTAGCTTTCTGATTGAAAAACTTTAATCCTGCTGGGCGTGGTGGCTCGTGCCTTTAATCCCAGCACTGGGGAGGCAGAGGAGGGCAGATCTCTGGGTTCAAGGCCAGCCTGGTCTACAGAGTGAGTTCTAGGACAGCCAGGGCTACACAGAGAAACCCCATCTCGAAAAACCAACAAAACAAACCAGGAACAACAATGACAAAAAAGCTTGAATCCTGTTTCTAGTTAGAGACTAGCTTTCTAGGCAGCCAGTGGCAGATACGGAGTGTGGGGCATTACTCTTAAAGGAAACCACCCTTGGACTAGGAATGGAACTCATTCGGTATGGTGCTTGTCTGGCATGCCTGAAGCCTTGAGTTCAATACCCAGCATTGTATAAACCAGGTATGGTGGCATATATTTACAACTTCAGCACTTGGGAGGTAAAAGCAAGTGGATCAGGAGTCAATCAAGGTCAATCTCAGCTACATAGTGAGTCTGAGGCCAGCCTGGGATACATGAAACCCTGTCTTTAAAAGAATGTTCCATGTGCATAGTTATGCTTACTACAAAACAAAACAAAAACAAAAAAACCTAAAAGCGAGTTTACAGATCTACTTCCCAGGATAAGAAATGTAACACTGGCCCCTCCCCCTTTTCAAATGAAAGCATTTGGCTCATAGTTGGTCATGATGATGAACTAGTATGAATTCTTGGTGTTCTTCTCCAAAGACGACCTGTGGAAAACTACAGAAGGGAGGAGGGAATAGTTGCTGTTATTGTCACCTGTCACTCACAGCCAGTTCTGCCACAGCCACTCTGAATAATGAAACTGTCACACACCATCCCCAATATATAACAATTTTGGTGGGGTGTCATCTGATTGGCCAGGCCCAGATCACATGATTTGCCTAGGTGGCTAATGAGCTGATACGTGGAATCTGATCTCTTGTGATTTCTCTCAAGGGAGGACAGGCTTCTGCCTCCATTTATTTATTTTCCCCCTAATATGAAAGGGATCTGTATGATGACCACAAAAATGGTAAGAGTCATGGTACCAAATACAAATCTCCACCTGGGCCAGCCTCCTCAGGTCCAGCTGGCATGTCCGATGTTCTACTTCTCAACTCCGCATGCTTATCTAGCTCTCAAGTTGTTCAATTCTGGGCCTATCATCTTCCTTCACCTTTGCTGTGAGTTGCTTGGTGAGTTACTCAAATCAGAAATCTGGATGATTCCCTTAATTCCCTAGTACCTTTCCTAGCCAGTCTTAACATCTTTGAAACCTATCTCCAGCCTATTTCCTTTGTCTATAGCACAGTGCGTATATCTGCGTGTGCTCCTGTGTGCGTGGAAACCAGAAGACAACTTCATATGTCTTCCCTCAGGAGTACAGCCATCTTTCTTTTGAGATGGTCTTGCAGTGGCCTGGGACTTAGCAATTAAGCTTGGCTGTCTGGTCTGCAAACCCCAGGGATCCTCATTTTTCGCCTACCTCCCAGTGCTGAGATTCCAAGCATGAAACATTGCACCTGGCTCTTTTTACGTGGGTTCTGGAGGATCGAACTCGGCTCAGATCTGAACCACGTCCCCTCCACAGCTCCATGTACTTTGCTTACTCTGGTCCTCATCATTCTTCACCCATGGCAGACTTACCTTGTTTTGGATTCCACCAAAAGCAAATTCTGGGAGGAAAACTTGAGCACAAGGAATTTATGTGCAGGTGGAGTGCACAGGATCATTTTCAACAAGGGCCACAAAGAGAAGTGAGACAAGGAAGGGGGAGCAGCCAAGATGTCTGCTATCCAGCTGGCTGCCACTGTGGCCTGGAGCTTACTCCCAAGTGAGGTTGAACAGAGGCCCCAGAGCTATTCACCAAGCTGGTTCTCCCTGGCTGAGCATGCAACCAGGGCATCCATCTTCTGACACTTCAGGCCAGCCGTGGGCAGAGAGCAAGCTTGCTGATGATGAGATGCGGGTGCCTGCTGCTGGAGACCTAGTGTATGAGGAGCTAAGGTGGGCAATGGTTGCACGAGACTCAGACCCCTTAACTACCACTCTTGCATATATTGCACCTTTCCTACTAAAGAGATTGATATTTCTAAAATTGAAATCTGATCATGACAGCCTCCTTTTAAGGTTTTCCATAGCTTTCTGTATATGATCCAAATGCTGTCACAATGCTTAGATCTTTTCCCCCATCCTGTAATGGGGATTGAATATAGAACCATGTGTGCATATGGTCTGCCACTGAGCTATGCCTACAACCTTCTCTTTACTTTTACTTCTTTAGAAATTTTTGAAATAAGACCTAAGGTGCCCAGGTTGGCCTTGACTTGAACTCAATGCATAGCCTATTCATTCATTCATTCATTCGTTTGTTTGTTTGTTTAGTGTGTGTAAGTCCCTTAATGTACACTAGTGGCCAGTCCCCACCCCTGAGGACTTCCGACTGCCAGGCTCTGCTCAGTGAACACTCTAGATCCAGCCCCTCCAGACACAGGCAGCCAAGCTCTGTCCTACAGAGTGAAAAACCCAAGCTCAGGCCTTGAAATCCCACCAATTCCCACCCCCAAAATCTCCACTCTGAAAATTCTGCCCCGCCCCCAAGAAACTATATAAACCCTGTCTTCTGCTCAGTTCTCTGCTGTTTCTTGCCTGAGCAGAGGCAGCTGACCTCCTGGGTTTTCCCTTCCAATAAATCTCTTATGTGAGGTTTGCTATGCGGTGTGACTTTGTGGTATTCTTTGGCTCCCAATTGCCAGGTTACCTTTCCCCTCAGAACTGTAACACTTCCTTTGGGGAAGCCTTTCCCCTCAGAGCTGAAACACTTACAGTGTGTTTGCATGCTTGTATGTGGAGGCCATCAAGTATCTTCCTCAATTACATTCTACCTTACTTTTGAGGCAAGGTCTCTTACCTTGGAGCTTACCCATTTGGCCAGGCTGGTGGTTCAGCCAGCAAAGGGATCATTCTGTCTCTGCCTCCCCAGTGCTGTGATTACAGGCATGTGTGGTCCCACCTGCCTTTATCTTGAGCGCAAGAGATCCAAACACCTAGGTCCTTGTGATTTCATGGCAAGCATGTTACCACTGAGCCATCTCCCTCGTCCCTAGCCTTGAGTTTGATTCTTGATTCTCCTGCCTCTGCCCCTGGACAGCTGGGATCACAGGCCACTCTGCCTGGTGATCGCTTACTTCAACCTCTCTTACTAGCTCTTCTCAGGATCTCCTCACCAAATAGGGTATTCTATTTTGGGTTTTTGTTTGTTTTTCTGAGTTTTTCCCCCCACTGTGTACCTGAGACTGACCTGAAACTTGATATGCAGCAAGGCATCCTCAGACTCAGTCCTGCCTCCACCTCCCAAGCACTGGGATTTCAGGCATAATCTGGCCATTGGTAGTCCATTACAGTTTCCCCAATCGTACCACAGTTGTTTGTGTTTCTGTGTCTCTGCAAAGCCTATGTATACACAGATTTTCCTGTTGTTGCAATGAAACTCCAAAAAAAA